>NW_028263382.1:30778712-31103712 GCF_051168715.1 Poecilia mexicana | reverse complement strand
TCAGCTTCTATGCACCATAAATCTGGAACAAACTTCCAGAAGACTGCACAACTGCTGAAACACTGAGCTCCTTTAAGTGGAGACTAAAAACCCACCTGTTCAGAGTTGCCTTTGATTCATAAGTGGAAAAATATCGCCTGTATCTCAATTATTTACTGTATTATGTTGTCATGCTGTAGAGCACTTTGAACCAGACTGTTGATGAAATGTGCTACACAAATAAACTTGACTTGACTTATCATCAAGCTAGCATGCTAAGCTAACTGTGCTGCAAAACGCTGTTAAAGCAGCATGGAAAATGTCAGCGTTATGTCTTCTGGACTTAAAATCTTTCTTTGTTGACCCTGTTTTTGACTAAATATCAATCACTTACGACAGAAAGACCAACATAGATTTAAACATAACATACAAACTAATTCTAAGCAATGTGAAAACACTGTCACTGGCCAACTATGCTAAAGGTGCTAACTTTAGCATAGAGTCCTTTAAGACTCTTGGAACTTATAGTCTTAATGGTTCTGGATCATATTTATTCACCTCTTGTTGAAAATCTTCATTTCTCCATGTAGATTTATGTGGACTGATCAAACCTGAACTGGAAAATTCTACTGTGTTCATGACAATGCTGTAGTATTTGTGAAAACCCAGAAGGAAAAAAAAAATTCTAGGCAAACCTACAATTAGTCAAGCATAAAGTACTGTAAGAAATACTGCAAATACCAAAAATGTAAATTTGTGACTCATGTCCATGTAACCGTACAAAATCAGGTCCAACAACACTAAATATTAAAGAAACTGGAAAAGTGTTCTGAAGCTGAAATGATCCTGCATTTGAATGAAGACAATGGGATAAGATTGGAACGTGGGGTAGCTCTGATGCTGCAGTATCAGTTCAGTTTGAGTTTTTACTGACATCATTAGACATCATTGGTCGTTTAAAATACACTTTAAGCATTTTCTCCAAAATATTAAGCTATGTTTTTGTCAATCGCTAATTCCGATGAAACATCGTCAGCTACCAGCCCAACCATTCGCTCTGCTCTTCTGTTTGTGTACAAATCTCCCGACGCACACTTCCACACGCAGCAGATGGGCCCACCGCCACGCACCCTCTGTCCCATACGTTACCTTTCCAGTGTGAAGCCAGACAATCCTGCGTGCCTGGAGCTGTCTCTGCACGCAGCGGGAGCAACACACTACCTTATAAAGACAGGTATTCAAACTTTGCATAAAACACCTCTGCTCTGTGTAAAAGTTGTCAGACACGGCTGAAAAGATACAGTAAAAGTCACGGGTTTGACTGGGGGCCACGCCGTTAAATATGTTCATTCTCTGGTCAAGCCACGGCGACGGTTAATGTAACCGTCGCCGTTTCTATGTCATCTATATCTGCGGCCTCACATTCAGCCACGAAGATTCCAGATTTGCTGTCATGATCGATGTGAATTCCTTTTATTTATTTGGCGAAGACGATCGGAGGCTGGGATTACTTTGTTGTTTGAAAGTTTGATAGGAAGAGACGATTTCAGTGATAAGACACTTTCACTGTATAATTACTGCTTTGAGGATTGACTTTTTTTTTTTTTTTTTTTTTACAGTCTGCATATAATATATCAACGTTGGCGTTTGTTTTCTCTTTCTGTCATTGCCCAGAACGGCAGTGATGGAAAACAAACACATCAGCACTTGGCATCCTGAACCCTTAAATTGCCCTCCCTCTTTTCTTTTTCTCTTTTATCCTTTGCCCAACTGTGCTTTCTCTGAGGTCCCCTGGCTGCAGTACCCATAACTCACCCCAACACACCAACACCCACACTAACCTTTATGGAGCCGCTGAGACACCGCCAAAACGTAGGGAGGGAGAGGGAAGATGGACGGAAGAAGAGGGGCCTTCTTCCGTCCATCTTCTTTGTGCTTTGGGAACCGAGTCTCAGCTAAGAGCCGTGTCACAGGAGTGAGGGCGAAAAGGTTGCAAGACGGAGTGACAGAGGCACGGAGAAAGGGAGAAGACGGCAGTGACAGAGGGTGCCTGTCTGTCTCCACAACCGTCTATGTGTCTGTCTGTGGATTTATGTGTTTGTTTGTGTCTTCGTCCTCAAGTCTTTCACTTCCGTAATACATTCCACATTTTCGCTGTCGTCAGCATATCAAAATCTGTTTTCGACTTTCTCATTAATAGTCTTGTCAAAGGCGCAGCCTTCCGTACGTCCTAATTCTATTGACTTCTGTGCCGGCAAGGTTTTTTGTTTTTTTGTCTTCTTCTTGTTCTTCTTTAAACGCACGGTAATTACATGAGTATGTGATCCGTCTAAGAGCAGATACAGTCATGCTTGGATTTTGTGATTCTGATTTTTCAGTTTGAGGTCACGGAGGTGGTTGAGGTTGTTTCTGGAATCCAGTTCAGATGAGAGTCCCAGTTTTTTTTTTTTTCTGGTTTTGTTCATAGCAGGTTTATGTTGCACTTTTAAAAATGCATCTCTGAAAAGGACAACAGAAAACCACTCAAAATCTCATTCAGTTCAATAAGTTAAAAAGGAATGTACCGACAGATAGAAAAAGTTGTTGTCTTTTTGTTCTCCTGCTAAATTTCTCTGGGAGTATTTTTTTTTCTTTTTAAAGAAATAAAACGACAAATAATGATGGCAGCTTTACAGGCACACCTCTGAAGTTTCATGCGTACCTTATTAGATTTTTTTTCTCATAAACTCCCATTTTGATTTGATATTTTTTAGCAAAGAGCTTTAAACTGGCTTGCTGCAGAAATGTGCTTGTCAAATAAACTTCACTTAACTTGATAAGTAAATAATCTCAGTGAGGGATCGGGTTTTTATGGTTTTGCACACTTGAGTTCTAGTTTAAATAACTCTGGTTAAGACCAGATCACATTAAATCCTTAAACTCCAGAAATCACACAGGGTGTGTTTGACGTTTTTTTCCATGACTTCATGCGTTTTAGTGTCAGCAGGGTCCTTTACGCATGTTTGCACCCATGATAGTAAAAGCACAACAATATATGCACAATACATGTACACCCTTTGTCTAACAGTTTTTAATGTTTTATATCGCAGCGCGTACAGAGGAAAATACGGAGCAGTGGGGGATTCAAAGGGATCCAGTCGGGCCTCCGACGAGTTAATCCGGTCCCTACTTTGCGTG
Source organism: Poecilia mexicana (assembly GCF_051168715.1). NCBI lineage: Eukaryota > Metazoa > Chordata > Actinopteri > Cyprinodontiformes > Poeciliidae > Poecilia > Poecilia mexicana. Next base: position 31,100,556 of record NW_028263382.1, on the reverse strand, counting down.
AAAACAAACAATTCCACCAAGTTTTAAACACGAGATCAAGTTGTCATTCTGACTGATGAACCTGGAGAAAGAATCGATGGTTAGCTAACGCGTGAGTGAGTCTTCGCATTTTGCTCGGGTTCCTCCCAAGATCTACCAGGAACCGGGCAGGAAGGAAGGGTGACTGTGACTGCAGGCCACGCACTCCCTGATTCCACCTGACTTGATGCGTACGGGGCATGGTTTTATCAGAAAACAAAAAACCCCAAAGCAATACTGTCATACAGTCACACAAAGGGAGTGTTTGGAGATTGGGTATGTTTGTGTTGTTGTAAACGAGTGTGACTGAGAGGTTAGACACCATATGGCAATGAAGTCATCCGGCCCAGCCTCTCTCTGGAAGTCACACCCAAGCCCCAGCGAGAGTCATGGGGTACTGAGACGAAAGCAAAAACAGCTTTTAATTGATTATGATAATCACCATCTAAATCAAGGAATCTCAACTTTCCTTTACTCCTCTTTGCACTCCTGCTCCTCTTCCACTTTCATTTATTCTACCCCACCCCAGGGGCTTGAGCTTTCTTGGCAGAATACCGGAGTGAGCCACCTGCAGAACTCTCTGCCCCCACCCCTTCGGCCCTAATCACACACATTTACATTCACATGCGCACGTGTGCGCACACACACGAATGGGCAATGCACAAATGCAAGTCCTCCTAGCCAGACACACAAAGCATCGCTCATTGCAACATGCATTATGTGTGTATGTGTGCAGTGCACTGTTTCCTCTGGAGAGCCTCATAGTTCTGCTCCAACATGTGGATTTGTACACGTGTATATTTTCAGTGCATCAGAGCCAGACTTTGTGGAGGGTTTTTTTTTTTTTTATTCATCACTTTAAATAATTTCCTCGATCCAAGCAGATAACCTGTCTGACATGTTTTCAGACGCCCAGAAACAAGCAATTGTAGCTTCCTCTGGCTGTGACGTGAGAAGCACATCTGAATCTCGGCGCTAAACTGCAAGACAAACAGGGATTTTCCGTCATAAATCAACTTTACTTTTTGACTGTGGCCGTTCTCTGTTCTATTTTCCACTGCTCTTCTCTTCTCTGTCCTAGAAACAGTGCAAATCTGTGCCACTGATTTTCAGGTTTTTGGTATCTCTATTAACAGTGTCTATTAAGGAGCAGTCATTTTTGTGTCATGCCTGCAGGTATATCAGGCAGAAAGATCTTTCAAATTTATGTGAAATTCCAGTTTGTTATAGCAAGATATGTACAGCTGATATAGAAAGTTCAGACAATACAGTTGAAAGGCTATGAATATATACATATATACATATATATATATATATATATATATATATATATATATATATATAATATGGATGGATGGATGGATGGATGGATGGATGGATGGATGGATGGATGGATGGATATCAATCTAGCTAAGAACTGGTCCAGTTGGCTTTTACAAACATATTTGGAGTCATATCTTCTCTGTTTATTTGACATGCCATCAAATAAAGTGAAGACAGTCATCATCAGGTGGAGAAAATGTGGTGCAACAGTTGTTTTACCAAGAACTGGATGTTTGGCGCTTGAAGTATGGTCGGTTCCAAAGATCTGACATTGTTGGAGGAAAATACAAAACCTTCCAGGCTATGATAAGATTAAAAGGAAATCCATATTTCCTTTTAAACTGTTTTCTTTTTTTTTTTTTTTGATAAAAACACAAAAACTGTCAAGGTGCGTTGTGTTATCCAAAGAGATTGTTGTAAAACAAAATGAGGAGGTAAACAATTTAATAGTTAAAGTATGTGTACACTTATTCAACTATACTTCAGTCTGTTTTTCAATTAAGCTGAACTTTTTCTTGATTCAAGGAAGAAAATATTCTAAAATTATTTATGTCACCTCATTTTTATATTTTGAATAACAGGCCTTTAACAGGTATTTAAACTGTTTTATGCCCACCTTTAAAACTCTCTAGTACTACTTCAAGAACTAAAGTCCACGTTTGCATTCATCTTTTTTTCCTTGTCACGCAAATGCAAAACGCATGCTTTAGGACGAACCATGACTTTGATGTTTTCAAACGATTTAAAAATGTATCCTATGAGGGCCCTGCACCTCGGTCTGCTGAACCAGAGGGACTGTTCTGACTGCAGCAGCTTCAGAAGGAGGTCACATAGATTTACCAGGGGTTATGAAAATGAACTGACTCTGTTCAGTAAGAAGCAAGGTTGAGCTTTGGAGCTCCGCAGGCTTTCTCTGAGCGCCCGGTGTACGCAGGGCCAGTGTCACAGGACGCAGGGCTGACATGCCTGTGTTTGACTGATTGTAAACCAGCAGTCACTGGGTAGTTTCACTGCTCTGTCTACTGCTCCATGCAGACACATGGGCCGGCGGACGGGTCGGCCTGGGGACATATCGCTCATCCATGCTGTCTGCCCCATCTGAAGAGATGTCCAGGACAGAGAACTCGTTTACAATAGACAGAGGTGCGCCTATGTGTTTTGTTTTTTAAATTGCTTCTTTTTTTTAACACATGGCTCATCTGAAGTGTGTTCTCATGCTCTCACAGGTATGACTAAGAGCTCGTCAAGTGTTCACTTTATAAATTTTGCAGGAAGGAGGTTTTTTTCCCTCCCCTTCAGAGTCAGAGCATGCACTCACAGCGCCGCCACTGTATTACAGTTTTTCTCAGTCGTCTTAATGCATTTCTCCAATCATTCTTGACATTTGCGAAACTGATTGTGCATTTCTTAAAATAATTTGTGCAAACCAGAAAAAAAAACAAACAAAAAAAAAACAGCATGGATTACCTGCAAAAACCAGTTTCTCTCTCAAAAATCTTTTAAAAGTAAATATTGGGGTCAATGAACTTGCCAGTGCCTGAGAATGACGCTGTGTTTGGATCAGACACTCCTGCTGTCAATGAAACGGTGACTCTGGAGGGATGTTCTGATGTAAACTGTGGCTACAATTTTGATGACAAATTGTAATTGTGGGACATCGATGGCAAAAAGCCGGACAAAATTCACATTTATGCTTTTGCTGTAATTTCTGTCAAACTGTCAATGTGTTATAGAAAAGAAAAGAATAGAAATGCTCATTTCTACTTTTTTGACTTAATTTCCACTCAAAAATATTAAGCAAACTAGGCAAATCTCTTAAATATATTTTATCAATTGCATAACTGCAGCTAAAAAATTAAGTTAACATGAATAATTCTTCCTAGTACATTAGCAAGCACATAAAAAATTAAGATTACTGGAATTTTTGGTTGATGTTACTGACATTGTAGCTAATAGTTCTGAAATACGTTTCAGAAAACAAGTAGATCATTGGTTGAGCTAACGGTTCACACAATTACCTACGAAGGAGAAACTCAAGAATCACCTGGCAGCAACGTACCAATTCAGAACAGATTTAAGTAAAAAAAAAAAAAAAAAAAAAAAAAAATGTATAGAAATATGTTTGACACGTTTTGGCAACTTCTTCAAGCATTTTGCATGGTGAAACTTGTGCTTAAATGTTGCTGAAGTAGAGGGTATCCAACAGATAATCCATAAAATTACATTTTGCTTAACGTGTCTTAAGCATTTATAAATGTAGGAAACAACAGAGAATTGTGCATAAAAGCATCTGCAACATGTTCACAAAAACTGACCCGCCTATTTGATGATTTAAAGATTGAGCAAAGTAGCTTTGAGAATTTCTATTCTGTTCTGAGAAATGCACTAAAGCGACCAGGAGAAACAGCAACAAGTAACTAGCAGGTGTGTGTTCGCTCTTTAGAGCCATTTCATATCGTCTGACCAACTCTTTTATTCGTCTCATCCGGGGTTTCACCCATTTCAGATTTAGAGTTATGATTTCAGCGTTTTATGCCGTAGATGCTCCCCCAGACTGGATTATTTTCCCTCCAACTGGATTTGTTTTACTACTTGGAGATGATTGCGTTTGCTTTCCCTGGGCTCAAAAGCCTCCAAGCTTTGTTTGTTATCTAGGCTGGAGCCAGTGGCTTGAATGAACACAAATCAGAGCTACTATCATGCATTTGGCACTGATTGCACCTGTTGGGATGACTGCATCGTAAAATGTTTTCGAACCGCTAAATCAGAGCAATCTGTGCTTTCCAGTGGTACATCACATGAGTAACCAATTACACAGAGCCGTTGTGTAAACTGCAAACGTGTGCTGATAACTGCAGAACCTCCCTCTGTTTGTCCGCTTTGGAAATCAGCTTTGTTTCGGTAGAATGCACCGTCTTCGACTTTCAAAGAAACACACGGCAGGATTCAAAGAAGTGAAAATGCATGACAAATGTATTACGTGTTTATTAGATGATTATCTTTTCGTCCTTGCCTTCATTTTCTGAAGGCAGGTTTCTTTAGCCTGCCTTGTTCATGGCAGGTTAAAGAAATGCATTTTATGTATGGAAACAAAAGTGCAGCATAAAGTTTTATATTTGCAGTTTTCGGAGCCAAGTTTCTTCAGCTGTAAAATGGTTAAAAAAAAGAAAAAAGAAATGAGGATCTCCAGAGCATTCAAACTCGGAGCTATCAGCGCGAGAGTGAAGTTACCTTTTTGTCATCCAAATTCTTTCTGTTTCTTAGAAATAAAAGATTAGGGATTACTGGTACTCCTGATGCATTCTCAGTTTAAAGTGGAAGCGCAATCGAGCTACCATCTGTTGTGACTGTAGTTGTCTGCAAACTACCAGATAATGATAGCAATATCTGTCCAAACTTCCCCTTAGTAAATGCTTCTTTTTCCAGCAATGCAATCTGGCAAAACGCCTGTATCTAATATGGAACAGCAGGAGGGATTATGAGCAGAAAAAACATCAATGTAATAACTAGATTTGAATGATTGCAATATCAAAACTCACAAGAATTTAGATAACAGATGAGAGTAGATTAATAGGTAGACTAATTTATGTTTTCACTGTACATTAGTCTACAATAACAGTATTATTTTTAATTAATTTCTGCTCTTGTCTGACTTCAACTGTTTTTTTTTAAACGTAGACTTAAGACAGAGCAGAACAAATGATATTATATATTACAGAAATTGTTTCTTCTCTTGTTTTTAAGCCAAAAACTGACATTACTGTTAAATTGTGGCCTATTGCAATCACGTTCTACTGACTCATTTATTACTATCACTGGGTAATAGTCTAGGAAGACTTAGATGTCTAGTTAAATATTCTCTTTCATCTATTGAAAGCTCATGGGGAATCTCCCTAAACCAGTCATATTCATATTGTTTGTCAGATTAAATGTCATTTTTCAAAATGAAACATTTTTTATTAGCCCTACATGCGTGTTAGAAATATTTCGTGTTGCTCTATGTAAATTCAAACCGTTAATGTCTTGTTTCCATCAGCTGCAAGAAAATAATTTTCAGCAATGTTCAATAAAATCAACATTTTTTACATATAACTGTATATGAAAGGGTCAACAAAGGCTTAGTAAGGTGACTTCTTAAAACTGTTATTGGCACTAGAGTTAATTTAGGACATCAGGGTAAAAGGGGATTGAAAATAAAAATTTGTCATGCTTTGGACATTTTTGCTTGCCAAATCATTTTTCTTCCACTTCACATTTTTATTATCTTCTGTTTTCAATTAAAGACGCTGCTAGATTTATAAACATATCATTTATAAATCTAGCAAAGTATAAAATATTTTCATTTCTGCTGCAATGGACTGCAGGTAAAAAGTAGAAGGTGAGCATGTGATTTTTGTTCATATGCAGCGTTTAGTTTCATGCATTGAAAGTAAATATGCGTTCAATTCTTTATGCAAGAATATCATGCAAGCAATTTGAGTTCATACCAAAAATCCTTCTTAAAGCTCTTCCTTGGTCTCTCTCTATTTTCCCTACAGTTGTTACTATTAAATATGATAATATTTTCCACAGAGGAGAATAAAATCAACTTAAGAAAATACAATATGAAGAGCTTTCCTTCTCCTTAACCATGCCCCAGGTTTTTCTTCTCACTACACATCCTGCAGGGCAAAAAAACAAGAGTATGTAATGACATGTCTGCTGCTTAAATAAGCACAGATGAGGGTTGGAGCTCAAGGCAGTATCAGTGTGACTTCACAATTCCAATTGAAACATCTGCTAGGGTCATTAGGACTGGATCATATTTGAACCCCAGCTTTCCGAGTGGCTCTGGGCTTCATTCAAAGAAATCCAGGGAGATTTTCCCCTCCAAACTGAAAAAAAAAAAAAAAAAAACGGATCTGGAATTATCGCTTTCAGGTGTTTCTGTTCCGTCTGTTCAAGAGCTGTTTTTTTTTTTTTTCTCTCGCTCTCTGTCTCACTGTGTGTTACAGCCAGTGAGTATGTGAGGATGGATCTGTTATCATTAGAAATGTTTCACAAACTCAGTGCTCACTCTGTGAACTAGAGCAGTTGCAACCACAGACAAAAAAACCACATGAGACCCGGAGCGGTGACGCAAGACGCTTGCTGGAGCGGAGCCTGGGAAAGCGTGTCACTGAAAGTGCAGCGGTGCATCTTACATCCTCCTAAAGTCTGCCCGAGTCTTGTAATGAAACTTTTGGAAATTTATGTACAATAGCATCGGCGGGTTATGGACTTTTTTGTGGTGAGAAAGTGACCGTGCTTCAGAAAACGAGCCGCGGCACGAGCAAAGTTGACGAAGCAGAATTACGTCTGCTTGGCTAAAAAATGTGATGAATTTATGGGATTTTTTTTGGGGGGGGGGGGAATAAAAATAATAAAAAAAAATCTAAAATTTATACATGGCAAACATATTTCCATGTTTTATCCTATTATTTAAATTACCGTGAATTCAGTGCACAATAAAAGGGCACAGTATAAAAATAGATTTATACAAGCAAGCACTAGTCAGGTGTAGGGCTGGAAAGCATTGACCTTCTTTCTAAATAAATTTACAAAGTTGTCCACAAAATGGCATAAATCAGAAGTTTCAGTTAAAAGTGGGAAGATAAAATAAAAATAATATCTGAATTAAAATCTGAATATCATTTGTTTTTACTATGTTTTAAATATGTTTGAATTATTTAGAAAAAAAAATTGTCAAAAATGATCAAATTCAGTTAAGCAAATGGAAATTTTTTAAAGTTTTTTTTTCAGTGCAGTTTTGGCTGCTCTCAGCAGCATATTTTTGAGATTAGGTCTCCATGGATACTCTGGCTAATATCTCAAGTGTCAAAATGTAATTATTTTCTCCTAAATTAACAAAGTTCAAGCATTTTTTAAGAAGATTGTAAAACAGAATACTTTTACCATATTTCAGCACAATACATGTTGAAATGAAGCACTGTTGAAACATTGAAAATGAAATCCATATTCATTGTCATTAATAAAAAAAAAACATGTAAAGTTACATCCAGTCCTCCAAATCCAAACGGGTCTGAATGTGTATGTTTCACTTTCACTTGTGAATAGATCCGTATGGATCAGGCACCAATTTCAAAACACGTACTGTACCCACTTTGAATATCGATTTATGGTAACATTACAGGAAATATGATTAAATGAGTCCATTGATAATATATGAGATAAAGTCTCTTAGTTGGTTTGGTTTTAATCTGGGGTCATGTGATCTAAATGGGGATCAGAACTAACATTGACAGGAGCATAAAATGATACAAAGTATTTTAGACACAGTAATTTAACTAGATTACACATTTTATTTGAGAACCTTTAAGCACATTCATGTTTAATTAAGATACCAAATGACAACAAAAGAACATAATCTCATACACATGCACACTCACTCTGTCATTTGTTGTCGCTGCAATAATGTCAGAGAAGAATCTGATTGAACGACAGGACTTCCTGTACTTCCTCTTAAGAATAATTCCACTGTTCTACTCAAAATGGCCGCGCTTATGTCGGCGATATTTTGGTTCCAGTGATGTCAGTAATGCATTACTTAGTCCCCTATCACTCCCCTTTTTATTTTTCTGGTAATGAGTAATCTAACGCGTTTCTATTTCTAATCCAGTAATCAAATTAAAGTTGATTCTCCAAGTCACTGCGTGTTTCTATTTTTGTCCTTTTGCTTAGTAAAAACATGCTCTGTTGCTTTCCTTTTGCGCCTCGGCGAGTGATGTCTGATGTATGTGACAGATCAAAACAAATTGCAGCCATGGCAACCGAAGCAGAAGGAGACAGGAGTGAACAGAAGTATAAAATTCAGTTTAGGCAGAAACTGGGTTTGAAACTGGTAGCTCTGATAGCTGGAATCTCTGGTAAAAACGTGTTTTTGTTTCTCCTAACTAACCTCATCCTGACACTTAAATACTGCAGGATACTGACTGCTACTACCCTTCCTTAGAATCCCTCCTAAAACAGTTTTATGTATCCCTTGGATGGATTTGTTGGTTTATCCACATCTATACGGGGTCTGTATTCTTCATAAATTGAATTAAGAGGCACGCTGGCATCAACTCTGTGAAAACTCAACAAGGAGAAAGACGCAGCAACAGTCTGCAGAGCTCAGCTACAAAGTGTTTTCTTTGGAACACTTGAGTGACTGTGAGTCAACATTGATACTGGCAGGATCTGGAAATACCACGAAATCTGGAGAATTGTGTATTCTTGTGACCGCCAAGTATGTGCCAGAAGCAGACAACAAGTTTTAGGTGTTTTCACAACTTAGTGGGCACACTTTTGTAATGAAAACTTTCTCGTAGCTATTAACTTGTATTCACACATCTTTGAGCTTTTTCACAGTTTGTCATGTTACAGCCAAAGCCTTGACTGTTTTTTTCTTTCTTTTTTTTTTTTTACTGATATTTGATGTAATGGAACAAGAAAATTTGTTATGTAATTGTGAAATACAACTGAAAAACAACGTGGTTTGCAATTTTTAAAAAATATATGATTTTGAAAAGTTTGGCATGCATTTTGTGACTGGCCACAACAAAACCAGGAATGAGTCTTTTGAGTTGTTCAGATTCTGAAAATATGAATCCTAATCTTGCTATTGATTCGAAGCACATGGATTAAAAAAGAAGCAATGTCTATTTGAATGATGGCACTCTGAAAACAAGCCTAGGGAGAAAACAGGCCTCAAACTTGCAGGCTAATGGTTTTGTGCTATGTATCATAATGGTCTTCTAAAAACAACAAAAGTTCTGAAACTGAGAAAGTGAAAATCTTTCCTTCAGACGTGGGTGCATCCGATCATAAAAGCTGCCCTGGTGTGTTCAGAATTCTCTTTTCTTCTCTCATAGCATTTACAGTAAAGGTTACCGATCTCTGTCTTCTTGAAACGTCGTCAAGGCGACACTAAGTGTGTTCCTTTCAAAATGTGCAGCTTATTGGGCTAAACCAGTAACAAAAGCATGTGAATCGCCAAACAAAGCCGGTATGTTAATGAGCTATGAGTTTCACCACGCCAACCAAACTCGAAGCGCCTGCCGATCAGATGTACTCTGTAAACAAACCAAAATTAAACACAAAGTTTACCATTTCAAAACCTCAAAAACTTCTATTAAAACATGGGGTGGTTTCTTTGTGACTTCAAGCAGCATATTTTGCACAAAGAAATTGGTGGGGGTTTTTTCCATTTCTGCATCGACGACATGTTCCTGGTTTTGCCATGGAGCATCATGTTTGTATTTAGTACTTTACTCTGATTGGACTAATGTGAAATTCAACCAAATCCATTCAAAGGTAATCTGATTAGTAAGTACAGCTTGGTTTTGTGTATTTTAATCTCAGTACGGTGTAAGCACAACCTTTTTGTGATGGTTCTGTGACACTCACAGGTTTGTCAGGGATCGTTAATGAACAAACAGCATCTTAAAGACCAAAGAAACAGCTTGTATGAAGGGGAATAAAGCAGGATTATGTTGTAAAGTGGTAACCCAAGTTTGTTAATATCAAAGATCCAATCCATTATCTAAAAACAGAGCAAGTCTACCGAGACATGACTGTTATCCTAAACTGAGGATCATTAATCAAAGAAACATCTAACAGGACGTGTCTCTGGAGGAGCTACCAAATTAGTTAACAGCATTTTGGTTTTTACACAAGAATCACGAGGAAAAAGCAGTTGTTTAAAAAAAAAGAAAAAGAAAAGCCATAAGAAGTTACATTTGTAGAATTTTTTGCAGGCCATAAAAGAGACTCTATTGCTCAGAATGAAGAGTAGCTTTGCGTATCGAGGATGAATGATTGGTGGCGTATCAACCTCTGACCGAGAACAAAAGACCTTGTGCAGAAAGTTATCAAGAAAGACACTATTGCTCAAAAAGCAACATGAAAAACCAGATTAGAGTTTATAAATCACTCAGAGTAACAAGGACCCTAATAGACATGTCCTGTTGTAGATTAACCTAAAATGTTCTGAACATGTTTGGTCTTAATGACCATTGTTACACTTGGAGGGAAAAGCGGGAAGCTTGTGAGCCCAAGAAGACCATCCAAACACCCCGATGGCACCACGTCATGTGGCTGCTTTGCTGTGGGAGAGATGAGAGCAAAAACCAAAACAAATAATAATAATAATTGAAGGCCTAATGAGAAAGGATCATTATTTGGAAATACTAAAGCAACATTTCACGACATCTGGCAGGAAGTCGATGCTTGGGCATAGTTGGCGTTCCAAATGGGAAATGACTTCAATCATACCACTGACAGTTATAAAAGCTGCTAAGAATAAGAATAACAAAGCTGATATTTTGGAGAGGCAATTGCAAAGGGCTCGTCTATAGAAAATTTTGTAGAAAAAGTACATGTGGATTTGAAAAGGTGTGTGTGACTCAGGCAGATTGCTAATCTGACATGGTGGCCCCAATTCTGTCAGATGCAATGGGAAGAATTAAAGCAAACAATTGTCAGAAGGTTGAGGGAAGATAACCAAAACATTAATTTCAAGTCAAACAGCTTAAAGGCATTTCTACTAAGTTCTAAAATGAACATGATGTTCTTTTCTAGATTTAAAAATGGCAAACAAAACTGGTACAATCCTGCTTTTCACAAATAGGAACAATTGTACTTTATTTATCTTTATTAAGATGATAAAAATCTCAAAATCAATCTGGCCATAATTATAAGAAAACGGTTTCCAACTTGTAGGCAGTTCATGACAGAACTGAAACACGTCAGCAATAAGTTTCCTCAACGGGAAAATGCATTATGCAACAATACCACAATCAGCTGCAGTATGCTCACAAAAACAAAACTGCCTTGCTGAGTTTACTAACACATGAGGGGAGGTTTGCACATCACAGAATGACAAGATAAAATTCCACAAATCTTCTTCATGAGACAAATGAGATAATCTCTAAAGGAAAAGTGGATAACTTTGAAGAAGACACAAACTTCTGTCAAAAAGTCAAAGTTTATCTGCACACATGAACAATCCATTGTTGTTTGGCAAAAAACTATGCAGTTTCAAAAATCATTCATTAGATAACTTTTTTTTTCTTTTACAGAAGCCCGTTTTGATTTTTTATTTGAGGATGTCCTAATTTAAATCTCTTTTTTTACAAACTTTTTTTTACAGAAAACTGTAAGATGTGTAAGGTTATTTTCTTCAGTTTTGATTGCTTATGTATATTAATTGAACTGTTCAGTATTTTAAAGTTAATATTAAATATCCACATGCCACAATATGTCAGGAAAACAAAGAGGCAGTGGTGAGATGTACTAATGTGTTTGTAAATCACCAGATACCCAGAACAAAAAGAATTGAAGAAGAGAAAAGCAGCAGAATATAAACAATGACATTAACAATGTCTGAACTCGGGTGAACAACCAAATCTGTGATCAAAGCTACATCACCCAAGCTCACAGTGAAATGCATCATGAGGATTCTTTCTTTCTTTCTTTCTTTCTTTCTTTCTTTCTTTCTTTCTTTCTTTCTTTCTTTCTTTCTTTCTTTCTTTCTTTCTTTCTTTCTTTCTTTCTTTCTTTCTTTCTTTCTTTCCTTCTTTCTTTCTTTCTTTCTTTCTTTCTTTCTTTCTTTCTTTCTTTCTTTCTTTTTTTCTCGATGTGAGGCAGCAGTGAGTCAGAAAAGCCCCTCCACATTTTCTCACAGTTTTTTGATCATCTCATGTTCTCCTCATTGAGCTACTCTGCAAAACTAGGTTCGGGGATTTTCAAGTCAAGAGAATGAGTTTCCTTGCACACATTTATTAACAGCCATTTGGACATGGATCAGAAGCTGATATGAACAGTGAAGAAGCTGAGGGGCAAATACAGCTGAACTTAAGCGTTAGAGGAAGGAGCCTATATATAACGTCATATTGCATCAATCTGTGCTCAGTGTTAAGGCAGGAATAGATACTTGACTTGAATTCTTCCCTCAGCTCATCTGAGATGTCTGAGTCTACATCTGCATTAAAGCTGCTGTATCTAACTTTTGTAAAGAAAAAGAAAAAAAAGATTTTTACATATTTGTTAAAACAAGTCAACAAATATCACCTTTGTTGACCTTGTGGTGACTGTTTTAACAAATTTGTAAAATTTTTGTGAAAATGTTGATCAAATGTGAAAATGATCTCCTCCAACTCCTCCCTGAGCTACTGAGCTGAAAAAACAACCAATCAGAGCCAGGAGGAGGGTCTTAGCGCTGCAAATCTCTCTCATGTACTTGTTGCTAAATTTGCTAATAGCTGAGGAACAACAACTTACTGCTACAAGAAAGCCATCAGAAGCTATGCTAACTAGCTTGAGCATTCACCACATGCTATGTTAGCTGCAGCTTAGCAGAGAGCAAGGAAGGAGAAGGGACAAGCAGTGCCCAACTAGATTGTGATTAATTGCATTAAAACCCGCCTCTTGGCTCTGATTGGTTGTTTCAAGTTAGCACTTCATTTCATATTGTCATGACTTAGTGACAGTCTCAACAAATATGTAAACAAATATTTTGTATGACAATTACTGCAGCTTTAAAGAGACTAGAAAGTTAAATGTTAAACAAAAGTTTGAATTAAATGTCAGGAACAAGTGGGTATTTTGTGATGAAAAGGATGAGGAGGGGGTTGGAGTTCAAATTGTGAAAAAGGATTTCCATCATTACGTCTAGTTTGGATATCCCCCCGCCCCAAAAGAACTGAAATTTTAAGTTTTAAGTGTAATGGTTGAGAAATTGATGCAGATTGACTTTGACTTGCGTGCTACAAACGTTTTCACACTAACACAAATTAGTTTGAAGAATTATTGTTCACAAGAGTATAAACGCAGAAGGATCAGGACATATAAAGCGTGTGCGAGGTTTTGTGTGTGGTATGTATATCAGTGTGTGAGGGCATGGGTGTATGTTTGCTTGTAAGAGGCCCAGTGAGTGGGAGAGTCGGGTTCTGCTGGGACTCACAGCTGTTTCATGGGACTGTTCCAGGAAGAACTGCTGGACTTGTTAGTGTTTACTGGCATCCACTTTGTGTGTGTATTTTTACATTAATGTGTTAGGCTGGGTGTAGGTCTGCTTTCGTTTGGCCATGTACTGCTCTATTTCTCAACCGTCTTCCAACGTATCCGGTCTCTCTCTGAATTTTGCTTCGAGTCTTAAAAAAAAAATAAAAATACAGGCACTGAGCCATGTTTTTGTAAGTCCCAACAGTGATTCATTAGGCCTTGGGTTGATGGAGTGATGTCAGTTTCAAAAGTCACCGGTTCTCCTACAAGCATTCAACAGTATCAGAAATCGTTCATCTGCAAGTTAATGTGCTACAGAAACACTTAAAGCTGTTTAAAAATTGAGGGCTTCCAAATGTACAAGGGGTCCTTACCAGAAATCCTCTTGTAATATTTTGTTGTCATATTGGCTGCTCAAAAATATTTCTTGTTTATGTTACCATTTGTCAGCAGGCTCTTCATTATATCAGTTGAGTCTGGATTTGGTTTCTGTTCTTCTGAGGTACTCAAACACAGATCACTGTCTCGTAGAAATGATTCTGCCGTAGTAGAGAAGAAACTAAGTGTTTGGCTCCATGCTGATTTGTACATTTATGATCAAGACAGCTGTGGCTCAATGTGAAAATTGTTGCCTTTCTGTCTTCTCAATACCATATGTAGATATGTGTGCTTGTGGGTAAGGTACCTTACAGTAATCTGTCTACCAATCAAAATATCAGTACAGGGAGTTGTGTGCAATGTGGTGTGACTTATGAAGAAGTACACTAAGGTCAAGAAGTGGCCTAGCCAAGCTCCAGACCACAGTGCTGCATATATCTGTACTGAGATGAAAGTGTAAATAGTCAAGTGGCAGCCAGGAAACACAAGATTTCTACAATGACAGATTTTTACGTAGAAAAACAAAAGGTTGAGGAAAATAACAATAATTTGATAACTATGAGCTTATTTTTCTTTCATTTACAAAATATCTCATTTGTTGTTGATTGGATAAACATCCTCATTTGAATAAATCATGACACTTCACACAGATGCTATTTAGTCGTTACTAGAATGTTTTCTATTATGACTTTTTATTGCCTAGAACAATAATATTTAATATTTTTGTGCTGCTTTTATTATATTTGATCCAAACTACTTAAAGGTGGGCGATTATTTAAATTGACTTTTGGAAATCCTCAAGTCTCCCATGGCAACCATTTAGGGGTGCCTTAACATTTCCTCTCCTTGGAGCCTTTTGGAACGGCAGTAAACGGCATAATGGTAAGGCATTGTTGTGATGACTTGCTGAAGGCGGAGTCTCTGAAAAAGCTGGAGCATCTTAAAGAGACAGAAGCCAATTTCACTGTATCGGATTGCAAAGTCAAAACGAAGTCAGTTATCTTTTTTTAAAGTTTTGTTGGCTCTGGTGGCCTTTATCTGAAAGTAGTTCGAAAGAGGGTAATGAGAGAGGGGGAAGACATGCAACAAATGTCACCAAGCTGGGAAACTAACCTGCGACCACCACTACAAGGACTAAGGCCTCAATACGTGGGTTGTGCTTTGCCCCTGCGCCACCACAGCACCCCCTGAAGTCGGTTATCTTTGATATGTACAGAATTGTTATAACTGCGGATAACATAGGTACTTGATTGTGCTGTAAAATAGGATTATGTGTCTGAAAATACAAAATATCACTGTTTAAAAACAACCATCAAGGAAACATTTCTGTAGCAATGGAAGTATTTTGCCTGCTGTCCAAATGTCCTCTGATGTTGCTTAGAGACCACGAATCAGATCCTTGCGTTCTCCCTGGGCTAAAGTATCCAGCTGCAAGACAACCAAATATGTGCTTACCACACTTTCAAAGAATAACCACCATAATTATGTTTACTGTCATATTAAGTCATAAAAAGTGCATGATATCATTTCTGTTTGTGGAAAGCACCAATGTCTGTTTCCCACATTTTTCCACCAAAATGTGTGAAGGAATGGAAGGGGCCGATACATGTGAAACCTGGGAGTCAATTTTTGTTTAGGTCCCACTTTGGGAGACCTGTGGAGATCCTCACTCGGAACAAAATAAGGCAAAACCTTTATATGCTCCGAAAGGGAAAACACAAATGGGGCTTCTGGAAGCTACTGAATCCTCCAGTCAGTCGATCAAACTTACAGAACTTTCCTCAATGGTCTTTATTTGGGTTTGTACCAATGTTGGGTGCTCACATAAACTGTTGTGTCCCTCATATAGGTTTGTACACCAGTGTGGCCTATTTAGGGCAGGACCCACAAAGGGCCATGCATAATGTACCTCACAAGTGGTCTGCACTGGTTTGTTCTGGGCAAGTTTAACTTTGGTTTACCCACAGATAAAGGACACCAAATTGTCAGAAGTGTTGTTTGACCATCAGGGCAGTCAAATAAGATTGACTTTGGGTGATCTTTGTGAAAAGTGAGGGCTTGTGATGCCCTAAATGTTCTGCTGCCGCTTTTCAACATTTGTTGGATTTTTTCCCCCTAAAACCACACATACAAAAAAAAAATCCTGTAAAAGCATCAGTGCCCAGGGTAAAAAGCTTGTAAGGTTCCAAAGACCTGTGAGAGGGTTAAACAAAGAAATGACTATAAGTATCAGAATTAAACAAGAAGAAACCAAATCCTCTAACCTCTAATTCCCAGCACATTTATATGTTTGTATTTACAATGCTTGTAAATTTAGAGGAAAGAAGAACCAGGGTCAACAAAACTGATTCTCATAATTATCAATATTGAAATGAATTTGATGTACTGTAATGTTTTCATAAGTTATGTCTTTCATTTTGGAGCATAATTGCTTTGCTGTTTTAAAAAGCTACAAAGTGTTGTTGTTATTAAGGCTGAAAGAACCAATGAAGACTCAGCTTACATGCTCTGAACTGTTGACCTGTTCAAAACACTTTTTAATGCAGGAAGCAGGAAGCTGTACTTGTCACCTTTATAATGGAAATATGTTGTCATCACTGTGGGTATTGATAGAAATAATAGAGTGATAGAAATAACCGGTAAGAAGGATGACAACGCCACGATTGGCTGTTAACCACCAGTCTGGCTGACATTTTATCATATGTAGGTCAAATATTTAGAATAATAAAACCTTTACCAGACAATTCTCAAATAGAAAGTGATTTAGTCACACAGATAGTAATTTTTCAAGCCTAAGCTATGAAAGAAGGAGGAATCTTTATTTTCTTGTTCTTGTAATATCTTTACATATTTGCTTGACTCACCATATATAGATTTTTTTCTTTCTTAATATTTTTCCATCTTGCCTTTCATGTATGTTTCTGTTCTAGACTACCGGTATTACGTTTACCGGTAGTCTAGAACCGGTAAACGTAATACCGGTTTTGCCCTTTTGTACATCTATTTTCCATCTGCTCATTTCCTCAGCTGTGTTGCATCCAGTAATCGACTCCTGGGAAATGTACATTTCCTTAAATAAAGAAATGTACATTTCTTTATTTACATCCAATGTACAATGTACATTTAAGGAAATGTACATCAGCATTAGAGTAAGACAAAAAGAAAAAAAATCCTTTCTTAAATCTCAGCATATTTATATATTTTTTGTATATCTAAAATGATTTTTTTTAAACCTTCATGAATGAAGTATACGTTTTCCATTTTCTTTCTTTCTTCCATGCAGCGCATCACTACATAGTATATGATGGGTCCTGAAAACTGCATGGATTTCTGGTCTCTTTCTGCTGATTGCACTGACAACAGAGTCTGATGAACAGACAGCCTGTCAACTTCCTCATCTAAATTCATCTACTGGTTGCTTCTATAGTTGCATAAAATCAAAATCTTCTAAATTCAGACTGATGTTTTTTTTTTGTTTTGTTTTGTTTTTTCCGTGCAGTAATTTAACTCTGACAGACACAGAGTAAATAGTGAGCTGGATATATGTCTACAGGAGAAGAGTTGTGTAACTATCATGTCACTGTAAGTCTCCTCAGTCTGTCATGATTTAAAGGGACAGATGAACAGACTAAACACAGTGAGACTGGCCTTTCTCTGCATTAAGCTCTGAGGTGTCTGGGCCAGGTACAGACAGCACTAATCTCTCTCTTGTGTTGGTGTGTGTTTGTGTGAGAGTCCCTGTCAGATGTGAACAAGACGGCTTCTTCTTCAGGTGATCAAGACGAAAACATGATACCTGGCAGGATATGATGTCACCTTCAAATAGTTGTGTGCGTGCATGTGCGTGTGTGTGTGTGTGTGTGTGTGACAGAGGGGTTTACCGTTGAGTCTGCTCTTAAGGAATGCTGAATGTTTCTCTTCACTTACCGTGTTGATTTGTGCTTGGGTCTCATGTTCAAAGGAATTTCCCCTGAAAACCCTGTGAGTAACATGGAAACCACAAAGATGTGTGTGTGAGTTGTAGTGTGTGAGGTGAGCAGACTCGTATGTGTACGAGTTTATAATCACCAGGGTCTGACTCTGGGTTAAAAAGAGAGGGAGAATAAACTATAATGTAGTATTATGGATGCATTTATTACATTGTCGCATCAAGTCAGACTAGTTTGGATGTTTCCCCCCAAAACAACCGTTGGAAAAAAAAAAGTTTATTTATTTTTTTGTTTTTTGTGTGGTGTATGTAAATGCATTTCATGACCTGGGACATTTAAATGTGACACAAAAACAATAAAATAATAAAGCACATAACTGTAACTGTAGAAACAATTCTTACAAAGTTTTAAAATCAGTCATCATTAAGTGGTCTTGAAAAATGTGTTCAACGCTAACAAAAAGGTCTTATTTCATAATTTTGAATGCTGTTGCAATTGATAAAGCAACATGCATCAGAGATGGTGTCTTATGGTTATGTATCATTTATATAAAAGTGCTTTATATATCTTAATTGAAGCAGATATAAAAGAATATGGCCTCTGAAAAATCACATATATGCAGCCTACAAGTACAAAACTTGTTCATTTTTCATAGATCAAAAAACAGGTAATAAATGTCTATTCATATATTTCCACTTTAACAAAAAAATTGTCACATTATTATTTTATTTATTTCAGTTTTTCCTGTACTTTCTTTTACACCCAACGTTCTTTAAATCCAAAGCATAATCAGCTGCAGATAGCGTAGATCTTCCCACTATTATTTCTAGATAGCTTTGACAGTCTATAGTTTGGCCACTGACTCTAAAAGATTTAAAGTGCTAACAAATGGCAATGTAAGTATAAAATGAGCGGATGTGGGGGAATATTATTTTATCGTTCATTTGGAAAATGTTTCTATAATGACTCTCAATTCAGTTTGGCTGAAGATCATGTTTTCTTGGCAAAAGAGTCTGTCGACTGTACCAGATCCCTTTCAGTTCCAGCCTTCTGCTGCTTTGGGTCTTATGGGGAACATCTAGTAAGTATCAGCGCATATGTTGATTCATCAGTCTGCATCACGCTGTCACTGGGCAAAACATTAATTACAATGTTGGAAGTGAACCCATCATTTTTCATTTTTACATTAGTTCTTCTGTTTAACAGACATACTGTGCTGTGAAAAATGTCCGTATCGCTTCTACTTTTTCCACATTTTGACAAATTGTTGCCCCAAACTTTAATGTATTTCATTGGGTTTTCATGTGGCAGACAGACACAAAATCTCAAATAACTGTGAAATGGAACAACAGGGATCATACTTTGCAAATAATTCTAGCAAAAGAATGGCATAGTGGTTAGAAGTGTTAGAAGTATGGGCTTTATGCATGGAGTCGCATGTTCTCCCTGTGGATGCATGGAGTCTCTCTCGGTATTTCTTCCCACTGTCAAAAAGAAAACAAAAACATGAATATTCTATTAATTAATTTCTCTACATTGTCCTTATAGGCATTAGTGGGTGCATGGATGTCACTTCTGTGGTCCTGTGTTGATCTCTGATGGGTATTATGTATTATTTTTTATGTTATTGTTTTTTTTTCTCATCTAACAAAAGGGCAAAACGTCCCATGACGGCTGCAATCTGAGGCGCCTGTCTGCCCATGTCTTATGTTATTAGTTTTTTTTTTTTTGTTATTTGGATGGACTGTACTGAAACCAATTTTGTTGTGCTTCTGCACTATGACAATAATGGCTGATTCTGATATCATGCTATGAAGTTGTCCCCTCATCAAAAACATACCTGGAGTATTGCCTTGATTCTTTTCATGTGGAGGTGCCCAAGTGTTTTCTCTCAGAGCTCTGCCTATGTCCACAAAGCTCCTCCTTGGAGCTTCTTAAAGAGACAGAAGCCAATTTCAAAGCGTCAAATTGTGAAGTCCAATTTCTTTTAAGTTACATTTGACATACACAGCATTTTTATAAGAACTGAAGGTAACATGGTCACTTGATTGGGCTATAAAATGGGACTATCTGCCTGGAAATGCATAATACTGTCCCTTTAAGGCATTTTAAATGATAAATTGGTTTGTCTGTTCTAACTGAGGTTGCTCTTGCAAATTAGATCTTTTCTTAGATTTATCTGTGTAACTAAAGGTGAAATAAAAGAAAAAACAATTTTCCGAGATGATCAGGCGTGCAGTATTACAGCAAAAAAACTGGTCAAACAACCACGCATCATATTTTCAGATTTGTATTTGAAGATTTTTTCTTGATACCATGCATATTTTTTCGTACACCAACACGCCTTTGCATTAAACTACAAAAATCCAAAAAACACACATTGTAAATTTACAGGTTGTAATGCAAGAAAATGCAAAGAAGTTCTTGAGTGTTTTTGTAAGGCTCAACATTTACATGTAGACGATTCAGACTTGATTTTTTTGTTTTCCTAGTGTGAGTTTATACGTGTGTACATTATTGGAGTATGTGAGGTAGAGATTACACTGAGATAAGAGCAGCTGGAATGACCTCAGGAGTCCCGCACAGGCTGCAGAGAGGGACACAAGAGAGAGGAAATGGGTCGAGCGGCCAGATTCAGCTGTGTATATATTCTGCAGGGATCTCAAAGTGGTCGCGTACCCATCCTCCCCTCCCTCTCCCCCTCCGCCCCCTCGTTCCCTCCCGTCCTCCTTCAGTTTGTTGGCCGGCACCACACCATGCGTCTCGGGGCAGATTTCTCCCACAGTTGGGAGTGCTGGGTTGTGTGGCGGCCTGTTTATACTGGAGCGTGGACTTCCTAGTGGCAGCCTGCACCTATCTAAACATCCCCCCGGCCGCTGCTCTGTGTTCCCGGCCTCGCATAGCCTCCACCCCACAGCCCCGCCGCTCACCCCCACCTCCTCCTCCATCAGTCGCTTCATCCTTTCTCGGCACTCTCTGCTCGCTCTCACACCCTCTTCTGTTTTATCACTTTCTTCACTGCTGGGTTTCATCATTATCCATACTCACTGTTTGCTTTCCGTAGAATCCTTTTGTCTACTGTAACTTGTTTTCCTCAGTGTCCGAATCACGCCATGTCGTTGACTTTTTCCCATCAGTAAGTTTCTCATTGTTTTGACTTTTTTTGCAGAAGTTTACAAAAAAAGTTTCATCGTATGTTTAAGCTGAGATATTTTTGTTTTGTTTCCAAAAGGCCCTGAATCTGATGTTTTCAAGTTGACTTGATTATTTTTCTCCAGGCTTTCTGGACCCTTAAGCCATACATGTAATTATGGAGGCACCAACATGATAAAACAAGGACAGCTTTGCTGCAGAATACGTGTCAAACTCGAGGACCGGGTGCCAAATCTGTCCCAGAAAGGGTCAAATGTATAGAACGTTTTAGATAACATTTGTGTGCCTAAATATCATTTTGTCAGTCAAATTAAGGCAGTTTTTTCTTTACACTGCCAGATTACATCATTGTGAAAAGATGTTGAATATCATGTAGTTTCAAGAAGTAGAGACAGCTATTTATTAGTATTTTTAACAGTTTGTTATTGGTTAGTTTTATTAATACATTCTGGTTCATACTAGAATATCTGAGGATATTTATGATCTTGAATTGGCCTGAAATAAAAATGAGTTTGACAAACCGGCTGTGGAGGCAGTCCAGTGAGATACTTATGGTTATACATCTTCCTACTCAGTTTTGGACATAACATTGAGTTTGTCTGGTAAAATCTGGGACAGAATTTTATTATATTAATCTGGGCCAGTATAGAATAAAGAAGCTTGAGAGTGAAATAAGAAAATCTTTGAGATTCCACATATAAATGTTCTACTACATTTTATAAAAATGTTTTAAGAAACTAGAAGATTTTGCAAGAAAGTTAGCTATTTTCTAAATTGCAAGTGTTTAAACAACTGCTCTTTTAATAACCTTTATGGAGCAGGAAATTTGTTTTAGACTTCTCAAAGTGTAACATTCGATGCTCGTCAGCCCATGTCTTTAATTCATATTGAATGAGCAGTGCTATTGAGATATAATAGTACAAAACTTCAGCGATGGTGGTCAGTAGCTGTCAGCGCCCAAGCATCTCTGGGATGCGGTCTTACATGTGCAATTGCCCGTTGCCCCAGTGGGCCTTACCTGGAACATCAGATGGCCATTCCACCTTGGTCTCCACCCAGAGCTTGGTCTTCACACTCGACTGTAAACTGTTCCAGTGGTCACTGTAGATCACAGTTTGATGAAGCCCACAGAACCACATCATCTGCAAAAACAGAGACCTGAGGCGGAGGCCACCAGACCGAGTCCCTCAACATCTTGGCTGTGCCTAGAAATTCAGTCCATGAAGCCTGTGAACTGAATCAATGACACAGGGCAACCTTGGCAGAGTCCAGTGAGAAAGACTGGCAGCAATGCAGATCAAACCTTGGCATTGGTTGTACAAGAAAAAAATTAGCAATATCAAGGGGCCTTTCACCCCATAATCCCAAAGTACCTCACATACAGTAGGACTCCTCAAAGGACACAGTCAAATCCAACATTAAGAAATTCCATTTCAACCCAGTTTATTTTTATAGTGCCAACTCAACAGATATTGTCATAAGGTACCTTGCAAGAAAAGAAAAAGTCACTTGAATACTACAGACAGATTCAGACTTTCATACATTCTTCTTCATCCTAGTTGTTAAGTTTCACCAGCTCTACTTAATGCTTTCCACAGTTCCACAAAGCCC
This sequence comes from Poecilia mexicana, assembly GCF_051168715.1. Lineage (NCBI taxonomy): Eukaryota > Metazoa > Chordata > Actinopteri > Cyprinodontiformes > Poeciliidae > Poecilia > Poecilia mexicana. Next base: position 31,078,120 of record NW_028263382.1, on the reverse strand, counting down.
GACTTCAGTTTTAAAAGCTCACATCTGGACATGGTTGGCGTGAACAGTGATTCATGTTGTTTATTTGTACTCTGAAGTCTACATTTTTGTGTTCCCCACTGGAAATGCAACAATACCCCTTTAGGTCACAATTCGAATATCGTACAGGCCAGAGTTCAATATCTGTTATGGCTGCTCAACCATTTTGCATATTTGACATTAGCACTTCTGACAGTTTGCATCTCATAAAATCAGGCTTTAAAAATTTCTTTACAACCTCGTTTTGTGAACATGCTTCCTTTAGCGCAAAATGAGGAAAGTACATTTTCATCTGTTGCATTGCTGCAGTAATTAGCATCAAAATAGCCATTCCGACTAGTTTACCAACATGCAGGTAGAATTGACTAATCTCAGACGTGGCGGTCTTTCTAAGATCCGAACTTCAACTTCTAATACAAATCAAACAGAGGAAAAGGAAAGGACAGATGTTTTGTAAGACATTAAGCTAAAGATCCCATTAGAAGTTCACTACGTTGACTACTCTCTGCAACATTGGCTCATCTCTTGAATTTAGGTGCTTGAATGGTTTATTGGCTACCTCGACGTTTCCTGAAAATAATAAAAAACTAAAGCTAAATTCAGCTAAAGTTAAATACAATGTTAGAGAAGATCCTGAAATAGCATTGATCAAGATATTTTTTTAGCTATCTTTTAAATCAATTGTTTTTGAAACTCTTTGATTGTGAAACTCAGACATGTCTTTCCCCAGAGAGAAGATGGAATCACTTCCATGAATCGTGGGTGTGCCCAGGGGCCTCCTGGTGGACATCCCCCCTCAGCCCACCCTTCTTGTCAGAGACAACAAGAAAAGCTGACAGTTTGTAAAACAAAAGGGATCTGCAGAGATGTTTCTCAGATGATTGCATTTCTAATCCACAAATCTCGCCAACAGAACTCCGACGTATTCACCGCTTTTAAACGCCCACGCACACGTCTACGCACTTGTTAGACACATAGTACACCTCCCTTTGTTTGTTTATTTGTCTGATTATCAGCTGCTGTCCAAAAGAGCTGTGGCAGGATATCTGGTTGAACACAATAGCAGGGTTTTCTCCCCGGGGAGCTCTCTGATTAGCAGGCCAGTGGAACATGCATGGAGCATGATCAGCTTCTGCACAAGGAAAAGTTCAGTCTCTTCAAGACTGACGTTGAGGAGAATGCTACAATTACAAATATGCACAAATCTTTTGTCTATATTCTGCTAATTTTGCAATTGCGGCATTTCCATTAAATAAAGCATAAAATTAAAATTGCATGAATGGGCGCAGCATTCATGCAAGGGTCACCACTGCCGGCCCTAGTCCTGGACGCGGCCGTCTCAGGTTCGAGTCCCAGCCTGATGCCGTATGTTTTCCCCTTCTCTCTTAACCCACTTTACTGTCTAACAAATGTAAAATAAAGGCCAATTGAGCAAACAAAACTTTAAAAAAATTAAATAAAAGAAGAAAATCACACGAGTAAACTTGTTCACAGAATAAGTCATTACAAATCATAGCAGTGCTGAATGTTTGTAGTTCTATGATGTATATTCATAATTCAGCCATCTGAGGAAACGTCAGCGTCTTATTCAGCCGTTGTGTTATTATGTTACGTGAGCGGTGTTTTGGTGAAATTGTGTCAGCGATTTTACAGAGGAATTATAGATTCAACACGTTCGAATAAACACAACTTTTATGAATGGTGTGAATCCACTGAGAGCTTTGGTGGAGCCATCTGTGTATTGTCTGAAAAAAAACCTGCCTTCTTACCCCATCTTTCTACAACTTCCTGTCGTTTTCTTCAATATTTCCACCAGTAGTAACATTCGGCTGTTGATCACGTGACTCATGATGCAAAAAAATCATAATAATAATATGAAAAGTAATCTACTTTGATACGGCAAAAAAACAAAACAAAAAAAAACACCCGATCCTGGGGCAAAAACTTATCGAAAAAGCTTTTCTGAAATTGGCATAGTTCCATTAAGCACATTTGTTTTTATACTTTCAATTTGTACAACTTTATGGCTAATGGAACCACATCTACAGCTATACTGCATCCCTCTCACCCTTTTGTACCGGCCAGTCCTTATCTCATTCCTCGTTTTCCTCTGCCAGAGGACCGGTCTCTGGGGGATGCCCTTGGATAATTTTTTGGGGCCATTTGGCTTGGGGTTAGCGGTGGTGACGGAATGATTTGTTTGTCACAGCCAGGCCTAAAAGAAGTGTTCTGGCCACACAAAAGCTCTAAGATCTCTAGGGCAGTGTGCGAATGTTCATGTTCACCCCGGGTGAAGAATGTGCATTAAAAAAAAAAGAAGAAAAAAAAGCATGGTTAAAGTCGGGAGTGTGAAGTATTGAGATCCAGCGAGCGCTAGGCCAGAGAAAACTCCAGTGAAAGCATGCCCTTGCTGACAGATGAATTGCCCTAATTAGAAATCCATAACATCCTGCCACATGGCTGCCTTATCCCCAGCACACTTCCTGCTCTGGACCAGGCTGACGACAGCCAGCCGCGCTCCTTCCGTCACTCCAAGCAAGGAACAAATTTGCGAAACGGGCTGCGGGTGTCTCCTCCGGCACAAGCCTCGAGCATTATCTGTCAGTGGTGCTTTCTCTTGGACAATTAGAGAGCAAGCGTTGGAGACCGTGCATGCTTGCGTGCATACACACACGTGTGTGTGTGTCGTTCCAGCCCTTTGTGTCTGGAGGTTTTTGCTCAACTGGCTGGTTCTCTGTCTATATCACTTCCTCTTTCTTTTTTGCCGATTTCAGTCACACCTTTGCTTTTATTCCTTCGGTCTCCTTAAAACACCCAGTCGCCCACCCGTCCCACTTACCAGGAGTACAGATGAGGGAGTGAGTTGAAGAAAACAACTGCACGGCATACGACTGATAAAGGTGATCGCAGGCCTAGTTAGTTCATCTGCAAGAGAGGGTTCATGCTCTGGTAAAAGGCACCAGTGCCAACTCGCTGGATATACAACAGGAGACAATCTGTTGTGCACATTAAGCAAGACATAATGGAGATCCATGACCCCTCATAAACATTATGCAGAGCTTAATGGCTCTGTTGGACGCTCTGCTCTATCTCTAGCCCATTATAAGATGAATGGCTGTGATGCAAGTCTAATGGGCCCACTGCTCCCTTCTCTTGCTGAGAGGTTCCAAGGCGAGTGTTTCTCATAAGAGGATGTTTTGTTAGTGTGCAGCGTTCCACAGGTAAGTGTTGTTGCTAATAAAGTACGAACTTAAAGTGACTTGATAGGGTGTCCAGCTCCTGCAGTCTGTTAAAACAAACTTTGCTAGGCGTTGGGGGAGACGTTACAGTGCTCTTTTGATGAGTGTAAGAAATAAGTTCATCTGCTGACCCAGTTGTAGATGGATGTGTTTCCATATGATTGAGAACTTGCAGAAACTGCCCTAGATTTGAATGTGCAAAGAAATGACATCAGTGTTCAAAAAAAAAATCTGATCAATGTCTCTCAATGATCTTCAAAAACAATTCTTCATCATTTAAAAACTCTTAAAGTGACAGTGACAGGCATATGGTACCATATTAAAGCACAATCAAGTAACTGTGTTACCTTCAGTTGTTATAAAAATGCTGCTTATATCAAACATAACCTAAATGAAATTTGACTTTGCAATTTGACATCTTGAAATTGGGTCTCTGTCTCTCTTTTTGATCCACTTTTAAAGCTTTGCAAAAGTGTTTATGCTCTCTGAATATTTTTCTATTTTGCCACATGACAGCCACAAATGTCATTAGGTTTTATTGGACTTTTATACAATAGGCCAACACAAAGTACAAAGCACAAAGGAGAATATTAGATGGTTTAAAAAATATCGAAGCATTTATTAATATTCAGTCAGACGGTTCACCTTAAGATATCTCCACCTCCAGATGAAGAGCTGTGAGGTTTCAAATCTAGTCAGAGAGCATCAATTAGATGTTGGTGGTTTAACTCTGGCTGCAGGAGTCACTATTAAAATTCACTGATCATACTTTCCTTGGCCTATTTCATAGGTGTTTGGTAGAATGCCTGTAAACGTTACAGAGATCCAACAAATCCATTGTCCTTCAGCTTTTAACTAAATAAAATTTCACAACTTTGTGCACCATTATATTCTGCAAGTTATGTTAAAGATACGCAACAATATATCACCAGCACAATTCAAAAAAGACTTATCAAGAGACAGCATTTATAGTATGAAAAGCTCAGAGACTAAGAGTCAGAGCTACACAAATGTAACAATCTGTCTATAGAAACTAAAGAGAACAGAGAAACATAGATTTCTAAGAAAATAACAAGAAAGCACAATCAAGTATTCTACAAATGTACCACTAGCTAATTTAATTTTGAAAGTGTAGACTATGTACAACTTCTTCGAAACTACTCCTTTATATTCAAAACTTTTGTTTATATCAACATATTACACATATAAACAAAAAAATTATTTTAGTGGGAGATTTTCCAAGTATTTGACTCCACCCATTGCTCCATTTTTGTGTCAGTCCTACAAAAGAACATCTGACAGCGCATCATGCTTTTGCCACCAAGTTTAACCAAAACTCACAATTATGCCCTACTCTGTGTTGGTCTTAAATTGCATAAAACAAACATTAAAGTTTCTGCTGGTAATTTGACCACACAACAAGTTCAACAGGTGAAGATACGTTTGCAAAGGAACTATACAAAGTTAGCGCCAAGAGGCGCTAACTTTTCTAAAGGTTGCTGCAGGATTAACCAAACAGCGTCCTGTGAACGCAGCCGTCATGTCAGTGGGGAAGGAAAAACATCAAAGGGCGCCATAAATCACAGAGAAAACTGTATTGTTTTTGTTGCCATGCATTGTGCCTTGGGGGAAAAGATCAGACTGAAACCAGAGGAGAAAAACCCAACGCCTATGCCTAAAGAAATGTTTTCCTAATTCCTTCTAAGCTGGCACCTCTGATATCAGAGACACAACAATAATTTGCAGTGGAATTTATTGACGCCCTGTGATCCAAAACACCTGCGAGAGGAACGTTTGTGCATCTCATTACATCATGGTTGAGTTGACGGGTTGAAATGCACATAATCGCTCATACTGACACGTTAGCAGACTGGAGGATTTACTGAGATGCCCATACGGCCTTGTGGTACGCAACTGGGTATTGTCTAAGCAGACTGGACTTTGGTTATTGTTTTTTATCCCTTTTGTCTTTGCAGTGACCCCACTTACAAACTGACAAACACACACAAGCATGTAGATGTAAACACACGAATGCTGTGTGGGCCCACACACACCAGCAGAAGTGTACTTTTGGCTTCATGTTTAAAGTATGCAGTTTTTTTTTCGTGTGTGTGCGAGCCTGTCAAGAAAAGTAAAGGGGGGACTGAAGGGGGGTCAGAGGAGGGAGTGTAAGAAGTGGGACAAGAGAGAGCCAGAGACACAGAGAGAGAGAGAGAGAGAGAGAGAGAGAGAGAGAGAGGAGTCGGGCCGCGGAACAACGCTGCTGCGAGCAGCTGTGGCACTCCCAGATTTCCCCCTGATTGCTTTCAGCTGGTACTTGAACCCTGGGCCTTTTGGGTTTTGGAGGCCAGCCCAGACCCCACAATCCCCCCAGCGCCCCATCCAGCTGCCTGACCCCTCCCTGACCCCGAGCTGAGGATAGGAAAATACAAGCCATGCCAAGCCAGAGAGACTCTTTTATTTTGCCTGCTGGCATGCTGCCGGTGACCAGGGCTTACATAATGGGAAACATAGCGGGACCCAGGAGAAACAGCCCCCCCTCCTGCCCCCCTGGCTTTTTTTTCCTTATTAATCGATCCTCCTCTCTCAACCCCCCTCACCCCACCCCAAACAAAAGAAAAAAAATTCCCTCCTTTCTCCTTTTCTTCATGTCTTTTCCCACTCTGCCCCCCTCTCGCCCCCATTTGTTCCATCCTCTTCCTTCCCCTGTGCTCTCTTCCTCCCCTCCCGTCCGTGATATATCTCTTTGGGCCCACTTGACCGGGCACATTTATTACAAACAGCCTCGACACACTCCTGAAGCCGAGCCACCAGAAACACAACATTTGACACACGTGAAGCGCACACATATGTGGACGTGTTTAGCTCTCTGGAGCGTTCCGCGGCTTTTGTTATCGTTCGCCCCGGAGGAACAGAGTAAGCTGAAAATGAGATCAGCGACATGTCGGAGAAAGAGCCGTGGTCGAATGCCAACTTCACAGTTTAGGTGATTTTTTTTTTCTTTTTCTTTTTTTTAAAGTTTTGTTTTATGACTTTTCTTGAAATATTGATTGAGAAACCCAACACGTTCAGTCTGAAAATTATACGGTGTATTTAAAAAGCTGAAGTTGGTTTCGGTAAATATATTTCTAATGGGCCAATTGACATAAAATTCCCAGCAGATTTTGCTACCAACCCAGGTTATCCACACAGAATAAAAAATAAAAGGTAAGGCTAAAGTAAGTCAGATTTCACACTTGGTTTTTTTGCATCTTGTTTTCTTCATATCCAATGAGTCGTTCTACTTTATTACGCAAAGCTAAATATTTCAACATAATTGATTTTCATATCTCAGTGGGAGTAGATTGCATTTTTTTGGTTACACCTTAGTTAAATGTAATCTAATTTTAATAGACCCAGTAGAAATATATTTTCTGAGAAAAATGCAGTATTAAATACTTATACACCTCTCTTTCTTACTTGTATGTAATTTCCTCCTGAGCTATAAATATAAAAGATTGGGGCATGTTTGTAACCTTCTGTACTGCCAAGCAACCTTCTTCATCCATTTCAGCCTCTCGCTCGAAGCAAATCCACCGGGAGCTAATTTGGAAGTGATCATAAACCAATTAGCTATGCAGTGTTTTTATAGGATGATGTCAGCCAACCACAGCGCTCCAGTCAAGTGAGTTCTGGACCGACTTACCACATCTGAAACAGACACCAATAGGTAGTCTGAGTCTGGTTTATAAAAAGCTCCAAACAAGAGCCAGGAGAATATTAGTTCAAATTTAGTCGTCCAGCACGCTTGACGTAAAACCATTACAGCACAGATGTTAAAAACCACGCAGTGACAAAATGTATGAACTGAGATGGACACTTTTTTTTTTTTTTTCCTGATATGAACTTTGACTGTACTGGTTGGTTCATTGACATCCAAACCGCAGACCTATTGCCTTTCTGCCATGCAGCAAAATGCTGAAGCAGCATCTATTCAATTCAATTCAAGTTCTGAGTGTTTTATTTCATGAAAACATCATACACAAAACGTGAAACAAGCAATTAACATTTGACTTTGTCAAATGCCACCATCAAAATGATCCATAACATCAAATATGTTGATCGGTTTTACATTTACTGCTAATAAAAGGCAGCTGTAAACGGGTGAGGTTTTTAGTTTTGATTTAAAGGAACTCAGTGTTTCGGTTGTTATGTAGTTTTCTGGAAGTTTGCTCCAGATTTGGGGTGCTCCATATACTCCCGTTTTATTGGGCTATTGTTTTTCCCCCTCAATAACTCTGCTGAATTTTATTTTAATGTAATAAAGTTTTATTTCATCCACAGGCCAAATGTTTCTCTTTGCTTTTTCAGTCAAGTTATCATGTTATTAAAACTCTACATGTGTCATTTTGTGTTCGTCTCATTGGCGATGCTGTACATATTGATAACATTTACTGCAGGTACATGCATATATTACATGCAGCAGAGCACCGTGTGCTAAATATTTGTGTTACTTAGCATGTTGTCTGAACAGGCATGCGGAGCGGTTTTCACAAAGTATCTACAGCAGGGTGCCAATTTTTGTCATACTTGTGATTTTAGTATAAAAGCAATATTGTTCAATGCTCATAATTTATTACATCACAGTTATCATTATTTTTATGTAGTGAAAGTAATATCTCACAAACAAAACAAACATCAACAGCTTTAGTTGTTACACGTGCAAACTGTTGTCTGCACCACTTGTTAAAAAAATAATACTGATTTATTTATATCTATAGCCTATTAGTAAAAGTATATCTAAATATAACATCAAGTCAAAGTGTTCAGGTGTTCAACTGGACTTAACTTGGACATTTTAAGTCATGAAAACCAGCAGCGGCTGGTCCATGGGGGGGGCGCCCTCCCAAATGTGGAGAGTTGGAAACAAAAAAAATCTAAAAATGATCTATGAACATTATTTTAAAAAAGTTGTATTAGTCTGTTTTCCTTCAATTAGACACGTAATAGTGTGTGGCTAAATGTACTCAGAATTATTTGCAAAACATTTCCACCAGCTGACTCAAATTCACCAGTGAATTTCCCCCACACAGTGTCTGGTTACTAGGGAAAAGTAATAAGCATTTGACCAATCAGCATCACTGAATTTACTGCGTCCCCTACATGTAAATATGTCAATGACCCTTGTTGTCAGTCCTTCCACAAGAGGCCAGATTTGTGGAGTTCATGACCGGTAATTGTTCTGACAGCAGATTATCCCACCCGTGCTGTGGAACTCTGCAGCTCCTCCAAAGTTACCACCTGCTCATTGGCTGCTTCTCTAAAACCGGCCTGTCAGTTTAGGAGTTCATCTCTGTCTAGGTTTGCAGTTTTGCCATATTGTTTTCGCTGGAATTGATTTTGTAATTAAGTAACTTGGAAAGGAAACTGGCTGTGCTGGATTGTGTTCGACGACCTCAGAGAAAAATGGCTGTGTTGGTGTGTGACACTCTTCCACTGTGGATAGTATTTTAGCAGTAAGACTCAATCAATCCAGGGATGAAATGTGATAAAAGCTCTGAGTGCAATAAAAGCACAATCATCTTTATAAAGATGATTACATCTTCCTCAAATTCCCCCTTTTCGCTCCTTTCTTTCCACCTTCACCCCCTCGTCACTCACTTCACTACATCATCCCCCTGTTCCCTTTTCATCCTATTCTCGCCTCGTGCGTCCCGGAGCACACAACAAATCCTCATTCCTGGGAAGGTCTCAATGGGAGAGGAATAAGATTAAGTCATGGACGGGTGTTGAGGGAAAACGCTGACCTCCTCTCCTCCCTTATTCTGCTCCATCTTTCATTTTTCAGTCTCCGTTTTCTTGGCTCTCTTCTTCCACCCGAGCCACTTTCACTCTCCCTCTCCTGTACATGTACGCCACAGCCTTCCAGATTGTAATAATAGTAATAACGATAATAACGGCGATGGGGCTGGTGACGGTGATGTAAAGAAACATAATATTGGAATAACAAACACGCTCGCTAAACCGGTGGCCATTGTTTGACCTCGGAGTGTGCAACCTACGCGCTCCCTTGAGCGCGCGCGCACACGCGCAATCTTTTCTGGAGCTTCTCAAAGTTGCACGAGTCAGATGTGTGTGTCTCCATGTGTGAGAAAAAAAGCAAGATTGAGAGCTAAGGGAGAAAGAGGAGATACAGAAAGACAGTAAGAGGGAGAGAGAGAGAGAGTTTGCTGGCATGCTGTATATACGGTCACTTCCTCTCCAGTTTAAACAGAGCAGGCTGTGCTGGCAACCTCCGCTCTCTGCTCCAAATGGTTTGCATCATGTTTAAACCCCCCTGCCACCACCCCTCCCTTTTTCCTCCGTTCTTTTTCTTCGTCTTCCTTTCTCTATCAATCATCAAAATCACTAAGTTTATGCATTTGAAAAAAATATGTATAACCCTTTACTTTCTTTAAAAAAAAAAACATCAACAAAAGGACCAATAAAAAAAAATCAAGGATTTTTAGCTTAAACATCCCTTTTTCTCCTTGTACACTATCCTTCCATCCTTCCAGCCCTCAGACAGCCTCCTGTCACCCCCCTGTGAGCTGGTCGTAGATCTCCCATATCTCCCCATGAACTAAAAAAGGGCTCCAGAAGAATGTCACACAGAGGTCTCTGCAGGCAGATTTACACATTTTTACAATATACAGCCCCCCACCGCGCCCCCCCAACACCCCAACCACCCCCGGCCCCGTTTCTTAATCATGTTAGTCCCATGTGGTAACTCACTAAACGCCTGGGTGGAACCCAAATGGACCAATTTGAAAATGATAAGGAATCACATGTGGGTGAGATCACAAACTGGGGGACTATGTTGTTAAAAACAAAAAAAAAAAAAAAAAAAGTGAGGGAGTGAGTGAGAAATAAAAAAAAACATTTGAGGAGATCTGCAATTTTAAAACTTACCATTTTCATAAATAAATACAAGTAATTACCCCCATCTGCATGCCACCCTTTCTTTCCAATGGCTTATATAGAGATTATGCCATAGGAGGATAATGAACAGGAATCACATTTTACACATTATGCTGTATGTAACTTTTCCATATTTGTTTTTTAAAACCGTATCATAACAGTGTAATAACAGACAGATAATCTGTGAAAAAGTTGAGCCCCCCAACTTCTTTCAAGAGCTGTTATAGCCATCTGAAGAAATTCATCGCTCCTTGTTAAAAGCAACCAATCACAGCCAGGAGGAGGGTCTTAGCGGTGTCAATCAATTCTGCTCATTGTGCTGATGGTGGAGAAACAACGTACCATTCCAGGAAACCCTTTATCCACCACCATGCTAATTGGCCATGCTAATTGGCCTTAGCATTTGTAGCAGTCGGTCCGTAGCAGATGGACGTTACTAGAGTTTCCCTCGTAAGCTGTTTGGTTCGCTTTGTATCCTTGCGACGGCAACCCTCAACGGCCGTTCATAGCATGGTAACTCGTTTTGAAAAATAGGAGAACAACATAGAAAAAGATTGTTCAAATAGAGCCGTGCAGATGTTCTGACAGCAAGCACAGAGGATTAATTCCCACAATCATAAACACAGCAGTACACTGTGTTCCTTTTGATGCATCCAGTTGAAGAAACACCAAAATCTTATCAATGTAAGAAGGAAAAGAAAAGCCAGCCAGCCACTGGCAGTCCCGTTTGATTAATTGCACAACCACCCGGCACCTCCAACACCTCAACCCACATGCCACGGGAATACGTGGCATGTGGCCACTTTTCAGACAAGTGGCTGTGATAGATTGTTTAGAGAGGCCAAGCAGCTTTCAAGACAGGTTACTACTGCTCAAATAGAGCTTGTGTTGGCCGAGACTCAGGAACTTGATGAGATGTTTCCCAAGCTGCGTCTCATGTTCATAATTGTGCTTTAAAGTTTGCGAGCTGAAAGGTTGCTCTGGCCTGTCGCTTCTTAAGCAGTTTACTTCATCGATGCAAATAACTGAGCAACTTTCGCAAACCTTTAATGGTTGATATAAAGATCCCTGACTCTAACATTGTTAGGGATGCCAATTAAGAAAAAAATAAATAAAAAAACTCAAAAGAAATTTTGTGGTATGAAATGGTGTGTTTATTTTCTTTCTGTGAGGATCTCAATAACAACAATGTAAATAATGACTAATTTTGCTATCTACCTTGTTTTGTAATATATTCATACTGGTTGCTTTTCAAGCAAGTGAAAAGTGGTTTTCACTTGCTTGTTGTCTGGGTGAAAAATGGCAGGGGATAAAAAAGTGTCATTTGTGTGTTTTAGTAGAATTGGTGTTAATAATAATAATACCCTGTATTGTGAGTTGAAACCTGGTGTTTGGAATAAAGCTTGTTTGCATTTCCTCATTGAGAATGGTTGAAAGTAGGTACAACAGACGATACTTGATTCAATTTTCCTAAGCAACAACGAGGTGCTTCACCCTCTTAAAAATCAAGACATAAATTACAATGTTGTCAAGAACGGACAGCGTTGGCAGCTGTTACTATGAGAACGCATGGAAAAAAGTTGCTGAGGTAAGCGTCTATCAAGTCTGGTGCTTCACTGAGATGAGCTAGTAATAAAAAAATGATGATCCTACCATTCAGTGCTTGTCTTCATAGCTCTGGTTCAACTGAAACACGTTGAACTTGTCTAAGAGTTACTTTGTCTAGAACTCCACACTTACAGACTCATTTCAGAAGCAAAATACAGTCCCACAATTCATTCTTGCAAATTCAGGTTCATAACATTTTTGACCTTCATGTCATGTTATAATGTTTTTCACTCATCTAAAACAAACCTGGAGTGTTGCTTTGATTCTTTCATCCATGTCTGAGAAATCCTTTAATCTCCCGTGACAACCATTCAGCTGTGCAAAATGCCTGGGTGGAACTAGCCCCACCTTCGAGGACGAAGCTCCTCCTCTTAGCTCAGATTCCAAACTTCTGAATTTCCACCTCACAGAGCACCGTCCCCGCAGGACTTCCCCACTCAGCTCCTTCAGACTAGCCAGCAGCAATTAGCAAACACCTGGTGGAACTGCACATCTGCTGAGCTCATTATACGAGCTACTTCTCCGTGAAACCCTGGTAAAAATGTTGTTAAAGGGTTAATAGAGGAGCCATGTTGTGATGACTTCCTGAAGGTGGAGTTTTAGAGCAAGACTTTCTTAAAGAGACAGAGACCCAATTTCAAGGCATTAAATTATTAAGCTTTTATGTCATATTTCATATTTATAGCATTTTTATAACAACTGAAAGTAACACAGTTCATTGATTGTGCTGTAAACTGGCACTACGTGCCTGGAAAACACATAATACTGCCAATTTATTAAGTACAAGAAGAAGCAATGATACACCGATTAGGAAATACAGCGTGGATTATTGTGAAATGTAACGGTTGGTAATTTCAGATATTTTTCTTCTCCAAAAAACTTCTTTTTATTTGCATATAACAATAGTTTTTTTATAAGCTATAACTCTATTAACCTGTTATTTTAGCTAACAACTACAACCTCCAATTTTTTATAGCTCCATAAATTAAAAAAGAAAAACCAGCACAACCTCATTTATTTGAGTCAATACTTGTTGTTGGCTGTGTGTATGCGTGTGTGTGTGTGTGTGTGTGTGTGTGTGTGTGTGTGTGTGTGTGTGTGTGTGTGTGTGTGTGTGCGCGCGCACGTGTGTTTGTTTGTTAAACTGAAGAAATGTTCTCCAGTAAAAAAGAAAAAAAAGCACAAACCACATCTGTTTTCATTCTTATATCTGTCATATTTTTGAGCTTGAAATCCGACAATTATATTTATTTTAATTAATTTCTCGCCGTGTTTACATCAACTGCTTTGGACGTGACTGATCTGGCATTGTGTGTTTGGTCTCCTGAGATGTTCCTACTTGTTCTGGAGTTGGCACCAGTGCTCTCATTAGACTTGGCTGTCCCTGCACAGACCCTGGTCTGTCTTTAGTCATAAGGCAGATCTCTCTAAAGCCTGAAGAGACTCTGTAAATCAGCCAAGATATTTTTGAATATTGCACAAGCCAGCTGGCTGGCACACACAGTCATAAATGCGCTGCCACACATGTTCATTTGAAAAGGGTTTGCGTCTGCATAAGATGTATTTTGCTGTCTTAAGTTGAAAGAATTGCCTACATGGGTGGGCACACATTACTGCCAGCTGCAGTGGTGGGGCTGATAAAACAGGCCCTTAGTCCCACAAATGATGGGAAAGCGAGGCACACACACACACACGCGCACACGCACACACACACACACACACACACACACACGCCTTGGGCTTCCTTCTCTGTCTGAGCAGATCAAATTTCAACATCTTCCATTTAGATAAGAATGTTTATCAAAGACATAAGATTTTTCAGCATTTTCTGCTGCTTCACGTCAGAAACCTTCGAAGGGAATCGCGAGCTCACATCGGTCCGCACGTGAGAAATGTTCACTTAATTTATTCATTTGGAACTAATTCACGCCAATAAATTAGCAGGGGGATTTCCATTGTGACTCCTGGTGGTGGCAGAGGATGAACCAGCACGGATTTCCATTTCAAACAGGCTTGCAGCGCCCTGCAGCCAGATCACGGTTGATTGAACATGTTCCTCACGCAATATGATGGACATTGAGCAGAACAAGCCTTTTATTATCACCATCCAAGAACTCAGCAAACTGAGGGCCAAGGAAACCACAGACCGATGCTTGAAACCAGGTGTGAGGGGCGGGGAGGAGGGAGGTTAATGGGAGAAATTTATAATGTGCAAGTACAATCTTGAAGCTTGTTGCATCGCAGGAAGAGTAAATCAGGAAGGTATACCGTTTTGTCAAAGAAAGTAATGCGGCAAAAACACACGTGTGTTTGGGTTGGAAGGACGTTTTTGAAGACGTGGGAATAAAATCGTTTTCGGCCTCGGCGCAGCTCTGTTTATTTTCATTACTCCAGATTACTGCAAATATCAGCTGAATGCGCTTAGGTCCAGTTTACATAAAATTATATGGAACTCAGTGAAGTCAAAATTAATTTAACATTAGCCCCATTCATTGAAATATATATATATATATATATATATATATATATATATATATATATATATATATATATATATTTTTTTTTTTTTTTTTTTTTTTTTTTTTCTGGTCAGTTCAATTATAATGCAATCCTGTCAAATATAGACATCTTAAATTGCCCAGAATGGAAACAGAAACTCATTAAGTGAAAACCACTTAGTGTTTGTTTGCAAAGGCACAAAAAGTCAAAAGCAATCTCTGTTTGTTTTCATCTGAGAAACAAATACTAAGGACAGAAAAACAAGAACACAAAGATGCCAATAATGATGAATGGAGAGTAGCAGGAGAAACTAGAGAGGAAAGGTGGTTATCAGTGCTGCGTTCCAGTTGTAGTCAGAACTGGGAAATTCCGACATCATAGTTGAAAAAAAAATCAGCTGGAACGTTCTCCGAAGTCGGATTTCTCCCTGGGGAACTGGGAGCAACGCCGAAAATCCTCCGGTCACAACTTGCATGGTGGACTTTGCATTTCAACATGGCCGCGCCTCGCATCAGCAGTGGGAAAAGCTGGAGGAAACTTGTTCATCCTACAAGACACAAGAGCAAGAGTTCATGTAAAATCAGTGTTACACCTGCAACTCCAAACTGAACCAATTAAAACTGCTGTTTGCTTATGAAAAGTAAAGCTTACAGTGATGTTTGTAAGAGGTACTGCAACCAGTTGTTACAGGCGTCGCCATGTTGGAATTTATCAGAACGCGGATACTTCGGGTCTGATCTGAAAGTCCTCGTTCCGATTTCCCAGGTAACTGGAACGCAGCATTAAGTTTTCCACCAGGCTATAGTGGCATTAACGACTCACTATAACCCAGACTAATCTAACTGCAGACTTACATTTGAAGCCTTGTCTTAAAAGTACAGAGGCTGTTCAGACAAGAGAGAACTAAAATATCTGCTTCCCATTCTAGCAAAGTTGAACGTTTGTCTGGGTACAATACAAAAACAATCTCATCTTTAACATAGAGTTTGAGTGTTGAAAAAGACTCTGAGCGTCTTTTTTTCTGCTAAATTATTTTTATTAATAGCTTTATTTTTGTTAAAAAGAACCAAGATGTCCACACAAGAAGGTAAATAAACCTACAATATTTTGAGTAAGCAGCTACAACAAGAACATGTAATTGTGAGAGAAGCATGCACTCACTGAAAAACCACTGCTGGGTTTTTTTGGCGTTTCAAACCCACAGTTTTCAGAGCAGTGTGTGCACACTTTGCATCCACCATTTAGAAAATCACCACTGTGGTTGTTTACACCAATGCTGTTAATGTAAAACATTGTTTACCAACTGCACAACTGCAACTGGAGAACCTGTTTCCTCAGTCAGACATTTATTCAGAGCACAGACACTGAAAATACCTGAGAACTGAGGAGAGATTTCTTTCTTTATTTAATTTTCTATCGATGCTCAGGCATTTTAAGATTAAAGGTGAACTTAATCTTAAGTTCAGCTGAAATGCTGAAAACTTTACATGAAAAAAAAAAAACTCAGAGTACATAAATGCAAAAATTAAGGACAATGGTGCACAGATTTGTGACAGCCACACCTCATGTAAATGACCTTGACACTTTATAGTTCAAATAAGATTTAATAAAGAAGTTATTTCCCTCTGGACTTTCTGTAAACACACACTTTTATTATATTTTAAGTGTTTTTAATCAAATGTAGCAGTTTAAGCATTCTGCCTTCTTCAACATACTATCTCTATTTTATTCTCAATATTTCTTACCTAATTACAGAATTATCTTTTCTCCATAATTTTTATTTTATTTTTTATTTTTTCAACATCTGTTAATGTAACTTTGACATTATTTGTGATATTTCAACAGTATTGTGTTGAAAAATCCACCAAAATAATCTAAGATATTGTCTCCTCTGTGTGACTCTGACATGTCTCCAGGTCAGTTTTTAGAACGTCTTCTAATTCTGTCAGTCAGTCATATTTTGTGTTTGCTGAGCTTTTAAGCATTTCTTACAGCCTCTGACCTTTTCTTTCACTATTTTTATATGTCTCGGTGACATTTGTGGGTAAAATGCTCGCGCTGTCAGATATTTTTAACTGGCTGACTTTTACCCAGTGGCAAAACGGTGGAACGTGGCGGCTCTTTTTTCTCTGTTTTTAAAGATGAAATTTGACTTAAATATGGAACTACAGTGGCGACTGATTCAGAAGAAAATTGCACACAGCGCTTGCGAGAACCTCTGCAGGATAGTCAAAGCAGGAGCCGTGCTTGAGTGCCTGTTTGCTCCATCGTTTGCGGTGCGGGTGCGGTGGGAACAGTCGTAAGACAATTATACCCTCGCCACAGTTAAGTCAATTGACATTGCGCTAATTAGCTAAGTTAAATAGCAGTTTGCGCTCTCTTTGCTCCTGACTCCAAACTGGTCATTAAATGTGACACGTAAGAGAAACCACATGCTTGAACCCATTACTTGGCTGAACAAAAATAATGGAACCGTTATTTTTTTAATTAATTTATTTTTTTAAAGGCAGAAAATATTGCCGCAGTGACCGGGTTAAGGGTTTGGTAACTGAGAAACATGCACACAAACATGCATGTTTCCTCTGAGGTGGTTCATGGGTGACTCAAAATCAGATCAACAAGCCGTCATTAGCATCGCAGTGTTTGCGTCCAAAGTTAGTCGAGTTACAAACTCGAAAGTCCGCATGTCACTCCCCCTCTAACACCCAGAGGTAATAGAAAGCAGCTGAACTGAAACATCACAGAAGTGCAGGTTGTAGTTCTTCAGTCTGACTAATAAGCTGCTGTCTTTAGAGCGAGCTGAGCCTCGGTGGCCCACAGAGTCAGATGAAAGGCATCTCATCTTGCTTTAACAGTGAGTTTTATGAACTTTGGTGGAAAACAGAACGGGACCTCTGTGTAGTTATTCTGACACCATGCACCCACTCGTCTCTGTCAGGTGCAATATCCTGCACTTTGGTCAGATACCAGGTTGGGTGAGAGATGAAGATAAAGTCCGTGACACATGGGTTCCTTTCAGTGTGTTGCCTCCGTTGCTCAAGGCTGCATCACGTTAGAGGAAGTTGACGCATTTCATCAGTTCTTCTCGTTTTTATCTCCCCAGTAGGCAGTCACAGTTGCAAACATGTACAGCCATGTTCAATAAACTAGAATACGTTTGAAACAAACACACACGCAGACACGCACACACACCTACACGCACACGCACACACACGTGTATATATATTATATACAAGTATATATTATACACAGACTGCTGTTTTTAAGAATGTATTTCTGTTAATTGTGATGATTTTTCTCTGAAAGTTAATAGAAACATGACATTTAATACTAGAATATTAGATCAGTTTTTCAATACCGAAATGTAGGCTTCATCACAAAAGCTATGTTTAATACCTGTTTAAAGGTTGTTGTTTTCAAAAGGCACCTTTTATTCTGACAAGTCCCACCTAAAAGCATATTCAAGCTCTTTGAATGTGACTCTGTTCCTGTGTTAGGATGGCCCAGTCAAAGTCTAGACCTAAATCCAACTGGGCATATGGGACAAGACTTGCTCCCTATTCATATGTCACATTTTGAGCTAATTTAGCAAAAAATGAATTTTCTTAGAGCTGCAGAACGTAACTTTTATTTCAGAAATATGTTTCTTTTTTTACATATTTATTAAAACATTACAAGGCAAATAATCTGAGACAAAAGCTAGTGTATGCGCTGCTCAGCTTTTCTCTCTGCTACACTACAGCAAGTTCACCACAACATTGTCTGACACGAATACTAATGCTAATTAGCATAGCTACCGATGATAGGGGGTAGACTGTTTCTCCACCATTAACTCTTTAGTACACAAGTCTGACTGACAGCACTAAGACCCTCCTCCTGGCTCTGATTGGGTGTTTTTGATTGGGAGCAGTCAAAATCAACCAATCGCTTCTTTTTTTCCCCCCACAGATTATCTCTCACACTATACAGTCACAATATGGAGACAGTTTTAACAAATATTGGCGAAAAAAAGCATAGTTTTGTAAAAGTTGCAGCTTTAATTTGCATTTCCCCAAAAGACCCGCAGTTGTAACTGCAGCGAAACGACTTTGACAGAGTATTGACTTAGCAGGGAGAGTTCCTCATCCATCTTTATGTATTCAGGGCAGAGTGTGAGCCTGCAAGACATCAGAAATAATCAAGCCTGCGGTTATTAAGAGATTGACCAAAGTAGTGAATTAACCAACAGAAATGTCAATCATATAGCCAGGCTATTTTGTGAAACCTTTTTGAGTATGTGTCCTTCCTGGCTGGAGCTGAAGCTGGGGGGTCAGAGTCACTCTTACCCCCCCCCCCCCAGGCCTCGTTTGGCCCCTCTTGCTGCTACAGGTGCTTCACATTATGCCTCGTAAAATGCAGTAAGAAGGGAAAAATTACTGCCACAGATTGTTAGTGTGGGAAGTGGAGAAACGCGGGGGGGGGGGGGCATCCTGCAGCGTGGCCGCGCGCAGACACAATACCGGCATACGTGACCGCGTTGCGTTTGCTGATTGGTCTTAGCGTTCACCCTCCCGTGCCAGGAAGAACCGCATTCTTTTCGTCTTGAACCCGAGTGTCATTTATCTGAGGAGTAATTAAGTGGGGTTTTGTGCGCTCGCCGTGCGCCAGCTGGCACGCTCGGCCGCTGCTCACGGTGTGTATGCCATGCGTACCCGGAGGAAGGCAGCGGGGTCGCGGGGTCGCGAGGTCGCTGTGAGTACACCGCGGTGAGAGGAAACAGGCCTAATCTCAGAAAGGCTGGCAGCTTCCTGCTCTCTGCAGAGGGTACACAGAGGACACTGTCTTAACTCTGAATGCCTAACAAAAGAATCCACCATGTAATTTAATCAGGATTATTACCCTCACAAATGCTCTGTATATATAATAGTGTAAGTGAGAGACACGTGAGCTTAGAATGGGCCTTTTTTTTATCCATTGAGTCTTTGCATACGGAAATGTTTTGTCATCCAAATTGTAACAAATGCCTCTTTAACTCAAGATTTTATTTATTAATTTAGTCATTGGATGTTATGTATTTAGCAAATGACCATGAGCCATTAACGGTGGACGCTCTAGAGACCAAAATAACCAGTGAACCAGCTTCTAACGTGACAAGTGACATCATGAGCCACCAGATAAAACACAGGTAAGTAGATAATAGCCTGTATGAAACATTACCAATGCATAACTGATTGGTTATGCAGTGGTTATGCAAAACCCTAATCACAAAAAGAATCACAAATAACCACTAGAGGGAAAAACTAATAATAACTAAACTATGACAAAAATAATTCATAAAATAGCCAAGTTTAATAAAAACAGTAATATGCTGCAGACACAACTTCTGATTAAAATTTCAGAATTAACCATAACATAAAGTCTAAAGTTTGCATCTAAATTCAACATGAATTAATTACTTTTATTTAAACAGAAATGTGGTAAAGCAGCAAAAAATAATCTTCCGTATTTCTCATGATAGCTATAAGTTATTTGTTACCTGTTTTGAGTTTCTCACAAAGACTGAAAACATTCAGTAGAATATATCACAACTTCTGGACTATTGAGCCCACCGCACAAAAAGCCGCATCCAATAACTTTGAATCTAAAGCAGGAACTTTACATATACAGAACACACTTGCCTATAAACTGCAGGTGTGATGAAACTGAAAGGTTTTTTTTATTTTTTTTTATGAAATGCTTATCGGCAGCATGAATACGCACCGTGCTACAACTATAAACAACATGGGAAAGCCCAGACAATTATATATTGACTTCTATTCGGTTTATAGGTTAAGAAATTTGTTTGTTAGCCATCACTTATGTAATTTTAGCGTGTCTTTCTTTGTGTGCTGCTGAGAACATGCAGGATGTTTAGCTCAAGGCAAAAATGGGTCATGGTGAGGTTGGAGGGCTGGAGGTCAGGGTGGAAGGTAGCGTACAGTGAGATGGCCTCGAGTTCCAGATCAGAATGTAAAAGCATGCGTTACGCTCTTACTGGATATTTTTGACTGATTGAAAACAGTTTTCACTGAGCTAAACATACAGACAGATTGCAGCATTCATAGAGCAGTAAAATGACGAGCAATAGGAGTTTAGTTTGGCTCTGAATGACTATAAATAACTGCTTAGGGTCACTATTAAAAGCACTTGAAATTTAGATCAAAATTACAAACTCTGTGCACCACTTGATTATCAGTAAAACAGTTCAGTCTCAGTTGTTGTTTATAAAAACACCTGCCTGATAAAGCTTAGGGTTAAAAACAATAGATGAATACATAGGTCCATCTCTGGACTACTACATTGAAATTTTTTTTCTTTGAACCAACTTTAAAAATTTACTCTAATTTTATTATTTTTATTCAAAGTATAATTCTGATTTAGAATTAAATCAGACTTTAATTCTAAATAATTATACCTGATAACTATATCATCCATAATGGTTTTATATCTGATGTAATTAGCTTGATCTAAGTTAATAAAATTAGTTGTAACAAAATAGAGTAAGTTTTTTTTTAAGTTGCTTCAAAGAAACTTTTTTAAAAATGTATGCATGTGTGGAATAAATGTTACATTTATACTTTATAATATACTCCAACACAAGATAAGCTGCATTTTAATTTTAGTAATTTAGAAGTAATCCCACTTGTCTGATTTCAACAAGGGAACAAATAAAGCTCAATGATTGAACTGTAACAGTGAAGAGTGTAAAACAGAACTATGATTTATTAACCCCCCCCAAAAAAGAACATCCAAAAAAGGGGAAGATGACCCATAATCATGAAAAGATTTTCAGGGTTTTCCTCCTTTTCTTAGTAGGAGGAGCTTGTTAAAATAAAACAACAAAAAAAAACCCTCAAAGTCTTCAGAACTTCTTCACATTAAGGTGGATATTATTTTAGAATAACAGACTTTAACACTGCTGATGACTGAACTTGTGACTTTTCTATTCATCATTTTGTTGGTTTTCATTTGTTCATGGAAGTTTAGTGTTGCTTCAGTAGTGGAAAAATTGCGTGTAAGACGATACTTTGCCACGTTTTTGCCTACAACTGTAAAATATCTCATTCACTTTGATGGAAAATACATATTTATACACGTATATATGGTGTGCATATGCTGCCCTGACAGATGCAGAAGCTCTTGGTGGAAAAACAAATCTTATCCTGATGTCATGGCTTACCATATCTGCTGCTATCAGCCAGCCCACAGATGATACTGACATTTGGGCACGCTTGGTATCACTTTTTTCTGAAGCGGAAGCATGAGAAGTGCTGATCTCCTCCATCAGCATGGCCGTGTCATGTGATGAGTGGTATGTTATCTGGCTAACCGTAAGAACTGTTTATCAGATCGCAACACCCACATCATAACAAAGATTACTGCTAATGCGAGGTTCAGTTTTGTAATTTGTCTTAATTTAACGGCAAAATGAAAAATGAAGGTTTTTTTTTTTTTTCTTGGATGAGATTTGCTACAGGACATATGATTTACAGAAAGAAAAAAAATCCTCTCAGTTTGCATTTCCTCTGAACTTCACACACAAAAATAACACAAAAAATGGAGGTGAGGTAGCTGGTTTTATTTTGGAGAAATGTGCTTTCCTCAAGCAAGCAGAGAGCTTCTAGCGTCTAACAACACAAACCTGCTTGTCTTTTTATTGGCCCCTACAGCTGGTTTTGAGTTTTAGTGGCTCGACGTGGAGTTCAGACTCTGTGCAGATGTTTACTGAGCCGACATAAAAGCTCGCTGAACGAGGAGATGGGTACCAAATTACCATTATGCGATCCAGGCGGATTACTCTTGCTCTCATTTCATATAAAACAGAACTCATTTAAGCTCGTCTATAAGTGCCTCGTGCCCAATGTTCGGGATCACCTTCCCTTCTGGCTTCTTCAAAACACTCTGCAGTGACAGAACAGCATTTCCCTGAGGGTAGAAGAAGAACGAGCTGCAGCATAAAAATAATAATAAAATAAACTCAGAAGCAAACAAATGGGAGGAAATATTTACGTCTTCATAAATTAGTTGCAAGTTTCAGTGACTGGTGGCTGCGTCAGTTGTAGAGAGTGAGGTGCGATAGAGTCAAGACATTGTTTTTTTGGCTCATGTAACTACAGTATTACAACACAAAGAGTGTCTGGTGTTTTATTCATGATGGTTGTGTTGGCTTCAAAATGCGTTTCTGTAAGTGCAGGAAGCTCCTCAGGGAACGCTTGTAGCAGAGAAATGCAGGTGCCCCTTTAGAGGATGCATAAGAGGTACTTACCCAACCAGCCGCACAAGTGCATCTCAATACATTAGAATATCACTGAATAGCAAAACCTTATACACACACAGGTGTTCAGGTGATTTTCAAATACAGTCCGCATTGGGCTGCAGTTGCCTCTAAATACATTTTGTGTTAACTTGTATGGTTTATTTTTCAGTAATGTTATAATTGCATTAGGTATGCATGTATTGGTTTTTGCTGTGGTTTCTCATGTTCTTCTCTCTTTCTGCAGGTGTAGGAGCAGACTTCCCGGGTGTTCACTTATATTCTCTCTAAGCTTCTTTCTCTCCTCTACTCCTACCTCCTTCTTTTCCTTTCAACCGTTTCCCCCACCAGTCATTCTCCCTTTCTTTTCTGTCTCCATGTTCATTATGTTTCAAATAAAACCTCCAAATGCCTGTTTTTCAGGCATTAGGTCTACCTTACCTCCAGTTGTTATAAAAATGCTATATATATATATATATATATATATATATATATATATATATATATATATATATATAAAAAATATATAAAAATAGCAACAATACTCCTCCGTGATGCTGTTTGGAACCATTCTTAGGAGCATTGGAGTTTGTATGATAAGTTTGTGATTCATAACCTGTATAATTCAACTAATTAACAAACAAATCTGAAAGAGGGAAAGAACAAAATTCAAAAACCAGTGCATTAGCCAATAACTCTCACTAGGCCATTCCCAAAACCTAATGAAAGAAATATGTTTTTGTTCATTAAACAAAATTTTTTTTGTTTAGTGAGTTATGCTGAAACAGTGAGTTTTAGCATAACTCACTGTTGTGCTAAAAAAAATATAATCCCTTTATATTTAGCTTTCTAGCAAATATCCAAAGGCGAAGTGTCAAAGTTGAATAGTATTTTAGATCTGTCCCTGATGTCAATCACATTAGGGGAAAAAAATCGTTCAATCTGAAGGAAGAGCAATAGACCACAGCATGATCCTTCCACCACCATATCTCATAATGGGCTTGGAGAGCTTTTCAAGATGTGGCATTGATTTTGTCCCAAACTGTCCCCGTGGTATTTTGGTCAAAAGTTCAAATTTGATTCAATTTACACTATAACCCAGTCTTTTATCAGGTTTGAGGAGATTTTTGCCAGGCCTGCATGCTTTCTTTCTTTGAGAAAAGGCTTTTGTTTCCCATCCCTACTCTTGAGGCCAGATATTTGGAAAATACAGAAGATTGTTGTCACTTGTAGAGAACGTGTTCAGTTTTAGAGATTTCACCTTTGTTCCATATTTTTTCCCCAAATATCATTAAATGTCTTAACTGTGTCATGACTTAATGTATACAGTTGAAACCTGAAGTTTATATACACCAAATAAAATATTCACAATAGACTATCTTACCAGGACAGCTGCACTCTATCTATGATTAATCAGGTCACTGTGAACGTCTAGTGCTATGAAAGTACTGGGCCATTCTGCGTCTTTATTTTAAGAATCTCTTAAGATAAATTTTAAGAGGCTTTGAACAATCTTTTTTTAATTTATCATTTCTTTGTGTGCTCTTTATTTTCTCTGCCCTTTCTACTTTTTTAGAATCAGAGTAATGTCTTCATACAACAGACAACTTTGAATTTTTAATTGGCTTCCTAGTAATGTGATTCAATTAGCATTTTTTACATGCCAATAAACCTTTTTGCAAAAGTAACATACATTAATTTTCTTCAATTAAGGATGTAAACAAACTGTTTTGTTTTTAAATAGTAATTACAGTACAGGACAAAGTAATGAAAGCCACATATAAGTAGGTAAATACTTAAACAAAAATTTCTTAATGTTACAGAACCAACACATCACTTTTGCTGGTTGTTTTTATAAGAAGATTATTTATATCGGGGCTCAACAGGATACAAACTATCCATTTGTAATTCAATCTAAAGATGGGTTTGTAGCGCAAGGTAACAAAGTTTATATTTTCCAGTCACAAAGATGTTAGTTCTTCGGGGGGTTTTCAGCTAATCATTAAAAATAACAAACACCACAGTTTTAGGTCATATTTACGTTGGAAGTAAACTTGTCTGTTTATGGGATAGCATAGTTTCATGATGTGTCACATGTTTTTACTGCCGGTATTGATATCTGAAAGGTGAATACTCATCAGTAGGGATGTGTTGACACAACCAGCTCAAGAGACGCAACAATGTAAAGTATTGTGATCAAGAGAACAAGATGACAGTACTATTTTCTTATTTTACAAGTAAAGTCTTCCCGAATCTCCATCATTTAAAGAACTTGGAGATACTGTAGAATAACTCGGTCCATGTTTGGCTGCTGCATGTATTGCCATTTTTATTGTTGTTTATGTTGTTTTTGTTTTTAACTGAAGTGGTTCCAAGTCCACAAAAAGCTTTGCAAACGCTCTGCTTTTGTGTTTTCACAAATATGATACAGATGATCTGGATTATCCTGCCCTGAACAGATGTACTAATCATGAAATAGATATGATCAAAAGCAGAAATGACTCTTAAAAAAGACATCTAAAATTGATCTAATGGTGCAAGCCTAGTTGGCCTCTAATGGTTAGTCAGCTATGTTCAGCATTTAGAGTTTAAAAGTGTTGATCACTTCTTGAATACCTTTCTGACTGAGTGGTTATCTGGCAACACTCGGAGAAACTTGCCTTATATCTTCTACATAAAAGACATAGAGGGGATGTATTATTCAAAATTCACGTTTTTTCTGTTTTTGTACTTCCATTTGGGACTCTACTGCCTCTAAAAAACAACCACCCAGAGAGCTTTTGGCAATAGGTTAATGTTGAATGGTGTCTGGAAAATGAACCGTTTCAAAAACCTCCAGAATGAAACATCACAAATCAGCAGGCGCTGTTCCTCACCTAAGAACCACAGCGAAGCTCAGCCCATCACCTCCCAACAACAATTAAGTTCAATTAATGTTTGTTTGGCTGAATTTAGCACTGTATGTACTGTACAATGGCTGCTGGATAAGACAAATGTTTTGTTGTTGACTTACCATCCAGAAACCACTTTCTACATTCTTGTTGGTTAGACAGCAGGCTCTACTTCTGCTTTTCAAAGATATAAGGTTGTATAATCGCGCAATTGTTTGCAGCCATTTTACTGTGCAAGTGTAAATGTTGAGTTTGATGAGGCGAAAGATGATTGATACCTCTCCAGCTTATCCCTCCTTCTATGTTGGAGCCAGATGAGCCTTTCAGTTTGGTTGGGCAGCAAGGGACTGAGGTACTTCCTGTAGGGCCAATGGACAGAAGGAACCACTGCTGGTCCTCGACCTTCAGGGGTGGAAAGTATGTGTCGCAGGCTGTGCTTCCACCTCCCAGCTCCCAGCCTGGGAACGGAAGCCGGGAGCCGCCAGGGAAAACAAGCAGACAATCAGGTAGGGCCGAAGCTGGGGGGAGAGAAAGAGAGGATAGGATGGGAGGTGGAGCCGCTTGATGCATCAGGTCGCTGAAGACATGGGCGAAGCTCTTGGAAAAGCCTGCACATGCAGTTGGTGTTTTGGGATGGAGGTTCTGTTTATTTGTTAGCATGAGCATTTCCTCATCCTTCAAAGAAAGTGAAAGGATGTGAGTGTTTTCAGAGGGACCGGTGCACGAAGCATTATGTGTATTCGGTTCTATGTCACACCCACACAAAACGCATTGCTGAAACTCAATCCCATATTAAAGTCGAGGGAGTGTTTTTGCAGTGTGTGTGTGAGTTGGTGTGTTTGTGTGATAACTCAAGTAAAGTCCGTGTGTTGTGTATTTGGATAAGGACAGTGGCCAGCAGGGGACAGGGTGGGTTCAGGGCAGCGCAGAGGAAGATTATGGTTTTGGGTTTCTGCAGGGGGGTCCTGTGTCGGCCTGCACGTAACGTAGTGTGTGTGCTTATGTGTGGGTGGGGGTCATGCACTATCTCCCTCTGTCTCTCCGAAGAGCAGAAACATACACTCACAAACACACACACTGATGTTTTATATTTCTATCCATATTAAGACTTTGTATTGACCTCCATTCATTTTACTAACTGCATTTATGCCTAAACCAGAGATTTCCCCTAACCCTAACCATTACTGGTATATTCCTAAATGTGACTAAATCCACATCTTACCTCTAACTTCTAACACAAGGAAAGGGGGTTCACCATGTTAGAACAGGGCTTTTGTCCCCTTACACCCATTGGTGTCCAAACGCTTGGTAAATGTGCCAGAGATGATCCTAAATAGGACAGCTAAAGAAGAACATACACACACACACAGTCTGTCTTTCTATCTTCACAAGGACTTTGCATTTATTCATTCTACAGCCTAAGCCTGACCTTTACCCTAAACTTAACTTAAGCTTAAGTCACACGTTAGTCCTAAACCTAAAGACTAAAATAGCAGTAGGTCCCCATAATATCTGTTTTAAAAAATGGTCCTTACAATTTATCAAACAGAACAGACCACATACACACACACACACACACACACACGCACACACACACACACACACACACACACACACACACACACACACACACACACACACACAC
Organism: Poecilia mexicana; assembly: GCF_051168715.1. Classification (NCBI taxonomy): domain Eukaryota; kingdom Metazoa; phylum Chordata; class Actinopteri; order Cyprinodontiformes; family Poeciliidae; genus Poecilia; species Poecilia mexicana. Next base: position 31,051,009 of record NW_028263382.1, on the reverse strand, counting down.
ACACACACACAAAGTCGGTCTTCTATCACTTTAGAAGGCAAAACTGAGCCAATTTGCTTCTGGAAATTGGCTCAGTAACCATCACTTAACTTATCCAAACAACATTTTAACCTTAGCTTTCATCCCAAAAACATAAAACAAACGAACAAAAAAAGCAATAATGATTTACATATAAGGATTTATGTGTTGTCCCCAAAAAAAGACAACACATTGACTCACCTAAAGGATTTATGTGCCTGCAATGTCAATAATTGATGCACACACACACACACGCATGCATGCGCACACACACAGAGACACACAACAAGTGTGTAAAAGTGCATTGCAGTATTTTACTGACAATGAGCTGGAGAATAAACCAGTAGTAAAAGTCATAGACAGCCAAAACAAAAGTAAAAAAAAAAAAAAAATCCTTTGTTTTTTCTGAAACAAGAGGAAATTTTTGAAGAAACATCTTCAATCACGAAGAATGTTGCTTCACATTTTACAACTCTGTTGTGTTCCAATCCACTCACTTTCACTCCCTCGCCTTCTGTACCCTTTATTAATTAATGTGGCTGTAGCTTACTAACTTCATACAGGAAGTACCTTGCCATCTACATCTGATTAGCATCATTTCCTTTTAAACATTATTTGAATCAACTGAGAACCAAGAAGCTGTCATCATAAACAAATTAGGTTAAAATGCTACGTAAATCAATTTTTGTACCATCTTATACAATTTTAGTGATAAACCTGTATTTACTGAAACAATTCATATTTATTGAAGCCTTTTCATTTATTTAGCTTGTTGAAGCATTAATGTAACATTCTTTTGTCAATTGCATAAATCTAATTGATTTCCCCTCTTTATAGTAATTTTCACAGTTTTAAAATACACAATTCAGTTATATTACCTGGAAAAATGCTGTCGTATGCAGAACTTTATCGTTATACGAGGAAAGTGTGAATTAATAGACCATGCTGTACTAATGAAATGTAGGCTGATATTTTACTGCATTTCAGAGTTATGGTGTCTCAAGCTTATACATGGCAGCAATAATAAGGCATCTCTAGTTTTCATTAACAACAAATAGTACTATAATGGAGGGTTGGAAGATGTGTTTTATTTTACCAACAACACTGAATTTTGATTGACTGAACAAATATATTTGAGCCAGAAATTATTTTAATGTCACAATTGCAATTATCTTGGCAACTTACACAAAATTTTGGCTACATTTAGGAGGATTTTGTAATCTGGATTGCCAATCAACAAATCCTTGAAATGGCTCCCAGTCCATCACCGAACTGAAGGAGTACATGGAAGACACATTACTGGTTAGATTCAGAATCAATTGATTGAACATACACGTTTTTGGGACGTACAGAGGAAAGCCACATAAGAACAGGAAAACAATGAAACCACAAATCATAGCAGAGATTTCCTCTCTATGAGATTTAAATAAATAAGCGCTAAACCACCTTAGCATGTGCCTTTAATGCATTGTTTCAGAATCACTGCTTTGTTGCACTACTCTTGTTGATGAAATTTCAACTGTTTTTAATGTCTTCACATTGTATTTTCTGGTGGTAATTTCTGGGCAGCAAACTGTCAAAACCCATTCGGTTTTATGACTATATTTTAAGTATTTCCATTTTTGTGATCATAAAATATTTTCAAAAGATTCTTTTGCTTTTGCAGCAATGCGGTTTTCTGCATTGTAAGAATTTGGCCTATTTGCGTTTTGCCTGTCGAGACTAGTGTACCTTTTCACAAACTTGGCTTTGCCCAGAACCACTTTTCAGAATTTTATTTTAGAACGTGTCTAGCATACAGACGTCTACGGGTCAAACACCAGCCCAGAGGAAACGGCAGTGTGTGTGTGTGTGCTGTTCACCGCCACCCAGCAGTAATGAGTTTTAAGAACTGTCAACTCCAATAACTCTCCCCTCTGACTGCGGACATCGGGTCGGAAACACAACATGGAAATTACGCTAAATATCCATTTCAAGTTACAGCAAACACTTCAAATGCGACACATGCTTTCCTCCTTCTGACTCAGTCACTAGCATTTCATTAGTCTGAGGTGGCCCAAAAGAACAGATTTTATGGTCATTTCGAGCCATAAATCTGTCACTTACTTCCTTCTTGTAGAGGTGCTGCTTTTTTAGACAGGACTGAATCCAGCTCAAAAATATAATACTTAAGCACTTTTTTTTATTTTTATGAATAGCCCATGAGGCAAAAAGTATTTGTAAGAGAAGATTTACTCATCCACCTGGTTCGCTTGTTCTCCACCTGTTGTGATCGGACATTTATCAACTGTGTTATAATATTTATGCCTTTTGAGGAGCAGAGGATATAAACCAAAGGCTCTACATGACTGGGTTCCAGATAATCTACTGTAACCCATGAGAGAATAAAGTGCACTCTGATGCCTTTTTTCTCACAGTTACTTCCATTTTTTTATTTAAATATATTTTTCATATACTATAAGACATATTTTCTTTCGTTTTAAAATCCTGTCATTCAATTTAAGCTTGATATTACCCCCTCTTGTTTTATAATTATGTGTCAATAAAAGCCTCTTTCACACAGGAGAAATTATTCGTGCCAAATGCAAACTTCTGATTAGAGATCAGTCGTTTCCATCCGTTGCGGACGGCAGCAAGGCACCAGGATCTGGAGGCTATCCGTCAGTGGATGTTGTAACCATTAAAAGCTATGTGTAATGACATTCCTAAATCCGATAATAAATGTTTGAAACAGATGAACCAGTTTTCAAGATTAGAGTATCAAAGGGTTAGATTTTTGGCATTGCTTTGCTAGTTGAGAAAAGGTGAGAAAGCTAAGTCAAATCTAAAACTTTCATGTAATGGTAGCTGCATTTCTATTACAAACATGCACAAATCTTTGTCTATATTCTGCTAATGTTGAAAAAACACATTTTTGCAACGGTGGTGCTTCCATTATATAAGAAATTAAATTAAAATCATATGTGAATAAGCTTGTCCATGCAGCAAGTCACTGAAAATCATGACAGCGACGGATGTAAACAGTTACATGAAATATATTCATAATTCAGCCATGGTGCTCATCATCCATCAGCACATCAGAGGAGGTGTCAAATTATTATTCAGGCCTTGGAACAACAAGCTGCTTTAAATTGCAGTCAACGATTTTATAGAAGAGCTATGAATTCAAAACATTCAAATGACACAACTTCTTATGAAGTGTTCGATATTGTTGGAGGTCTGGCAAAGCCAGCTCCACACTGACCAAACATTATCCAAAAAATAAAGAAATAAATAATCCTCCTACCACTTCCTGTTGTCATCTTTGTCATTTCTGCCAGTAGTAACGTCTGGTTGATGATTACATGACTCATCTGCAGTTTTACAAAATGCATCTATTTTGATAGCCAAAAAATAAAACACCTTGTCCTAGGTCAAAAACTTTTCATTGAAAAACATGACTTTCAATTTGCAAAATTTTATGGTTAACAGAAAAGCAGCTGTAGTCATTATTTTTCATCTTGTACAATAACAGCCAAACTGAAAAAGTGATTGTGTTGTCTGCTGTTGCTCCTTTTCTGTCTCTGTAATCTCACCTGCTTTTCATCGTAGCTACACAGCTTCGATCGGTTAGTAAAGTGCAGCTGAAACACTCGTTTTGTTGCCACGTTCAATGAGAGCTATATGAAACACAGCAATGTACAAAGTGACAACGAGGAACTGAACATCACTTCTGAAAACAATAAAACCACAGAATGTGAACTAGATCAAATTCAAATAAAGTCACCGTAGGGAGTATTTTAAATTTTTTCAGCAGCATTCATAACATTCTAGACCAGCGGTTCTAGAATGTGGCCAAAATATGAGTTTAGTCCTAAAGGCCCATTGTCCTTCATTTTTTAGATGTTTGCGAGTACTGATGTTTCTTTGCAGAAATTAAAACATAGAGGAGTTCTAGTGTTTTGTTTGGCATCTTGACCAGAACCAGTTGAACGACCACTGGTCTAGTTTAAGAGACTTTTCATGGTGGCCAACTTTTAAGTTTAAATGACTGTACATCTGTTAGTAACTCAAAATCGGAAGCAAGAAAAGTTTGTCATTTAAACTTTAACAATACAGCAAGTAAGTTCCTTTTTATGTTTTTATCAGAATTGGCTTTAAACAAGAAATTTAACAGCCTACAGACAAAGAGGAAACAAATAAATTAAGAATGAAGAAATGATATGTATATAGATTTGCAGCTAATTATTTTAATTATCAGAAAGAAAAAAAGAAGTATTGTCGTGACAGTGCAAAGAATGTTTATTTTGTCCCCCAGCAGCGTAGATTTAGATAACGGACCAAGCAAGATGGCGGAGTTTCTCTAAACTCAATTATCTTTTAACATATTCAACCCAAGTTGGAAAAAAAAAAATCATAAAATCAAACTGTTTCCTGCATAAGAACCGTCACGATTGCATTTGTTGGTACGTGCTTGATAGAGTGTCCAAGCCTCAGCGGGGCTGCTAGCAACTGAAGCTGTGCTAAGACGGGGGAGTTAAGGAGAGGGGGGGGGGTGCAAACAGAGGGGCAGAGGGGGTGTGTGGACGTGACATCCTCAGCTGGGCTTGTGACATCATTCTTACGAAGACAGGAAATTGGGAAACCGAGAGGGTAGGGTACAGTGGGTGACTTTGGGGGCTTGTATGGGTCTCGCTGTTTTCCAGCTGGGTAAACTAGACAGAGAGAAAGAGAGAGAGAGAGAGAGAGAGAGAGAGAGAGAGAGACCCCCACCGTCATTCCCACCCACTCATCGCCTGACCACCTCCTCCCCACTTTTGTCTCCTTCCTCCACCCTTTTCTTCGATCTCTTCTCGTCTCAGACTGCATGTTTTTTTTCTCTTTTTTTTGAAAACACCTCTTTCCCCGTGTGAGTCTGTGACTTTAATGCCATGTGTTTCCTCATGCTGGCTCTCCTTTATGTCACTCTCTCCTTTAAGTGTCTGTGTTTATGTTTGCATGTGTGTCTGCTCCTCATCCGTTCTCTCTGACCCCTCGTCTCCATTGAACGTGTTCAAAAAGTCGGCGCCCTCCCGCTGACATGTACACACACCCGCAGGACGAAAGAGATTGCCATTTTCAGAGCTAACTTTGTCTCTCGAAAGTGATTCCAGTTGATTTAAATCTGATATACAAGTTTGTAGAAATCACAGAGACATGATTTTATGATTCGTTAACGAGTCTTGAACAAACTCTTGTGTAATAGTCTAAGTAAAGGCCTTCCAGACTTGAAATCAAAATACCAGTGGAAATGCACAAAAAGCTGCTCAGCAATTTTAAGTGTTTGATGCTACAATGTCAATAACGATTTTTCCACCAACCATTTAAAACTGATGCTGATTTTTTTCATGGTTTTATTACATTTTGCGGGATGCCTGTCTTGTTCAATTTCAAAATCAGACTTCCTTGTTAAATGAAAAGAATTTTCAATCTCAATCTGGGTGGGGTATGAGGAATTTTGGGCTTGAATGCATATTTTAATCAATTTGAACTGAACTGTTTTGGGTTTGAATCTAATTCAAATCTTACCTGAAGAACAGAGGCTTCTTTATGTCAATAAGTAATGATTTCTCATTGGAGTGAAAAGAAGTCACATCTGGTGTACCCCAAAGTTCAGTCCCTGAACTCCTCTTGTTTACTACATTCACCCAGTAGCTCAGGTTCTAGCAAGCAATAAGAGTCCATTACTATGCAGATGATGCGTAGTTCTACATCAGCCCTGAACAGATCAAAGAGTTTAAAATACTTTTGATCATTCATAAATCGCCTTGGCACCAAAACACATTATGGACCATTTGAGGTTGTATCAACCTTCCAGACCTGTCCAGTCTTCTGGTTCTGGTTCTGCTCTGCATTTCAAGTATCAGAACGAAACATTGAGAAACAACATTCTGCTTCTATGTAGCACAAATCTGGAACAAACTTCCAGAAAACTGCGAAACAGCCGAAATATTGAGTGCCTTTAAATCAAGGCTAGAACACCACCTGTTTAGAACAGCCTTTGCTTCATAATAACTGGAACATTGATCAACATATCTGATGTATAATTGATTCATGATTTTGGGGATGGCATTCAAAATGTTAGCTACATGTTTCATAATTGCTTACTGTACCATGTTTTTATGGTGTAAAGCATTTTGAACTTCCTTGTTGCTGAAAGTTACTGTACAAATAATTTTCACTTGACAATATTTTTAGATGATCTCATCTCGACAATTTGCAGGAATCTTTTACAGATGTTACAAAAAGCTTGTCGTCCGGTTATCACAGGCAAGTGAGATAGTTATGAGAAGATCATTTCCGTAATTTATGTTTAACATTTTATTCTTATGCTCTCTAATCACACGTTGTACTTTTTGTGTATATTTCTAGACGGTGCAACAATCCACAGACAAACCTCTCCAATTTTTCCCAAATTGCTTAGGAACAATTAGGGAAACAATAACTCTTCCACCAGGGGAAACTACTCCAGCTGAAACCGAAGCAGGTCCATGGTTTTGGAGTTCGAGGTGTTAATTTTCTTTCTAGCTGCTTTATACGCCGCTGTAAACATTCAGAGTGCGAGCGAGAGGTCAGGTCTCGATGAAGCCAATGGGAACGCGATGAAATCCTTGTTTGCAGCCAGAACTTCTGTAATAAAACAATAGCAAATGTTGCTTTTTGTCTTTAGGCAATGTGGACCAAACCCTCCAAACAACTATACACACACACACACACACACACACACACACACACACACACACACACACGCACACACGCACACACACTAAATACACTCTAGCAGACACATAGAACCTCGCGCGTTCAAAATACATTGAGTGCCTTTTTTTCCCCTCAAAGTCAAATCACATTAAAACTAATTTTTCAAACATTCACACACCCTTTACTGTGTCATTAAGAGGATAAATCTCAAAATAGATTGTTACAGATTTAGAAAATGCAAATACAGAGTCAATCTAGACACAGTGATGCAGCTTTGGGAAGTCGGGGTACCTGGAGAGGACCGATGCATGCAAAAGGAAGAACATGCAGGCTCGGTTTCTAAATACCCAATGTCGGGATTTGAACATAAGTCACAGCCCTGCCATCTACTTCACATTCACACCACATGAAACTTAGAAAGCAGAAATAAATCCTATCCTTCAGGAAAGCAGTTTTTGTGAGTGAAAGGTTCAACATTGGTATCGAACCCAACACTGATGTCACTCTTGGATCGGATGTCTGGCTGAGGCAGCCGCTCCAGACTCTGTCCTCCTGTGTGACTGCCATGATGTTTTGGACTTCAGCCTCAAGGCAAACAATCGCTGCAAGTGTAAATATATAACATATAGGTAATCACATTAATCATACATAAGCACATGTTTTTTATATATAAATCAATAGTTTGCCTGATTAATGTTTAAACTTACAGGCAGCATCTGCGATGGAGAGCCACTGCCAGAGGACCGTGTGCTGCTCCATCACGACCTTCCTTGGAGATAATTTTGGTGCGGAGTGATAATTTGGAAATGCTGTTAGCCTGCTGGAAGACTTTACAGTCTTTAAAAATGTCTCAAAAACACTTGGGGAAGTAATGTCGCTTTCCCTCATTGATTATTGATTACCCTTCAGAAAGACTTAAGTTACAATGTAACCAAATAATTTTGCTGCTGAACACAGAAACTTGTCAAAACATTTAAGCTCTGGAAAAAGCCACAGATTTGACAACTGCAGTATTTTTTAAACCACAGTTATATTCCAAGAGGAAGTAGGAAAGTCCACTCATCTGTTTCCTACTCGACATGGTTGTTCCACATCTTTCCCCAACTTTTTTACTTACGTCTGTCTTTGGAAATGTAATTGTAGGAGCAAGACCATTTTTGTGAACCAATTAATTACCTGCATCATCTAAAGAAAAATCAGGCCTGCACTGGGCTGGCTGTTTTATTAGCATGCAGACTAAAACTCACTGGCTTTGTTTCCATAACATATATGCACAAATCTTTGTGTATGTTCAGCTCCTGTTGAAAAAACACAATTTTGCTATTGCGGTGATTCCATCATATGAGAAATGAATATAAAATCACATGTGAACGAGCTTAATCATTAAAATTACTTGAAATGTCAATTTGTGCCGTTAAAATCATGGCAGCAATGGATGTAAAGAGCTACATGAGATGTGTTTATAATTCAGACATGGCGCTAGAACTCATCTTCTGTCAGCCATCAGAGGAAACATCAGCGTTTTATTCAGACGTTGGGGCGACAATAACCTCATACCTGGGAGCGACTACGTATACGGCATTTTGGCTGTTTCATTGAAGAGATATGAACTCACCACGTTGGAATGACACACAACCTTTCGTGAACTGTGATTCCATGAGTGCTCTGGTCGAGCCAGCTGCACACTGTCTGCAAAAACAAGCCATCATCCTCCTACTACTTCCTGTTTTCTTCTTTGTCGTTTTCGCCAGCAGTAACATCCGGCTGTCGATCACATGACTCGTGTCATGCAGGGAAAAAAGTGTTTCCATTAGAGATTTGCGATTGCATCTATTTTGTTTATCGTGAGTTGCAAAATTTGCATGTTTCCATTAAGAGTATTTATTTTTGTGAATTCAGTTTGCACAATTTTAAGGGCACATGTTAGGGCTACGATTTGTTTCCAACCTGCTGTTCCAAACATTTTGAGAAAGGTGGCTTTAGACGCTCTTCTGGTCATCATGACTTACTCTGATTTCAGCCAACAGACACATTTTCAGACCGTCAACATTATTATATTTTAAAGCCCAAAAAGATTTCACAAAACGGAAATAAGAGACTTTCACATTGAACCAATTTGCATAGATGAATGAGAGCTTAGAGAGGGAGCATTAAACGACTGGTATCACTGGAAAGACTGAAAAAAGTAGCACAAATATAAGGAAAAATTACCCCTTTTTGTTTTTTGTTTTTTTTTTGCACAGCTTGTTGTTGATACATGTTTAAAGGATGATAGTTACATTAGTTTTGTCCAAACCTTTTGCACCATTGGACAAGGTTTCCAAGTTCAAAGTACTGAGAGGCATATCTTTTATTTACTATGAACTGATCTCTTTTCGCCTGGTTAGCAACACATTTAAAATGCGATTTAATGAAACACAACAGAAGAGAGGAAATTATTGCAGGTCCAACAGAGGGTCTCAGATGTTATTCTTAAGACAACAAACAAAGGTTTATTCTCAGCAACAAAAACAAGAAGTTTCTTTGAAAACCTTTGCCGTATTTAGCCGAGTTTAATGAATGAGTCTGTTTTTCAGTAAAAAGTTGCTTTGTTGTTTTTGGCTACTTAGTTATTCAAATGAAAGCAAAAAAAATGTCTAAAAAAAAATGAAAACAGAGGATGTGTTTATGTTCTACAATAACAAACTTGACCTTTAGGTTGAATAAAAGGAACAAAAGAGGAGTATAAGAACTATTTGTTTGACTTTTTTTATTGCAATATGTCTTTTGAAATTTGGCAATTTTTTTGTGAGTTTGTGTCACAAGGTTGCAATGTAAATTGTAAGACACAAATTACCCCCAGAATGTTTGAATTTTTAAAAATATTCAAAAATGATCTTGGTATTTAAAAAATGCCTTTTTAGATAGAGTCGCATGTTTTGTCACAACTGTTAAAAAAAACTTTTCTAAGATGCTTGTAATAAGTGTACTTATTGAAGACGTGAAACAATTTCTAAGATAATTTAAAAATTGCAGTATTGCAATCCATAAATGACTCGAAGAAACGTTTAAATGTTTTTCTGTCATCTCAATTCAAACTATTAAAATCAAAGAAGCATAAGAAAAAGTTTCTTCTATGTTTCATCTTCCCCTTTAAAAACAAAACATCACTGCTATTCCTCTTAAATAAAAAGGTTCAAAACAAATATTCTGTTCTCGGATAGTACAAGTTTTATGTCTTATAATTTGCACTCCACTGCTTTTCATTGGGACAAATGTTGCATAATTTGTCTTTTAGCAATTATGTAACATTTAAACAAGAGTAAAACAATCATAATTGAAGACAAAACACTCTGGATCCTGTTTTTAGGCTGTTGTTTGGTTCTTGTTGTGAATGCGCCATAATTACTTAACAAAGCTCACACAAACAAAAGGCACGGCTCCGTTTTCCACAGCCGATCTCTGCGACCGGAGAGCTGCCAGTCACACTGAGAGGTTCGCCGTTAGTTTGCACATCCCAGCGTTGAATGCGAAACACATGTCAGTGTGTGGGTGGGAGTCAGGAGAATTGAGGAGAGGAGGGTATCCGTGTCTCAATATGAAAACGCCCTGTCTGTCCATCTGCGGGAACATTTAATAAGACCTGCACACTAGCAGACCATTCTTTTTTTTCCCCTTTTTTTTTCCATAGCCTCTTTTCTCCCCCAGCCGCTCGTGCTCACGTTATCTTTGATCTCTGAGCTCAATTTTTTTCTATGCAAATGAGATTTGATGGGAATTTTTTTTTTAAATGCTTTTTTTTTTCAGAAGTTGTGAATGTTCACACCTGCGTAATGTTTCAACTTACCCAGAGCGCTTTTGTTTAGGTGTGAAAATGTTTGCGCTGAGAAACTTTATTTCACATGGTTTTGAGATCCACCCCTCCCACAACCCACCCCTCTTCCCCCAGTGTGCATGTGTATGTGTGTGTGTGTGTGTGTACTTGTACTTGTGTATGCTACACAAGTACAAGTACACACATGTTTGCTTCACAAATTAAATGAGCAGAGTTGAATGTGCAAAGAGGGGACTGAGTGCATGGCAGCCCCCTGCCTGCCTCCCCCTTAGAGCTCTGGTGTGTCTCAGGGCTCTGCAGTAGGTTTATGATGTCTGGCAGGGGATGCAGAAAGTGCAGATGGCAAGAGCAGTGTAGCAAAGGAGGGAGGGGGAGAGGGACAGGGGGAGGCATAGAGGGAGAGGTGTGTGGTTGCATTAATATGGTCTGCAGTTCTCGTTATTGCTAATCAGGGGCTTCCTGTGCAGAGAGGAGCCTGAGTTCACCTTAACCATACTGTAACCCCACACACTCGTACACACACGCAGACACACACACACACACACACCATCTGAAATTCTGATAGGCACCTGTAGGATGTTCACACGCACACATACCTGCTAAACATCTGTAGCACTTCCTTCCACCTGTCACTTCCTACCTAATCTTGAGAGGAAAAAACCCCCAAAAACAAACAAAATAAAACAGTTCTTATCTGATTTGCTGATTCTGGTCTCTCACTCTGACCGGAAACTTTCAAAAGTATTCATTCCCACTTGAAATTTTTCACCCTCTTTTTTTTTTTTTGTCACCTTACAACTAGCCTTTGTTGTGTTCTGTTGGAATATTTAATGCCACCGACCCAATCCGGAACATTATTTAAGTGTTTTACGAGTAAAAATCTGAAATCTGTATTTCTGTTCAGTTCTTGACATTTTGCAGAATTCTCCAACAGCTGCAAGTCTTTTGGGTTATGTCTCTACCAGCTGTACATGTATCGACAATAAGATCTTTTTTTGCTCATTCTTATTGGCCAAAGAAGTCAAGGAAGTCAAGACCAATCAGATCCAATTTGGATTTTCTGTGAACAGATTTTTTTTTTTTTTTTTTTTAGTACCACAAATTCTCAATTAGATTTAGGTCTGGACTTTGACTGGGCCATTTTAATAGATGAGTATGATTGGATGTACGCCACCTCGTGGTTCTGGCTGTAAGTTAAAGGTGCATTCGCCCCAGGTCTTTTTAGTCCGCTTTAATCGAACTGTAGTTTGTTTACGGAGGTGTGAAAGCAAAATTGAACTCTGGTTTGCCAAAAAAACAAGGCTTGGGTTGGGTTGAAGTGAACTCTGGCACAGTTCGAATTTATATGTGGTAAGTGGACCAGGGACTGCTCTAAAAGCAGGAAGTGAACTATACTTCAGGGAATTCTGGGTAGATACAACCAAAACAAATGCGAGAATCTAGTCTAGTGGGCAAAATGGCTTGTAGTCTTTTACCACTGGCAAAAGAGAAATCCGCCAACCACTAAAATCTGATGCTACTCCATTTTTGTTAACTTTTTGCGAAGAAGTTTACGCTCGGTGTCTTCTTCAGAGGTTTTCATGTTATTTCCTTCAGTAGTTCTGAAGGTGAGCGGAATAAACAGGTTTTTCTAAGGGTTTGGTTTGTTTGACAGTGTTAATGTGAACCGCTCCGGCTGAAAATGTAACAGATGTTGCCATTTTTGTCTCCAATCGAGAACAATCTGTGGTGAAAACACCCCAGGGTGGTGCCGTCCCTCTGGAAGGTAAATCTTTACCCAAAGTCTCAGGTCTTTTGCGCCACCTACCATATTTTCTGCCCAGGTTTTAGCACCATCTGTCTCTCCATCAACTCTGATCAGCATCCCAGTCAATACAAAATAAATTCTTCCCAAAACCATGATGACTCCACCATATTTAATCCTGTCCAGGGCGATGTGCAGTACTAGTTTCGAATCGGACTAGAGCACTTTCTTCTACATATTTGATGTGTCTCTTACAGTGGTGGGAAATTGCAAACAGGTTGTGTAGTTTTTCATCAGTGGTTGTTTTCTGATGCGCTTCATGTGGGGTGCACAACTCCTCTGATTAATGCTGTCTATACCCAGCCTGCCAGTTAAGCTTATCGTCCTTGTCTTCGTGGATCTGCAGCTGTCCCATACGCTTTTGATTTATGGATGATGGAGTAGAGAGTACTTTGTTCCTCAGTTTTCATGATGCTGTTTCCCTCATAATGTTGTCTAACAAACCTTGAAGGCCTTCACAGAACGGCTGGATTGATACTGAGATTGTGTCTTTCAGAAATAAATTTAAAAACCTTGTGTTCTTTTCAAATTACACAAATATGCACTGCTTTTGTTGGTCTACCTAAAACAATCCCTATAAAATACATTACATTTGCCGTTTAAACAAGACAACATGTGGAAAGACTCAAAGAGCGTGAATACCTTTGTACCTGCAGACTTGTGTAACACTTCCTTCCATCTGTCACTTTCTACTTACCCGGGTAAGTAGTTGCAAAGTACTCCATATCTTGCCTTGCTGTTTCTGGCCCCACACTTTGACCATCTATCCCTCTCTGTTTGTTTGGCTCCTTATGATCTGTAGCTGGCCATAAAATTAGTTGGAAAGAACTGCGAGCGGCTGAAAGTGGAGCTTTTTCCACTCTCAGGGTGACTTGCCATATGCTGGAGTCACGTGAGACCGCCGCAAAGAGTTCACTCTTCCTCAGAAAGGCCCTCGTCCCGAAGTGAACTTCACGAGGTGGTGAACTTTTACTCTGAATTTTTGGAGGAACCGGCACCCCAAGGGCGGACGATGAAGATGGCGTGCAATCGTTGACGTCGAGGTGGCTTTAACAACATCCTGGAATGTGGAAATAAAAGGACAAGTGATGAATCACTTGCTAACGCTGGCATACTGCAGACAGCAAAAAAAAAAAGTGTCTCGTACATGAATAAAGTCATCTCGGTGCGAGCGCAGTGTGTAATGCCATCTGTAAGTGTTTAGCAGCTCTGAGATTGTGTGGCCATAATGGCATGTGGACTTTTTGGGCAATGTGTTGACCACAGAAACAATAGAAACGGGATTCCACAATGAAAATGTCATAAGTACCCTCACTCCTTTTTCCCTCTCCCTACTCCCATCTCATCCTCTACCACCCCCTCCCCCCTTAACTTTAAAAGAGCCCCGGGGTGAAATAAATTAATGTATTTAAGATGTGGAAATCTAATATTGAAATCTTTGCCCTCACTTTCCTCCCTTCCTACTCTCTTCCCCCCCAAAAAACCCCAAGCCTCCCTTTACCCCCTTCCTCCCTGCACTGCTGTTCTCTTTAATAGAGTTTAATGGCGCACGGGGAGACAGTGTGATAGATCGACTGAGAGAAACCGGAGAGATTTGGTTCAATCTTTTTCTTTCACTGTGCACATTTTGTGTCAAATCTATTTTTTTTTTCTTTTACTGTGCCCTGGGCTTTGCAATTGATAGCCTCCTCAAAACTCCCAGCTCTCCTCCTCCTCCTCTTCCCTCTACACCTTCCCACCCGAATGAACCTTGGCCAACCACAGCTGCCGGACCAGATGTGGGAGAGAAAGAAATGGGAGCAGAAAGAGAGATGGAAGACAGGGAGAGGCTACCTCCTGCAGGGAATATGGACAAAGGCAAAGTGGAGAAGGAGGAGATGGTGAAAACGTGAGAGCGTAGGTTCGGTTGTGGGGGGATTGCGGTGTATGGCTACGCTTATAAGACGCTGTAACAAAGCTGGGAATCTAGTTTGAGCGAACAGGCATAAATTATCGCTTATTAGCCTCCTGCACCTGACCTTGTCATCGGAGACCACCTACACGGACAGAGCTGCGTCTCTGTGTGGTCACTTGTCAAGTACAGGCAAATTCATTATTGAAGCTGCTTCACACCTCTTGCCACATCTCTAATCAAAACCCAACACCAAATTTTGACGGGCCTTTTTCCGCAGATAACTAAAGATAAGCAGAAAAAAAAGTGTTAAAGCAATAACTAAAGTGACCGGAACAGAGTGTAGCTCAATCAGAAGGTCAGCAAAGTCCTTGTGTGTCCAGGTTTCTTCAGGGCAGAGCTGATTTATGGAGCAGCTCAGGGCTCTCAGCCCTGAGTCCGTACTCACAGAGTTCTCCTGGGGGCTGTCTGATTAGAGATGGGGGAGAAAAACCATGCACTCACACACCCCGCCATTTGGTTCTGATTACACACATGTACATGCGCTTCCAGGACGCACTCACACCCCTAATGCACATGCACACGTCCAGAGATGCAGATGGCAGCTTGCGCAATAGCCCGGAGTGCCATTTTCAATTTACCTGCGCTTTGTGAAATTAGGCATTGGCGGATGTGGAACAAAAGGAAATGGGGCAGCAGAAGTGGAAAGGAGGAGGCAGAATAAAGCATCAGAAACCTGATAAGAAAAAGGACAGAAAGAGGAAAAATCTTTCTCTTTCCATGTTAGCCATATTGCAAATTTGGTCATATTTGTAGAGAGGAGGGTGAGTCGTGTCTGAACAGTTTGGCTCTACAGTCAACCATTACGGACGCAGATGAATGGTAAGAAGTTTGAAGGTGATTCTAGAGATGGTTGTCTGCAGGGGGGGAGTTACTGTAAGACAGGTAGGTTGTAAATGTTTGCAAGTTCTTGGCAGAGGACGGACTCTGGGATGTTCTTACTGTTAGTGAAGATGAAGACGATCCAGGAAGGAGGTAAGTTAATCTACAGATGTTAAGGTTGGCTCATTGTTGGCAGTTTGCTGTTGATCCCGTTTGTTCTGCTCGTTGCTTTTAGGGGTCGAACGTCGGAGGGTGGACAGGCAGGCGAGTCCTGGATGGGAGCCACAGGTTGGTGTTTTTCTGAAGGAGACTGAGAAGCAAGGAGGGATCCACTGAACAGGAGAACCAATGCAGAGGACCAAGGAGAATCCATCGGAGAGCAACGGTGTGCGAGGAAGGAAAAAACACAAGAGGTAGGTATAGCGAAAGAGCTTCTTCAAATAACTACAGGAACTTGAAAGTTGCCACAAACAGTAAGTTACCCATCTGGCATATGTCTCAGGAAACCATGCCTCGAAGGCTACGTTTACAAGAGACCACTGCCTGGAAACTGCTGGTATTTTCAGATTTTGATTGGGAAAAAATGCTACCAAGATACCTCGAGTCAACTGTAGTTGTCATGCCAGGCCACTAGATGGCACTGTGATTTTAGCACATTGTCAAATGCACTCTTTTTTTTTACCCTTAGCTTCCACCTCCTAGCAAAGAGTATCTCCCATGAACTAAGTGCTCATGTAACACACACATACTTTATCAGAAGTCGTGTTAAACTGAATGCGTCAAGTAGCAAACACAATACAACGCTGTCCGCAATTATTTTTGTTATCAGCGTGTTTGCTTTCAGGACTTTATGGTGTTCCCGAAAAGTTTCGTGGTGTTCCCGCGACGCCCGGTTTCAGAAAGTGCCAGTGTGAGAGACTCCGGTCACTGGTGTCTTGTAAACGAGAGGCTGGATCGCAACAAAAATGTAACAGTTCAACTGAAGACCAGCTCTGTGTAAACGAGGCCTAAATGCTGCGCCTGATGAATATCAGCTGGAAGCTGCACCCACCAATCACACCCTGAAGAAGAGGAACGTTTGAGAACAGACACTACCTAAAGCAGCACACAAGTCTGTGGATACAACCAAGTTCACTATGATACAGCAGGGCTTTGGGTTTCTACTTCAATTATAGGTCGTTTCTCTATGTGAAGTTGCCATGCTTTCTTTGGATTTGGATTAATTGGTTACTGTAAATCTCTTAAAGATTTACAGTAACCAATGATTTTGTCTTCTTGTCTTCCGGGTTTGTGTTCAACTTGGTGGAACATTCAGTGTTGCTGCTGGTAGCTGGAATGTTCAATATTTAAGATTAGCAGGAGCCTTTGGGCTGAGGTCGAGGACAACTGTCTGCTCCCACGGCAGTTTTATGCCTTTTCAAGTAAATTTCAGGATGGTACCCCATGCTGTTTAACGCACGTGTTAATATAAGCGGATTGTAAACACTTGGCTGTAATCACAGACCGCAACATATGGTAGCTTTGACTGCAACAAGATGAGGAGACGCATGTGTTGGAGCTAGAAACTAGAGGTGCTGGAGGGCATGAGGCTAACTCCAAAAACCCAAACGCTGATCAACTTGTAACTAACCAGGATCAATTAGTACCAATTTTTTGTTTTTTACTGCAGTCTCTGAAGTGTTCAGGGTGTTATCAAGAAAATATTACAATGTGGTGCCCCAGCATGTACCAGACAGCAGGGTAGGCAGAAGAATAAATCAAATAATTCATTTTGAGAGAAAAACTTCTTTGTAAAATCTAGGTGCCAAACCATAGCAGCTTCCCATTGGGCCAACTCAGAGTTGAGGCTATTAATGTCGTCAAAATTAATCATTTGCTTGAAGCTTTTACAAAAAAATATGTTTTCTAACATATTTTCTAAGTAAATTATCGCTATGTTGTGACAGCATAACAGGAGACAGATAAAATGTGAAAAAAATGATCTCCTCTTTCTCCTCCCTGTAGTCCTACCGCCATCTGCAGTAATACACCACTCCATGAACAACCTATCAGAGCCAGGAGGCGGGTGTTAGTGCTGTCAATCAGGATGATGCATGCACTCCTCAATGTGCTAATGGCGGAAAAACAATTTACTATCACAGAAAAACTGTTTATACACCATCATCGGTGGTCATGCTGTCTAGCCTTAGCATTCAGGACAGGTGCTGCTATACGGAAGGAGCTTTAATGAAAGGGCATGTGTGAGCAGCTTGATTGACAGCACTAAGACCCTCCTCCTTGCACTAATTGGTTGTTTCTCACAGGGTGATGTATATCTGCAGATGGCAGGAGGAGACAGAGGAGCTTGATTTTTTTTTTCACAAATCATTTGTCTCATCGTATACTGTTATAGTATAATAGTTTTGGCAAATATGGAAAAAGTGTACTTTTTATAAAAGTTAAGTCTCACAGCACAAATAAGAAACAGTCAACGGAGTCCATTGCTAAAAGGATCTCATAAAAAAAAAAAAACATGCAACAAGGCAGAATCAGTTCCATGGTGCTTTGTAAACCCCGACTGGAACTCTTCCAAGATTACGATCTCTCCCAGAAAGGATTACGATTTCATTTTTTCAACTTTTACAAGCCTTTCAAACCGTACTGTTTCTGTGCAAAACGGTCGTGCTTCAGGCTACGATATCTCTGATCTCTGAGGCTCCTTCTCATTTCCTCCTGTATCTGCTCGGACCCCCAACACCCGGCAGGCTGACATCATGGCTCAGCAATGGCCGGAAATGGATTATGCGCATAGCTCCTCTGTGCCCCTCGCCATGTTATGATGCTGGAGCCGTGATAGGTAAACCAGATGCATGCTGTGGACAAGCACGCACTGATCTACCAGGAAAATAGTACATTCTTGCCGACAGTTAATTAGTCAAGATGTTTGAATAAAAATGTATGATTTTGAAGACATTTCCATCACAAGAGAATGGCAAATTGATGTCTGAAAACACAGTGTGCATGATGCTCGGATGTACTGGTTGCATGTTTCATGCGTTTCAAAGTAACATGCTTTAAAAGAAAAGTCTGATTAAAAACAAACAAAAAAAAAAAAAAAACTGTCTGTAATTGTTGGGAAACACGGTGGCGCACACCTGCTAAAGAGACCACCACTGAGCCGCCGCCAGCCCTGATTGGTCCCAAGCGATCCGTGTTCAAGTGTGAAACAATGAGATGAACAAATGTGGATGAGAGGATTCTGCAGGGGACGTAGTGGAGACAGACCACGCTCCCACTCCGGGGGGTGACCCCGTCTGACAGGAAGTGTTGGTCTACACTTGTCCAGTGTTCTCTGTGTGTGTGTGTGTGCGTGTGTGTGTGTGTGTGTGTGTGTGTGTGTGTGTGTGTGTGTCAGGCCCACACAAGCAGGTCAAGGTTGTTCAGCCAGGGGAGGAAATTACCACAACCACACATATTAAGATTTAACTCTTTCTGTACCACAATGTTTCCAACATTAGGATCATATTCAGAGTAAAAAATAAACAAAATAAAAAAAGAGCGGAAATGTCAATTTGAGTCGAACTATGCTTCTCTTTTGAGTAAAAGTAGCAGACGTGGAACTTTCTCAAAAGGAAAGTCTTTGTGAGCCGGTGACGTTAAACGGGTTACCTAATGATGTAATTCTTGGAAAAAGATGAATTAACAAACTGTCTACGTGAGCGTCCAAATACACGTAAGAATATTTGGAATACTTCTGCCGAGGTGCTCTAAATTTAGCGTACCCTTGACTTTCCCTCTCCCCTCCCAACACTTCTGCTCGAGTCTGAAACAATGGGACCCCCCTCCTCTGTGACCCCTCCTCCATCCTCCCCACACGCAGACACTCCCTGTGCCATTATTGGATGCGTTGCCTTGCTTAGGTGTGTGCGTGCGTGCGTGTGTGTGTTTGCGTGCGTGCGTGGGTGGGTGGGTGTGTTTGTGTGTGTGTAGCTCCAGAGTCCAGCTGGCCTCTGGAGTCCCATAAGGAAGAGCTGATCGCTTAGCATCTCCCACACTCGGTTTGCAGCGTCGCTTTTCGTGGCGATACAGTCACTGTGCCTCAGCGGGAAGGAAGTGGCGCGCGAAGGCATTCTCAGACGGTGGCCTCAAATGAACGAAGTATGCCATAAGACATCTGCACATAAAAAAAAAAAAAAATTGGACAGGATATCATTGCCTGTCAGCAGACACGTTTACATCAAACCCCGTCCAAGTCTGAGCGACCCGTTAACTCTTCAGGTTATGTAAGCAGGGCGCCGAGTAGCGCACCTTGCGTGCGCCTCGCGCCCCGCGCTGGCTATCTGCGTGCGTCCATCCTGCTGCCAATCTGCGAGGGCTCGGCGCACAAACAGGAGCCAATGCTGTGATCTGAAGTTCATCCTGTTTTGGTGTGCGTCTGCAACCTTGAAACATGTCTTTTTTTTTTTTTTTTTTCCTGGTGAAAACAGACATTTGTTATCGTTGGTTGTTTATGGGGAAGACTTCCTGACAGTTCATTTGTTCATCCGATATTTTTTTTCCTCTTTTTGCCTTTCTTTTCCTCTCCAGTTCAAGTTTCATTGTCATAAAGTGCAAAGTTCTGTAGTAATTATTGTACACCTAGCATCTTGCCAAATCATAGCAATCATAAGCCATAAGATAGGCTTTCAGATGAGGATTGAAAGCTAAATTTGCATGATAGTAAGGGCAAACTTTGTACAAGAGAGCAGTTTATCACATCCTGTAGGAAAATAAAACGATAAGCGTAAGAAGAAACAATCTGTGTGAACATTATCCCACAAAGCTACTATGACCAAGTGAAAAACACAAACAAACTCTTTTCTGTAAAATTTTCTGGCTCCCCGCCCCAACAGTGACATACATCTTATCTATGACAAATTCAGCTTTATTTCAATTCAATTTACCCATCTCATTCCAATTTACAGCTAATTTTGTCTCATGGTACTTTCCAAAAAAAGTTGCTTCAGTTCAATCACACTCCATTTCCTTCTAGCTGTCAAACCCTGTGTTAAGTTCGGTTTTCTGTCTAAGGAGTCCCAGCGGCTTGCATCGAGTCGTCGACTTGCAGCATTCACTCCTGGTGGACGAGAATGGTGCAGCGGTAGAGAACCGCTTGGGTTGTGTTGTTGATTTTTAAAACAATCCCTCACACCGAGGATGCATGTAGCGACAGTGGAGAGGAAAAACTCCCCTTTAACAGGAAGAAACCTCCAGCAGAAGCTCAAGCGGCAGCTTGCCAGGACAGGCTGGGGGGAGATTGAGAAGACAGAAGAGGGCGCACAAAACGAAACTGAAGAACTAATGTAGGATTATTTTTGATGTCCATAAAAGTTTTTTTTTTTTTTAAAAAAGGTAAACTTTTCCAATCTGCAGATTGTGATCTGAAACACTTTATACACTTTCACAATTGTGAAGAATAATATGTTGGGACTGCGACACAACAGGCTTTTTCAGGTATTAGGAATAAAACTTAAGTGAAAAATTCAGCATCTGTGGAATTTTATATATGGTCTTGAAATTGTTTAATAAAGAAAAATCAGTTGTAGAGGAGTTAAGTTATAAAAGAACATCCCGATCAAGAAGCACAACTAATCACAAAAAAGTAAAAAGTCATAAAAAGTCACAACTGCAAGCCAGGTAAGGAGAACAATATTTAGAGAAGAAGTTCTCAGGACTTGCTCTCCTTCATTGTTCAGGGGACTTGTTCTCAATGAGACATCCTGTATAAATAAAGATAAAAAAAGAAAAAAGAAGAAACAAAAAGGACCATATCAACTCTTATGTAGCAGCAGAGATGGAAGTAGGAGGAAGGAGAATTTGTTGACAATGAAAACAATTTGTCAAGAGTGGCAAGAAGAAAATCATAGTACAAAAAAGCCATAAAAAGTTAAATTTCCATGAGGGGGAAAGCAACAAGCATGTGGAATAAGATGCTCTGGCAGCGAAAGTCAACCTTGGCTCAGTGTCAAGAGTCTAGACCGGGCCAAGGTTCATGTGAGACACGCAGACCCCTAAACACGGAGTCATAGCCAGAGCTACGACGATCAAAGCATATAATTGTTAAATAGGCCGAACCAAAGTCCAAACCTAAATCCAACTGAGAATTTGCGGCAAGACTTGAAAATGTTTGTTCATTGATCCCCTCGATCCAGTCTGACAGAACAGGCAAAGATCATGGTCTCATTTATTGTTCTCCTCCCAGTTCACAAAATGTTCTGCCCTGTGTTGGTCTGTCACATAAAGCCCCAATAAAACGTCCTGAAGTTGTGGTTATGAAGTGACCAAATCTGGAAAAGCTCAAGGGATGTCAATGGTTTTGCGAAGCACTTTAATTCTTCCAATGAAA
Source organism: Poecilia mexicana (assembly GCF_051168715.1). Classification (NCBI taxonomy): domain Eukaryota; kingdom Metazoa; phylum Chordata; class Actinopteri; order Cyprinodontiformes; family Poeciliidae; genus Poecilia; species Poecilia mexicana. The sequence goes on along the minus strand of NW_028263382.1, from coordinate 31,029,516 downwards.
CAGATACCAAGGTAGATCCACACTGAATTTTTTCGTAATGATCCTATGGTGGTGTGGGAGTGAGAAGCCCTTCAGTTGATTTAAAAATAAGAGACATTTTATTTCACTGTGGATGTTTTTTTTTTCTTCCCAGATTAATGTCTCAAGAATTTTTGGTAACTTGGAAATCAGCAATCGACATTTCCAGCTGCGGCGACCTCTTTTCCATCGTTCTGAATACACACGTCGTCTTTCTTTTACTTGCCACTTATCGCCCGGTTTTGCAAGTCCCGCACTGACTGGACGAATGCTTGGAAGAGTGCATGTGCGTCTGAGACGTGTGTGTCGGTGTCCATCTCTCCGTGGCAGCGTTCCAGCCCGGCGAGCCAGTTAGGGGTCTCCGTCTCACATCCCTCTTCAATCAAACACAAACACACACGTCCGGCCAGCGTGGCCCACGCTATCTTTTCCCCTGCCTCCCAGTGCCAGATGCACACACCCTGTACTCTCCCTTCGTTCACCCTCTCCTCCTCCTCTCCCAAGCATTCCTCCTCCTCCTCCTCCTCCTGCCCCGGTTCAGCACCCCTGTGCATCACATTGTCTCCCAGCTCTTCATCTTTCTCCACTTCCTGTGTCTTGCTCCTTGTGCCCCCTGCTCTCCCTCCCCCTCCTCCTTCCTACCCTGCTTCTCTGGGTTCCTCTCTCTCCTCGCGACGTGACTTTTAGCACAGAGAGTGGGGCCGCTGCCAGTAAACCGGGGCAGAACTGGCTGAAGATGTGCGCTTGCTCGCTGTGGTGTCCATGTACGAGTTTGACTGTGACGCAACCACGCGTGAGCAGACACCTCAAACGCAGACACGGGCGATCTGATCTGTGTTCATTTGTGCTGCTTTTACTATTCTTTTGCAAAATAAGGTGAAAGTTGGTGAAATTGGATGTTTCACCAACAATAATAATAACCCTAACAATAAACAATAATGTGGGATATCATTGGTTGTTAAAAAAAATGTTTTGAGACATTAAGAAAATGTGTACAAAGTTTGTGCAAAGATGTCTGGGAATTTGTACATACTGATAATTTTATACATTTTGTGACGATCATAATCTTCATGATTAAGAGTTTTGTTCAAAATGACGAACCTCTCATCAGGAAAGAGTTTGCATTTGACTGAAGTTATATTTCCTGTTTCTTTTAAAAATTCACTGTCCGTGGAAGGTGCAGGTTGATTTGTTAAATGTAAAAGAGAAAAAAAAACAGCTTCAGTGTAAAATTCAAAAGCAAAAACATGAAAAACATGACAGAACTTATGAATTTTTTTCATGGTTTTGCCAACTTTTGTCAAGGGAGAGCGTATTCTCAAAAATATTTAGTAAATGCATCAAACTCTTTTGCCAAATTAAAAAAAATAAATAAATACTGCAAGTCAGAAAGTAAAATTGTCATCGAACTGGTTTGTTATTTTTTCCTGTCTGTGGAGCTGCAGGTTCCTCCAGGAGGGGGCCTGCGGAGTGCACCCACTCACCTGCAGATCATCAGCCATCAGTTCCCGAGGATATGAGGATAATCCTTGAACCTCCCATGGCAGCCAGTCAGGAATTCCACAAAGTTTGCTCCCACAAAGTTCTGCCTATTTCCATAGAGCTCCTCCTTGAAACTACGGTCTCCAGTCGCGCCAGCAGACCAGCGGCGGCAGCAGTTAGCAAACACCTGATGGATCTGCCAATCTGCTGAGCTCATCAAACAAACTACTTCTCAGCTGTAAACGGCCTAACGGAGGAGCATTGTTGTGATGATGTGCCGAAGGTGAAGTGTCCGGATGAGTAGGAGCTTCTTAAAGAGACGGCGGTCCAATTTCAAGGCGACTATACACAAAGTCAGATTTATTTTTAGTTTTGTTTGCTGAATACAACATTTTTATAACAACTGAATGTAGTATTGTTACTTGGTTGCGCTATAAAATGGTACTTTGTGTCTGGAGAATACATAATACTGTCCCTTTAATGACACAGAGATATGCTGGAGGAAGCTGGAGTACCCAGAGAGAATGAACACGTTAAGAGAGAAAATATGCAAATTCAACCTCAGAAAGAAAAGAAACACCAATTGCTGCCACATGAGCATAAAACTGTAAGCACCAGGTTTCCAAAGGAAAAAGCCAAAACACCTAAACCTAAGCATAACAAGCAATGTTCTCATTATGCTCCTTAAAAACACATAAAGTTTACCATTTACTATAAAGCATAAATATAATTTTGTAAAACCAACAAAGCTTGATAGTATGATATTAACTGCAGTGCAAATAAGAGGCTGTGGCTTATGGAGACCAGATATGGGCCGATCGGCACACGGCTTCAAAGATACTACGCAGAAACTTTAAGAGACTGTTAGTGGAACCAAACTGTGACTTTTACCAAACCACGACAAGTGTTTACAATTTGTCTGTGGGCATCGCGCTCCTGCTTTAGCTGAAAAACATTTTGACACTGATCATGGGAATGAAGGAAGAGCCAGATTTGCCTGAGAGGGGGGGTGGAGAGAGAGACAAGCTGCAGCTGGTACAGGAAGTTAGGATGATGCCAATGGAGGGCATGAGAGCAATCCAAAGACGAGTCTCTCAGGAAATCTCTCCGTTCACACACACTAAATGTTGGAGTGAAGCGTGGTTGTCCAGACATGTTTCAGTGTGTGTGTGTGTGTGTTTGCAAGTGTTATCGGGAGGTTGAGGACGGGAGAGACAAGACGTCGAGTCATCCCTCTTTCTGTGTTTATGCTCAGTCTAAACAGCAGGCCAGCCACTGAGGCTAATGGGGTTCTAATCTACAGCTGCATGAAACACACACACACACACACACACACCCCCACACCCACACACACACACACACACACACGCAGACACACACACACACACACACATCTCATCTTCTTCGTTTCTCAAACAGGCAAGCGACCTCTCTCTGCCACATGTGCTTTTACAACACACTCTCTCCTGATCGCATAGTCACACACTTTATGTAATGACCTTGGAGTGCATGGAAGTTAGATTATTTACATTACATTCTTCTGGCAGATGGTTTTTCCAAAGTAACTTGGCTTTTTTTTTTCACCCACACAGGAAACTATTCGGGGTTCAGCGAGCGTCTTCCTCCAGGATATTAGTAACACATGAACAGAGGGAGAAATTTGATTACAGGCCTAATTTTTTAAAACAATTCTCTCTTTCACCTGAGTCGTGGCTTTTTTTGTTTGTTTGTTTGTATTGTTTTCCTTTTTCCATTTGTTAATTGTTTGTGGCCATTAACTTAAATGTAAACAAATGCTTTCTTGTAAACCTGCTGATGCAGATTCACAGGCAGTAGGGGGGCATGGGGTGAGGTAAGATAATTTTATTTATATGGCACATTTTCAGCAACAAGGTAGTTCAAAGTGCTTTACATGAATTAGAAGGAAAGGCAAACAAAACCAAAAGAGAGCCAAAAAGGTAAAAGTATAAAGTTACATATTGGTCCACCATGTTTAATAAGAATAAGTGGTCCATATAAACCAGTGGTGGTTTCACTGGATTCTTGTTCTGATAAAACTAAATGTTGGTTCTGGTTGTTCTGGGTTGAGTTCTAGATTTGTACAATCTAAATGTTGGTTCTCCATGTTTGATTCTTGTTCTGGGTTGTTATGCAGATGGTACTTTCTAAGTTTGTTCTAAATTTGTACACCAACAGGAGTTTCTCTTGCTCTGATAATAAAGGTACAAAACTTTTTAATGTTGGTCTAAAGTAGTAAGTAGCTAAATGCTGATCTAAGGTAATGAGTACTCCACCTTTTCTAAAAGTAGTAAACTACACAGGGAAAGAAATGACACATCAGAAAAAAATAGGCACATAAACAAAAAAACAACAGAAAAAAGGAAGACAGACGCAGATGCGTGTGAAAATAACACCTATGTTTTCTTCTCACCATTGGCGTTCTCACTTCTCCATTCATCTGCTTCCACTGGGTGAAAGTGATGACTCTGGGTATTTTATTACCCCTTGTCAAACTTCGCTGAATACTAATGGCTTTTTCTGAGTGTGTGTACTGAGCATTGAGAAGGTAATGTATACCCTGCTCTTAACAGGCCAGTGATTTTCTCTGTTGGGTAAAAGGAAACACAGTTCACACACACACACACACACACACACATGCTCTTCGTCTCACAGCGCGCCACTACTACACGATGGCGTCACCATTATCGGCAGCAGATCCGGAAGTCTCACCTTTGCGCTTTTGTAGCATGCGATGAACACATCGCTCTGCCAATATTTTCACATGAAGTTTCCCATAAAATGAAAGGTCACACCTTCAGCTCGCAGCGCTTCTGAAGGTCTGTTGTTTTGCATGCCAGTTCGTTCATTAGTTCAAGTTTTTTTTTCTTCCTCTCCTGGAGACCGGTATTATAAAGGCTCTCTCCGCCCTTCTCTCTAATCTTTGTGTTTGTACTTGTGTCGTCCTGCCAGCCTTTCCGTCACATCTTCTCCACCGAGACCAAGTGGCTTCGTCCCAGCATGCCTGGTTGCCAAGCTGCTCTGCGATAAATATGTAAAGTTTGTACCACAACGTTTCTGATTGGTTCTAAGTAAGCGTTTCTTGTTCACTCAGAACACTTTGGTGCAGAAGATTCACCGAGAAATCTTCAGTAATTTTGTGCATTCTTAAAACACCAACTGTCGGGGAAATTTGTGTTAGCCAGATGTTGACATAAGATCAAGAACTACACATTTTTTAGGCGCAATTTATTTGCTAATTCAATTTTTCTTGACAAATATTTGTCCTGTCAAAACAGATTTATTCACCTGAGCAGCGGATCTCTGCAGTTCCTCCAGAGTTACCATCGGCCTCTTGGCTGCTTTTCTAATAAATGTTCTTGTGTTTGTAGGTTTGCGGTTTTGACATTTTTTTATCAATTTTGGGAATATTGATGGAACAGTGAACTGTAAAATGTTCAAATGTTGGTGGCTACCGTTTATGTGAAAATGCTAAAATGCTGGTCTGCCGCAAAGCCTGTGCAGTTTTCTCTATAAATATGGAACTAAATTGAATGACTTGTAAGTTTTTTTTACCAATTCGTCAGGTGTTCTTCAAAAATATTCACCGCATGGGGAGAAAGAGAGAGATGTCCCACTAAACCTTCACATTTAAAATTAGGGTGTAGAGAAAATCACTTTGCAAACAACTCATTTAAAAGAAGAGAAAATGATGTAGACACTGTTCTAGAACCGAAGGGAATCATGCAACATGAGGAAGGGGGCATGAGTGCCTACTTTAATCACTTCTGTTTTCAGTTCTTTATTTGCATGCCGTTGCTTGACACAGTAACAGTATCACCAGACACCAACGCTGTGCTTTAGCTGAAAGAAACAGGATGGGTGGATTCGTCAGAGTAGGTGCCCGCATGTTAGTCAATCGGCAGGCAGGAAGTTGCACTGGCACAGACACCAAAACACACGCTTCACCCACGACATACACCCAAATTCGTCATCCTGGCCTCTGGTGCGGCTGAAGCAACACTTCCTCCTCCTGCTTCTCCTGACCCCTTTCTCACACCTCCTTCACCATTCCCCAAGTACGAATCAATATTTTTGCAATTGCAAAACCGTGCGACATTGCTCGAGATGAAACTGCGTCACTCAGAATTGACTTCCCTTTAGACAAGCTGCTATCTCTCTCGCATGTGTTTGCTGGTCCAGGTAGACGGACTACTTGTGTGTCTGAATCTATTAACTTTTACTAGTTAATTTTGGTTTTCAATGTAACTTCTCCCTAGATGACACAAAGTAAATAAAAAAGAAACAGCTACTATCCAGATGACTGTTACAAACAAGACAGTGAAGCAAGAAATGTTCCTAAATTTCCCAAGATCGTTTTGCCTCATCGAAACAAAAAAAGAGGCCATATTTGCAGCAATGCTTACACAGCAAGCTCTGCCTCCAGTAGCTCAGTGAGACTTCTAACAATGTATTGAATTACGACCGATGTGTGAAAGAGATGTCATGATCAGAGCTCAGCTGGAGAGTCCCTGCATGAGGTTTACGCTCACTGCCTTCATGGTTTCATTTAGAGGCTGCGGAGTTGCCTCTAAGTGGCTGGCATTTTGACAGGAAGTGGAACAAAAGCCTATTGTAATGCTTTATTTATGACATTAACCAGCAGCAGTGGCAAATTGTGGCAGGTTGCCTTGTTGTAGCAATTCTAAAAAAAGGTCGAGTTGCGGTATGAGTCAGAGTGGCATTGTTGTACCTGAGATAAATGGGTGACTTTGTGGTAAGCTGCTGCTTCACCATGAGTGGTAAACCACTTTCAACCAGCAGCATCAGATCTACCCGAATTAGTGAATTGGTGTGGTTTGTGACACTGAGGCTCAGACTTTGGTTAGTCAAAGTTAGTTCATTATTTAACAACGGAGGCGGGGGCTTTCTGTTTTCACATATGGCTGCAATGGTTTGGTTAGCTTTATTCAACTTTGTTTATTTAACATCAAGCACTTATTTTACCAGTGAGTCAGTAGAGATAAAATGTCTTTAACAAGCAGCACATTGATACACTGCACTTCACAGTAGAGAATAAAATCATAATTTCCTACAAGCAATAAAAATGTATTTAAAGAGGAGGTATTATGTATTTTTCAGCCATCTTCTAGCGCAATGAAGTCACTATGTTACTTTCAGTTGTTGTGAAAATGCCATATTTCTATTTCTATAACTTGAAAATGACATATTTCAAATTATTATGTATGAAAAATAACTTGACTTTGACACCTTGAAATTGGGTTACTGTCTCTTTAAGAAGCTGGTGCTCTTTTCAACAATTCATTGCAAAACCCTGCTTCTCATTGTGCTGTTTATAGCCGTTTTTAGAAACGTTTAACTGAGAACTAGTTCGTATGACGAGTTCGGCAGACTCGCAGCTCCAACAGAGGTTTTCTAATTGCTGCTGCTGCTAGTCTAGAGGAGCTGTGAGATGTGCAAGAAACAAAACAGTACTCCCTGTTTTTGATAAATGAATGGCATTAAAACATGATATAAAGATAAAAAAAAGAAAAAGTTGATTTTGCATGTTCAGATAAGAAACCATAACATTTCCAAACAGCCTTTCAGTTAAAACACATGAATGTTCTGTACACGTCAGAAAAAAACAAGCCTGCACTCATTTTGTCCACATCCTTGCCAAACCAAATTGCCCATACAAAAAAAACAACAAAAAAAGTTACCATTGCATTCCTTCCTTATTGTTATGGAGGCAAAAGAAATCCTTCAGAATTTCCTTCCACATCATCCAACATGCTCTACATCCTTACACTCAACCATCTTCAAATGCTTTTCTTGCCAAACCCAAAACCTTTTTATCTCTTTCTTTTTTCTTTTTTTTTTTTTTACAATGCCACATCATCGTCCAAAGCAGGTGAACTAGGTCGGTCGGCTATCGGGACAAAGAAACAACTTGGACTCGTTACCCGACGCATTCTTGGCCACGGCAGCTCAGCTGCAGTATATCTCCGCATTTTTCACCCTGTCAAAACTGGAACCAGCCATAACACCAGAACATCACCATGGGAGTAGGGTTGGGAAACGAATTCACAGAAACAAGGAGAGGAAGAGAGTACCATATGTGGGTGAGGAGCATGTTCTCATGCAGGCTGTTTTTCTTTTGTTTCAGCTGCGCGGCCCCACCTTAAACGAGGAGCAGGGGAGCTCACTGGATAGAGGAGGAGAGGGGAGAGGTAGATGGGAATTCATTGAAGGATTGGGCATGATGTGCTCTGGGCAGTCCCCGACCCAGCTGTTTTCCATTCAGTGGGAGTCGAGGCAGTGAAATGTAGCAGGGGTGGGTCATGCACACAGAAAGGAGAAGAGGCGAAGAGGAGGATGAGGAGTGTGACAGCAAAACATGGTGTGAGACACTCGGTGTAAAGGTCACGATGATGGGTAGATTGCTCCGTGTGTCTGCCTCCCATTCTCTGTATCTCAGTGTTTTGGTCTGAGTGTGTTTAAAAGTTGAGCCACTCCCTCTGAAACAACGCTTGTTGTGCTGAAGAATGATCTTGAGGAATTCATTGACAGGCTGGATTTTTAATAACAATCGGTTACTGTTTGTTGGCGTGCGGTCAGAAGCCGAAAGACCAGTGTTGTGTTCAAGACCACCTAACCCGAGACCAAGACAAGACCAAGACCAGAGTGTATCGAGACCGAGACAAGACCAAGACTTTTAGGGTCCGAGACCAAGTCAAGACCAAGACCGATGAAAGTCGAGACCGAGTCAAGACCAAGACCAGCGGTCCACGCTACATGATACAATAAAATGTAAAATATGATCGAAATTGCTTCTCAAAATAATCTGAAAAATCCATATTCCCATAAAAAACACCTAGATATTAAATACTTAATACATTTTACCAATATTAAATATTCCATTTCTGTGCTAAAATGTGTGATGGTCTCGTGCCATCCCTAAAAACATAACACCCTGGGCATTTGCCCATATTGCTCATGTAAGAAACCACCACTCTCTGCACCATTAAACATAGCAATTGAGGCAATGCCCTGACGGTAAATAACGCTCAACTACCAACACTGACCAAGGAGCAACAAGCAAGAAGTAACCAAACAGAAGGCGCTCATCGTGTCTGTTTTCACTCTCTATCCCAGTACATGAAGCCAGGTAGTCTGACACCATGGCAGACATTACAGCTGCCACTTTGAACAAAAACAATCAAAGAGTGCATGCCCTTTCTTTCTTGTGTTTTAGTTATTTGTTAATTTAAATATCAACGTACATAATTAAATAAAATAATGATGCAGTGCACACAGAGCATTACAAGAACAAAGAACGGGTGTTCTGTCAGGTCAGATCGTCATATGCTTAGCACAAACTCACGGTGTTCTGTCGGATCAGCATACGTTGTCAGATAGTCGAACGTTTAGCTCAGACATGCATACGCTGTCATTACCATATGATTTTATTTAATCAGCAACATAGAATCATGACGTAGATCATTATTAACAGTTATTAACAGTTGTATGGCATCCAGCTGCAGCCAGACCTGCTTTAAATACACTTTGAAACCATGACAACGCATGTATATCTATCTAGTTATCATATTATGTCATATTATAAACAATTTAATGACTTATTTTCGTCATAACTTGTTGCTGACAGTGGAGTTGTCAGCAACTGACAACTCCACTGACGGTCGAACTTCTTAAGGCGCATGCGTTGGCATGGTACTCACTGCATGTATGCTAGCAACATAGAATCATGACGTAGATCGTCATACACTTTGTTATTAACAGTTTTATGGCGTCCTGATTTAGCGGTTAAGTGAGTTTTACACGGGCGTGTGTTGTAGCTTACTTCAGCTGCAGCCAGACCTGCTTTAAATACACTTTGAAACCATGACAACACATGTATATCTATATAGTTATCATTGAAAACAATTTAATGACTTATTTTCGTCATAACTTGTTGCATGTGGTGAACTGACAACTCCTCTGACGGTCGGACTTCTTAATGCGCATGCGCAGGCATGGTACTCACTGCATGTATGCTATTCTGACAGTGTATGGTAATCTGATAGAACAACGGCTCTCAGTGAGTGACACTCCAGTCCTATCTATAAGTAAAGAGCCGTGGAGAAGAATTGACTGTTTCTGAATGTCACATCACTATATTGCAGACTTTTGGACATAGCGTTGTCCTATATATGCGACAAGACAGTCAACATCTCCGCACAATAACTCAGACAGTGAGTGACTTTTTTTCATTACAATACTTATGTGTCTCTGCAGCTAGCTTTGCTAACATCACGTTAACGGAGCTTACCTTCTTTGAGCTACTTTTCTAAGTGACGAAAATAGTTAGACGTTGTCCCCATCGTCTGTGAAAGCGAAGCGCTGCTGAGTTAGCTGTGGCCATCGGATTTCTTACTATTTATGCAGCGCTATTATATTACTGACGATTAGACAAACATTTTCTGCCGCTGAGAGAAAACCACTGCGCATGTCCTGGAGCGCCGCGTGCGAGTGAAAGGTGGGAAGGGGGAGGAGGGAGGAGGGAGTAGCGCCGCGCGTGAGTGAAGGGTGGGGAGGGGAGCAGGAGGGGGGAGTAACAGAAACATGTAGTTGCTTGGATTTTAATCGGTGCATTTGCATCAGCTGAAAACAAAGATGTTAACAAATAAACTGGACAGTATGCTGTACGTTTAGTGATATTTTCACAGTTGCGGTCTCGACTGGTCTTGAAATAAAATGCCGAGTCACCAGCGCCCGAGACCGAGACAAGACCGAGACCAAATGCGGTCGAGTCCGAGACGAGACCGAGACCATCAGAAAACGGTCTTAAGACCGGACTCGAGACCAAGACCGATCTCGAGTACCACAACACTGCGAAAGACTGTTTCAGAGTCTTGGAGCTATTAGCTGTAGACGTGATTTTTTTGGGTCAATTTGTTCTTTTGTCAATAGGTTCCTCTACTTCACGCCAAGCTGTTACCGTTATCTTCAATTAATTTTTGCTTCTTACCAGCTGCGCTTCCACTGACCAGATAACTGGGAAAATTGGAATTCTGAAAATCAATTAGCTTAATGGGGATTAGAAAAAACCTCACATCTTTGCGCTACGATCGGGTGGTTTTTCAGATATATATAAACAAAGGTGTTTCGCAAAACCACAACGGAAACATTTATTTCACACCAGTTTTTTTTTGCAACACATGCGAGTCTTGTGATCTTGTGATTAACGACTGGATGTTAAAAACAGAAACGACAAAGAAGACGACGGGAAATGATAGGAGGATCATGGTGCGCCATGTTTTTAAATGATTTATCGCATGGACAGATGTATTCATGTGCGATTTTAACTGCGTTTAGTGGAACTAACACATTTTCAAAGTTGTGTTTTTTCAAAATCAGCAGAACATTGAAAAAGATTTGCACACATTGGTTAATGGAAATGCAGCTACTGGTGAACAAACCATGTCATACCCATTAACTTTTCAGATAAAATTAAGTGATTTGTACTGAAAGTGCTCAAATTTTGCATAGAATGGCAAAAGGGGGGGAAATTGCAGGACTTCCTTTTGTAAAACCTGCTGTACTGACCCTGAGCTTCTGCGAGAAAATAAGCCAAATAATGATTCTGTAGAATTTTACGAGTGCCCCTGAGTTTCCCCACCATCTGCTTAGAAGGGAAAAAGTTTTACTTGTGTTACTCTTTTCTGCACATCTGCTACTCTATCATATAGAACCTTGACTGCTTCTCCATTAGGAAGCAATAAATTCTTTGCTGTTTCTGAAATTCCACCCCTTGTCTTCATATTTGGCCCGTTTCTGTTGACAAATCAGTTTCAATGTTCTAGACTCTTTTTCTACATGTGGTTGTTGTCAGATTTGAGGAAGTTTTTTTAACCAAGTACATGACAATATAACTCTATTTTCTGTTTGATATCCTTTAGATATTCTGCCAGAAGGGCAGAAATGTTCTCCACTGCCCCTTGTGGCAGAGTCAGTTATGACAGTTTGGTTGTTTTTCATTGTAAATAGAAAATCGTATTTAGTTGCCCTCTACATCTTTTGACCTGCAGATTTAAAATGATGTGCTTTAGCTACAACTCCTGGCTTATCACAAGCTCTCATCTCCACTTGCATAAGATTTCGACAAAAGGAACGTAGTTTTGTCTAACCATTGCTGGTCTCATCATATGAGGCTCAAACCAACTACATTTGACATGTTTTTGTATTTTACCATCTGTTGTTCTAATATTTGTACGTTTTGAAAGGTGTAGCGCTAACCAAAAGCAGCAGCTTAAACTTCGGTCTCAAATGCAGTTAGCAGAACAACAAATAGGTTCCATCCATCCATCCAACCCTTCTCCATGTCCAAGGAACACAATGGACAGGATGCAAGTCCATCGCAGGGCAAATGAGGCCCAAATCAGATTTTTTGGGGGGGTCAAGTATGAACATTGAGATCTGGCCCATATCATTGGTGGGACAGTGAGATGTTGCACTTAACCCTCCCAGGGTCAGTCGTAAGAGACGGGCTCCATTTGGTACCACAGGCGTTTACCCTGTGCGTGGTCTGGTGGGGTCGCACTGACTCCACGTGCGCTTTTACAAGATTTAATTTTATTGTGTGGTTTTGGGAACTGATGGTCTGATGGAATAATAATAATAAAATATTAACAAAACTAGAGTCAATAAATTAAACCCCAAGGCAGCTTAAAACAACCGAGACTTGACATCTCAAAGATAAAGATCTTGAAGTTTAGAATTAGATTTTCAGTCCCATCCTGTGGTTCAGCCATCTATAGCATGTTGTACCCGTACTCTGGCTCCATCGCATTTAATCCTTCATTCTCATCCCATTCTCCTGCCAGTTTTCTCTCTCTCTCTCTCCAGCTTGTTTACAGTCTTAGCTCTCAAATTAATTAATTAATTATATTAACTTGCACTCCTGTCTTTGAGCTGCACGTTTTTTGTTTTTTTTTTCCTTGTACTTACTATGTAATGTGCTGTCTTGTTTTCACCCAGTCACTGATAACCTGCAAAAGTCACAGAGTGAAGCATGCAGGCATAATAATGGGATATTGAGTGGAAGGAAAAAGTGTGGTAGAAAACGTACACAACCAACAGGACAAACAACATCAGCAGTAGATGTGAGAGAATTGTGAAGCACAGTCCACTTCTGTAAATTTTATACTTGATTTGGAAAGTTTTGGAAGTCCTCGAAGCCTGGGGGAAGAATGAAGAGGAACAGAATCCAAGTTGCTTGAGGTGCAGCATGAAGTTTCCACAGTCAGGTGATGATTTGAGGAACTATGTCATCTCCTGGTGGTGATCCACTGTTTTTGTTTTTATCTGGTAAAAGTCGCCGCATCCAGGAGTTTTTAGAGCGCTTCATGTTTCCCTCTGCTTTAAGGTGATGGGTTTTTTGTTTGTTTGTTGTTTTCATCTCCCAACAGGAACAGGCAACCGTTTCCCAAAGACACCACCGAGCTTGACTGGTTAGACTGGATTGACTTGACCAAAACCCCACAGAGCATCTGGGAGAACAAGGGAGACAACAGACACAATAATGCAAACGTACTGAAAGCTCAGGGGCACAAAAATGTTCTGTATTAATATTTATCTTTATGTTGTACTTGTAAAATCTTCTAAGAAACTAAAGAGAAAGGGTTTTACATTTTATTTAAGTTCATTCTCCACAAGATGACTGAAATAACACAAAGTTTTAGATAAGAAAAGGTAATTTAATCTCACATCAGGGTCTCTCAGCAAGTGATCCTCATGTCACTTGCTGAATGACATACTATTTTATATTTTGAAATTTTTTATGTTTTGAAACAGAAATCCATGCCGTTGTTACTAGGGATGCACGTTATGTGGATGCTAACGTTGGTAACGGCTGATATTAATCTATTTTTAATATAAAAACAGATTAATATCAAACTCATATTGGTATCAGGTCAATACATAAACCTGGCCCGATAATATCAACCGACATTTATCTTCATCTTGTGGCCATTTGTTTCTGTGGAGGTGGAGAGGTGGAGGCTTGTCATGTGGTGTTTGTTTGGTCATTTGACAGTGATGGTGACGCAGCAAAGGATTGTGGGAAGTTTAACTGAAGCAAGAAGCAGTGGTGACGTCGGTATTTTGGTTGTTTTTTTTTCAAGGTGTTAAAAAGGGAGAAAATTTATATAATATCGATAAATATTCATTATCGAATAATGAATATTCGATAATGAATATTGAATATTCATTATCGAATGAATATTTTATAATGAATAATAAATATTCATATCCGATATCAATATCCAATATTAAAATCCAATATTGATATTAATATCAATATCCGATATCAATGTCGGATATTGATATCGGCTCACATTTTCATATGGGTGCATCCGTATTTTCTAAATTTTATTCTATTCAGTTTTATTTATACAGTACCAGCTCACAACAAATGTCATCTAGAGGCTCACATTTCAGGATCCTTTCTGAAGTTCTTTAATTTGCTGTTAGAATCTTTCACTGCTCTTCCTGCTCCATCGGGTCCTTAATGCGCCTTAAACCAAACGTAAACTTTCACTGTAGTTGCTCCGAAGTTGTTAAATGATCTGCTCTGCATGTCAAAGAGACTTGTTTCTACTTTTGAGTTTAAAAATCTTAAAATATATTTACTTGCTGAGGCTTTTGGGACATTTGGACGAGGTCGGCTCCATTTTTAATGTGTTTTTTGTTTCATTTTATCGTTCTCACATGCACAGCACTTTGGGGACCTTTGCTTATTTTAAAACGCTTTATCGGTAAAGCTATTAGAATCGCATGGCATGTCTGGTCATTTGTAGTTTTGTTCCCACTTTCATCCACTTAGTCACGAACTGAGAAAATCACGATGCAAGCTTTTAAAAATCTCCATGAAACAGCAAATTATTTGCATGCACAACACAAATTTAGAAATCATTTAAAATATGTCTATGCAGCTGCCATGGCTCAAAGACCTTTACTGTGTGTTGCTTCCCCTTTTTAAAATTATTTGCTTTCATTTTTATTTTAATTTTTTGCATTATGTAGAGTCATTGAACCGTCGTCTGTCATTTCATCTCATTGATTGGCGAGAGAATAAATGTGCACGGGTTTAGAAAAAACAAGCTTAAAACTCAAAGCACAACCTGAAAAAGGAAGAATGCCAGTATGAGTGAAACACCAAATTGATATGCCTTATCTCGTCTCGATTTGGATTCTTTGATCCTCGCCAAAGGAGCTAAAGTGAAAATTCACATGACAACGAAACAAGAATAAAAGGGGAAAAAAAAACCAAAGGTCAAAATTTGTCTACTTCTGACATGCCAAGAATAATTATGAGAAATGAAAGTGATTATGACTTCACGCTGTAAGTTGTAAAAGGAGACGTCGGGAAAACGTTTGCTCCCAGAGAGCTAAAAATAAAAACACAATGCAAAATGAGAATAAAAACATCAGAAATTGGTCTTTAAGTCTGCTTGCATGTGTAGTATAAAACTGCAAACTTAAATTTCATTTTTATATAATAAACCAACACACACGCACACACACACACACACACACCCACACACAAAATTGCTTTTGAAGTGGAAGGAATGTGATTTATTTTACAAATAAAATTCTGAAGCTTGCAGAATGCACTTGCATTCAGCCACCCCTACTCCCCACCCCCCACATCCCGACACCACAGGATAATCCCTCTGCAACCGCAAAACACACCTGCAATTCTTTGTGTTTCTTCCAGCTTTGCACATCTAGAGACTAAGCAATCAATCACATCATAAATAGTTGTTTTATTTTGGATAATCAAAATATCTTCCAGTTCCAGTGTGGAGTGTAATTTACAAACTTAAAGTTTATTGGTCTATGAGAGACCAAACTTCCAATGTGATCAATATATTACATAAAATGGTATCAAGACAACAATTTGATCCTTTACAGACCTGCTAGGGGCTGATGTTTTTGTCTATTGCATTTTCCAAAGCTTCAGTCAGGCTGGATGGATGAACAGCATCGGTGTGTCTAACCTGTTAAACCTTTCCACAGATTCTCAATTAAAATCAAACCTGGACTCTGAACTCCGCTTGAACTGTTCTGTAGCAGTTGCGGCTGGATGTTTGCGGGTTAGCGTTTGGATCCTGATGGAAAGTAAACACTGTCACCAGGCTCAAGTCTTAACAGATTCTCTTCCAGGTTTGGACCGAGTTTAGCTCCGTTCAAATTCCTGTCAACTCTGAGCAGGAGAAAAGCATCTCCACACAACACAACCCTACCAACATCAGAATATTTTACAAAGGTGGTGCAGTTTTAGTTTTTTTCTTTGTTTTGTTCCTTTTTTTTTTCTACGCATAGTGCTTTGGATTTTTGTCAAAAATTTCCATTTTGGTCTCATCTGACCAGAAGCACCTTCCTCCACATTTTTGCTGTGGTTTCAAGCTGCTTCTATAATTAACACTCTCCTTGCCTGGTTTCTCAGTTTAGACACTGTCGATGTCCACAGTTGTATCCCTCAGCCGTCTGGTTTTCACCCTTGGTCTATAAAAATGCTCTCTGACAAAACTCAGAAAAGGACCTTCACATCACAGATATAACAATAATAAATATAAACTACAACACAGGTGGGTTTAATTTACCAATCAGTTGAATTTTGAACGCTACACATGTGCATTTTGTTGATCCGACTCAGTTGCTCAGTTGCATCTCTTGGATTGTGAGTCTGATATACATATTTCTAATAAATGCACAGTATTTTCTGTTCTTGAACAATATATTAGTATCATTAATGTTAATCTTGTTTTTTGTATATTGTTTTTAATATTTTAAGAACTTTTTGTGTGATTCATTTGCTGTTATGCTTGAATTTCCCCCTTACTATTCTATTTCTAGTCTTTATTCTATTCTATTCTATTCTATTCTATTCTATTCTGTTCTATTATATTATATTCAACTAGTTGCACTGAACATTATTCATTGGTGTCAAAGTAATGGGGGGAAAATCCAAATGCACACCTGGATTTTCACATTCACAAAATCATAAATTATTATCTTTCCACTTTGCAAAATTCTGTTTGGTTCTATTTTGTATGATAACTCTACAAATGTGTACATTATCTTCTTAAAGGGGCAGTATTGTGTATTTTTCTGGCATTTTATAGTACAATCAAGTAACTATGTTACTGTCAGTTGTTATAAAAATGCTGTGTATATCAAATATTACTTTATTAACTTTAATGACTTCAAATTGGGCCTCTGTCTCTTTAAAACCTCCAGCTGTTTTCTGAAACTCTGCTTCCAGGAAGTCATCACAACATGGCTCCTCTATTAACCCGTTAACAACATTTGTACCATTGTTTCATTGAGAAGAAGCTCGTAACTGTACAGATGTACAGTTCCCCCAGGTGTTTGCTAATTGCTTCAGGCTAGTCTGTAGGAGCTGAGTGGAGGAGTCGCAAGGGAGGATTGCTCTGTGTGAAGCTCGGTCCAGCCAGGCCTTTTTGCACAGCTGAATGGTTGGCATGAGGGGTTAAAAGATTTCTCAAACATGCATAAAAGAATCAAGGCAACACTCCAGATGTGTTTTTGATGAGGGAATAACATTATAACATAATGTAAAGCTTAAAAAAGTCAATTTTACATGATACTACACCTTTAAATTTCTGTATATTCTCTAAAGTTTCATCAGTTCCACTAAGGGTGACATCCTAAACGCTCCATGTGCAACCGTAAGCAAACACAAGACATTTTCAATCAAACCTGACAACAAATTACTGCATGTTTTTTTTAAACATATATATTCTTGATACCAGAGGATAGATACATCGTGTAGCAGAGGGCAGCAGAGGCTCAAGATGCTGGTGGAGATCACTAAAACCTGGCACCCATCCTTTGCAGCCCACTGTGGGAAACCCAACCCCTCAGACCTTTGACATTTAATACGGTGCCTCCGAGTGGTAGAGAGGCTTGGGAGCAGGGTGGTGGTAGGCCAGCTGCCAGAAGCCTCCTGCATTCTCAGTATGACCGGCGGGCACCGCGGTTTCTGGCAGGCTCTGAGCTTCGAAACACTGCACTTGCTTTTTGTTCTCAGCCAAACACATGGCTTTTCTCACTCAGAGAAAGGATCATCACCAACGTTTTAATGTCTTGGTATTGGATCACAGTCATGTGGACTCTATCCGGGAGTCAGACACAGACAGAATCGTGCAGGAAACATAAATTAGTGCCCTATTGCTTTAAGTAAACAGGCCCCACTTGAATGTTTTGCAAAAAAAAAAAAAAAAAAAACCCTTAGAACCTTCTTTCTTACCTTTAGTCTCATTACAAACACAAGCTTTTATAACTAGATTTTATGTGATTGAGCACAGTGTGAATGGAAAAAAAGGAGAAGAAGAAGATGGTTCCATGGTTTTCCATGTTTTTTTTTTGTTTTTTTTTTCACAAATACAAATCTGAAACGTCTGGTGTATGTTTGTGTTCGGCCTCCCGGGTCGAGGCTTTTCGGAAAATGTTTATTAATTACGTTTATTAGCTGAAAGAAATTCAGGCTGCCTCCCATCTGTGCGCTTTGAGAGACTAAAATGTCTGATCATTCTTACTTTCAAAATACTTTCAGTTCAGACCAATGGACTGCATCTGGAAACGTTAATTATTCAAGTTTACCCACGGTCTGGGGGGGCCCAATAAATTATTTTTTTATTTTTATTTTTATTTTTTTACCTATGCCCTGCTAAAAGTTTTACTGGCCTGGTCTGGCCACCCTTATGACATTTTTTTGGGAGTGCCACAGCCTAAAGGTCCCTGTGTTTAGCTCCATTCACATTACCATAATCTCTGTCAAGGAAAGCATTACCCCCCCCCCCCCCCCCCACAGAATGATGCTGTCACCCCCATGTTTCACCATGGCGATGATGTTTCCAGAGCGATGTGAATTCAGTGTTGATTTTCCTCCACATGTATAGCATTTTGAACATGAGCTCCTCTGACCAGAACAACTTCTTCCACATGTTTGCTGTTACCCAAGTGTTCAAAATTAAAGATAAATGTTTAACAGGACTCCTTATGAATCACTTTCAACAGTTCTAATTTTTGGGGGGATTTTGCCACTAGTCAATAGATTACAGAATTGCAAGTAGTACCCTGTCTTGTGTCGTATTAAAATTTCAACACATTGCATTGAAGAAACTATATGGTGCTAAACTCTCAAAAGTTTAGGAACTGAGAATACTTTTGTAAGTTCTGATTTAAAACAAACAAAAAAACTTAAACTCTCACTGTTTAACATTTTACAATCCAGGAGCAAAGCTAAAACTGCTCTCTGCCTGAGAACCCACTTGACCCCGCACATATACGTCGCTTTAAACACGTCTCATTCTGTGCATGTGCAAATTCTACCGTTAAAGTGATTTATTCGGACAGCCAAACAAAAAAAAAGAAAAAAGAAAACGAGAAACTTTGCAGCAACATTCCTACTGGCATTTGTAGTCAAATGGGGGGAGAGAGAGAAAAAAGCGTCTGCAATCCAAGTTAGGGAAACAGCATTAAGTGAGACATGTGATGGATGTCAAACGTTTCGCTGTGTTTTCACCCACCGGCAGAACAGCATACAGTTTGGGTCTGGGGAGGCTCGGGGGGGGGGAAGGGGGGGAGGGGGGTGTCTGTCATTACACCCAGCGAATATGATCTCTCAGGGAAGCACCTCCAGTTCATGAACGCCGATGATTTACAGCACCTGAGAGAAGAAATGCTAATTTGTTTAACGTCGAGACGTGATTTGTGGCTTGTTGCCTGATTCATATCAAACATCTGGAAGGCACCGTGATTTCTTATGTGCTGGTGATAATGGGGTGAATTTCTTTTTTTACACAGTGTGCATGCATGCGTATGTGTGCGTGTGTGTGTGTGTGTATGTGTGTGTGCTTGCCTGGCGGGTTTTTGTTCCTGCTGACAGAGTAATGGATCAGCTCATTGTTGCATGTGGACTTGGTGTGATGTATGAGATTCATTTGAAATTCTTTGTCCTAAATGAGGCACTCGCATGTCTCCATATGGGAGATTATGAACTGGAAGGGCAGCGCACTCCCGGAAAATGAACTGAAGTAGCTCATACTTGCGGTCATCATCGCACTCAAATGGGATTTATTGTGTTTTGGTTTTTTTTGCCTCATATTTTTCTATTAATGAAAAACTCATTTCATGGGCAATCAATGTGGCTTCGAATATAAATGTTTAGAATTACTATAAATCAAAGTAGCAAAAAGAAATGGGAGAAAAATATATTGAAATTATTCACACATTAGAAATGTACACAGGTTGTTTTTTTTTTATGTATATTCAAAACAAAAGCAGAAATCGACTCTAAAGTCCATTATGCAATTTGTTTTATTGCCAAGTTGATTTGGAGTATATCTGCAAAACAAACAGAAAAAAAAGACATTTTTCACATTGGCTTTTAAAAAAATAAAAGCCTTATCAACAACAACAACAACAAAAATCATCAATACATCATTATAAAATGAATTTCTTATAAAAACCCACAATTAAATTTACACAGAAAAAGAAAAAAATAGCTATAAAACATTTCGACATGCAATAAATACATTCATTTCATGAAAGCAAGATAAGATCAATATTGACACAAAAAAAGGCAGAATGTGTGTTTTTTTTTCTTTGAAATACTGTTTGGTTTAAAGTATTGCTTTGAATTGTAACCACCGCAAAAACAACAAAAAAAGAAAGAATAAAGGATTGGAGTCTGCTCATGTTTTATGAAGTTCTGCTGCAATCAGATCTGTTTTGAGGTCCTGAAAAATCCCATTTCCACTGTAAAGTTTTGACACGCGCTTCAAGTTCTGCACTTTTCCAACTGTTTCCAACAACTGCCGTCCGCAAGGCACTTTGTGCTGCTGCTGAACTTTTGCATCCTCCCTAAGACTCAACGTGAGCTTTATCAGATTGTAATAGACCATATGAACGCGTAAAATATGTTTTTATTCAGAACCAAAGTAGATGCCTTCTGCATGAGGACCATTGAGGCTTTTGTTGGAATGGAATCTGTCACTGGCGTGGGTTTTTCTTTAAAAATGACTTTCTCAACTAGGAGCGACACTCCAAACGGAGCAGGGCAACCTAATTAAATCTGACCTAATCTGGTGCAACCGTCTGCCAGCCAGCTGTGTGTGTGTGCGTGTGTGTGTTTGAGATTTAAAAATGCTCCAATTTCTGACTCTTTTTTTCATCTTTTCTCTTTGTCTTTGAGTTTTGAACTTATGCTGTAAATCAAACGAGTCAATCCATGTTTTTTTCTGCATTTAACACAGCTGAGCAGATGTAAAGTGACATCCGAACAGAAACCCTTGCAGTATCCGGGCTACAAAGGCACACACTGTGGGGTAATCATCTCGGAAGACACAACGACGTGAGCAATCATTTCAAAAACCTGACAAGCATTGCTGCAATCAGCGACGCAACGGCAAAAATCGTCAGCTCAAAAACAGCCACGACTATCGTGTGTGAGCTGTTTGGGTTTTTTTCCCCCTCCTCTGTTTCTGTTTCTTTTTTACTCTCAACTTTTCTCCTTTTACTTGTTCTCTCTCCATCTCCAGCGCATGACTTGGCTGGTGCAACCAAGGCGCGACTCAATTGTGCAATTTCAAACATGTTTACTTTACTGGCATCTTTCTGAGCATATTTTCCCCCTGAACATTTCCCCTCGCATTATTCTGCATTTCCTCTACAACAGCACACTGTCTTTAATCTTCCCTTTACCACACCGTCTCTTGGCTTAAAATCTGAATATAATAACAGTGTCGGATACTCTTTTGTTTTTTTTTTTTGGCCCATCGGTTTGCACTTTCTTCAAGTACGCATCAAAGCTCATTTTAGAAAGGGGGGGGGACCGAGAAGAAAAAGAAAGTAGCTCTTCACGTAAACATTTAGACAACAGTCATCTTCTGCATGAAAAACAGCTGGAAGTTAAGCAAGTTAACGGGAGAGGAGGAGCGCAGAGCGAGGTGAAGAGGGGAGCTGTGCTCCGTCAGGGTAAAAGGGCAGCACAGCTAAGCTGTGCACCGGTGGGAGAAAGGGGAGGGAGGAGAGCCAGAGGGAGGGTGGTCGTGGGACTTCTTGGGAAAGCTAAAGGCATAATAAAGTTTTTGAAAAATATCACAATGCGGCGATTGCTTGGTTTTTTTTTTTTTTTTTTTTTTCGCCCAAGAAAAGTGCAGTTTGGGGGGAAATAAATGGAAAGCAGCTGCTGCTTGTAATAAAAAAAAAGTCTTGTTCCTCGTGCTTCTGAGCAGCGGGACAGGTAAGACATGTAGGTGGACAGGTGCAACAAGTGAATACATCAGATAACTGAGATCATTTGCTAATTAAGGCAGAAGAATATCTGTTAAGACTATAAGACAGTAATATGAATACAGCAAGACTTCAGCATAAATAAAAAAAGGATTTTTTTAAAGGTTTTAAATATTAGCTAGAAAAATGCTGTTTTTGTTTGTGAATATAGTGTTCAATATAACAAGTTTACTTTGTTTTGATAAAGCCTAGATTTTTTTATGCAGCTAAACTTAAGATGTTGGTTCAGTCAACTATTGGCTGGGCTTTCCTGCAAAGGATATTAAGGCTGATAAATGAACTGTATTATTAATTAATATATTAAATTGAATATATTAAGTTAAAAAAAAGCTTAGTTCTGATATGAATTTCTGCATTGGAGCGAGAATGTAAGTTTGTTTTTGTCTGTAGTCTAGCCTAGCTAGTTATTGCAGTTAGGGCTACAGTAAAGCGTTCCAGCTAACTGAGCTTCTTATCCCTGATGCTAATCATGTCACCGCTAATGGACAGCACATTCTAGTCTAGCTTTATGCCACCTTGTTTGAGTGCATTTAAAAATGTTGTGTCAAGCTGTAGCTAGCTTAGTGACACCACTGATACTAAAGTCAGTTTGCTAACAGAGTTTCTGAACCCTGTAGCAGTTGATGAAGAGTTAAGGTTGTAGAGGAAATATTTACATGCTACATTGTTTAATAAATGCTAAAGCTAACAGCCAGTTTCAGGAGTGTGCATTTAGGCATAAATTAATTTAGAAACTAACAGAAGTGCCATGATATACCAGATAAAAGAAGACCTTTTCTATAATGCCAAATTAGTCAGAGGCCTAGCTTGGTTAGGTTTCACAGTTTGACGTGCAAAAGTCATGAAATTTGTACTTTAGTTTTGCTTTTACTTCTGTCATGTCTGCTAAGTGCTTTAGTCTTTTTGGCAAACGCTGTAAAATCTAATAAAAGTTAAACAGCGGTAGGAGAACGGGACAACTCTGCTTGTCAGAGTCACATAATCTTTTCCTGCTCTGCTGGTGGAGAAACACTTTCTTTTACAAAAACTGGCAAAGAGCCCTCTAATATGGCCTCTCCCTTTAATTTTTTATTTCATTTTATATGACTGCAAATCAGTTTTTAAGAACTTATTAAATAAATTTCAGAGTATCTTAATCTAAACTTTTATGGCGGCCCTGAGTGGCTTCTGTGTTGGTTTGTCATCTAAATAACATTAGCGAAGGCAAATGGCATAAAATCCCTTGGGGCTACACCAGTAAATTGAAACAAGGCTCCAATAATTTGACTGACTAAATTAGACAGCCACAGAGAAAAAGAAATACCCCGGCCTTTTTATTACTTATTTACATTTTACTTTCGGAGCCACATGAAATTATTTACAGTGCCATGCTGAAGCTATTTCACCCCACTTGAACTTTTTTTTTTTAACATTTTGTTAGGTTACAACCACAACATTGTATGTATTTAATTGAGATTTCATCCGACAGATTTACCCAAAGTAGTGAATAATTGCGAAGTAGAAGGGTAAAATGCACAAACTCTATAAACATCCAAAAATGAAAATCCAAAAAGTGTGGAGTGCATTTGTGTCTAGCTACTTAATTCTAAGTAGAATACATTTAAACTATGTTAGGGGGCTACTTTCATAATTTAAACTATTTTCTGATGAAAAACCAACAACTGGGCAAGTAAACAACCTTAAATATAAACCCTAAAATACAATGAAGCAGCTTAGACGAAAACATTCAAGTGTTAAACTGGCCCAGTCCATACAAAAACCCTTGTTGAGGATAACAATACAAGAAATCAGTTGTGCAAAGGCTTTGCAAACAAAGAATTAGCTAGTTTGCAAAAATTATATCAAAAATGAATAAAAATGCATGCCACACTTTTCAGATTATTTATAAATAAAAAATGGAAACCTATGACCTTCTTCACCCCACTTTATAGTTATGCACTTCTCAAACAAGATACACTCAGGTTTGCGGTTGTAGCGCAACAAAACATGACATTGTCTGTAAAGATTAGGAGGGTAACATCTCAGATACAAACAGTATCCCTAAATATATATTTATCACCCTCAAGTCACGGTCACTGTACAGCTCCTAAAGCACACACCCACAGTGACACTGAGCAGAAGTTTTATTCCCAAAGAGCAAATAAGAGGAAGGAACAGAGAAGATACAGTCCTCTGCTCTTCTGAATCCAGGGCTTCAGAAGTACGAACAGGCTTTTCATACTGAGACAATGGCTCACGTCCACCCCGCTGCGCTCTCCCCGCTTCTCTCCCTCCCCATATCTGCTTGTGAGCAGAAACACACGGCACATCCTGCTCAGCGCTGCTCACCAGCCAAAAGTTCACTTCCTGCTCCTCGGCTCTTCTCCTTCGCAGCAAAAAAAAGAAAAAAAATCTATTCCCAGGACACGCACTAACACAGCTCATCTTACGCCCAGATAGAGCGGTGACAGACAAACAGACAAGTAAATATTTGCCCTGCCCTATAGATGCTCTGCCAATGTACACTGCTGCACACGTTAAAGCAGATGAAGAAAATTTCAGAGTGCATACTGTAAAAAAAAAAAAAAAAAAAAAAAAATTCAAGCATTATCTTTCCATTTCCGCTCAGCGCAGATTTGAAGTGGAAACGTATCGTGTTATTTTGGTGGTGCTGGCAAGGAGTTGGATTTTCACTTGAGCCAGTGAATGAGAGAGAGCAAAGGAGCCTCGAATTCCCACGACTCACATCCGCTTGTTCCTACATTTTACGACACATGCACTTGTTTATGGAGCGTGTTTTTTTTCTACCACCGAGAGCCCTGTGAGCAGTCGTTTTAGGTTTTTTGGTCACAGAGCTCAGCTGAAGGCACCAGGCGACCGAGAACGAACAAGCCGGCTTCCTCTGCGCGAGCGCGACCTCTGTCTGGCCGGTGTCAAAAGTTCAACATCTTCAGGAGAAAAAGGGGGCAGAGCGACGTGAGGTTAGTTTCCGAGATACTGCCGGTTCTGTTTAAGGAAGTGCTGATGAGGCATCACATCACGTCTTTGTGGGTGGGGGAGATATTTCAAAACACAGCACTTGTCACCTAGATATTGCCGTATATGTGGCTAAAGACAATTTAGAAAAAAAAATAAAATAAAAACGCAAACCGTGTATACCCAGTTATTAAAAATCACAAACATTTACAGCCTCTAATGGTGTAGAAGTAAAACATGTCAAACGAAGCGCCTCTTTGAGGACGACAGTAACTATATATGAAAAAGCAAAACATAACATCACATGTAATCTCTTCACCCATAAAGCTATAATAGGAAAGGTAATGTTCAAACACACGAAGAAAAACCACAGGTTTAAAAACAGGGACTGCTTTCCCATTAGTAAAGAAAAAGGTGTATTTGTCATGGGGTTGAGGGGTGGTTGATATTTTTGGGCTAAGGTTTACAAAATCTTAGCTGGGTTCAGTCCTGAGGTAAGCACCAGTCTTTTTGTTTGTTTGTTTTTTTTTTCCTTTCTTATTTTAATGTGCGCCACAAATCAAAAAGAAGACAAGAACAGAAAGTCACAAGATAAAGCATGCTCGATATGATCATATGCTACTGGAAGAGACGCCCTTAAATTATTGTTACATTTGAAAAAAAAAACATATTCACAAAAGTGAGGCACCTTTTTTTTTCTTTTTTTTTTACTTTAAGGCTTTCAGAATAACTACTTCTGTCACAGTGTATTTATGGCTTTAGTCTTCACATTCACCTCCAGAGGTTGGCGTTGGCACTATAGTGGTCAATTTTTTTTTTCCTAATCTAAATCAAGGACTAGCTATAAAAAAAAAAAAAAGGCCAACATATTCTTTGGTAGAAAGAACTGCAGACAAAGAAAAAAAAAGTGCCTTCAAAACACAACTTTTTTTTTTTAAGTGCTGTTTGTGTTTTCAAGTTGGAAGAATTCCTCGGTCACAAAATAAGTTTTTATCTCAAAACTCTGGCTTGAGCGGGGCTGATGGGGGAGAGGCAGAGAGGCAAGAGGAGACAGTTGGGGCTCGGTTGTAACGTTTTACAGTGGATCAGAGGAGTGAGATGGCAGGCGTGAAATGGGACATCATGCCGGCGAGCAAGTGTGAATTGTCCAGGAGAAAGTGGGATTTCACAGGGATTTACTGGAGGACAGCAGCTGGGGGAGTGCTTGTTCACCCCACCGGCTTTTTCAGGGAAGAGTCACAACAGGCTGCTTTCTTCTGATCGTGTTGCTGACAGATTAGCAGCCTGCTGTGTGCGAAAGGGAACATCATCCCTCTAAGTTGGTAGAGTGCTTATAAGGCAAGGGGGCCACAACAACGCTGAAAAATGAGAGGGATGAGAAGCCATGAGCCAGTATGAAGTAGAGGTGCAGGAAAAAAAATTATTCTATAAAGAATCGCAATTCCTAGTCCTGGGAATAATGAATCAATTCAAAATGCTCAAAACTTGATTTTAAAATGCGTTTTAAATGCAGCTCGGAAGTATTTAGAATAATTCTTGGACCATTTTTTTTTATTTAAGAAAAAGCCAGGCAGCTAAGCTAACCTAATGTAAATGAATTTTATGCACACACCCTATTTTTGTGTGGATATAAACGGATTAGATTTGATGCGGTTTGGAATATTAAAGAAATGCTTTAAATAAATCTTTTTCTCTTATCAGGCAAATCATTTAAATACAATCTCCACACCGTGTGAGTGGAAAAATTGGTTCCCGTTTCAAAAAACTCTTCTGAATTGAATCGTGACCATGACAATTGGAATCAAATAGAATCGAAAGATTTCCATCGCTAATGAGAACACTCATGAAATCATTAGACTGAGTAAAAAATGTCACAGATTCACATTATTGAAACCAAATAGTCTTCCTTACAGAAGAAAAATTAAAATAGTTTTGCTCTAAGATTTGGAGTTTATACATAGACACCTGTTACATTACACTGACTGGAAGTAATGAGGTAACAGGTGGGGGAGGGGGGAGAGAGGTTCAGTGTTGCTCAGTGCTCCATCATGCAGCCCCTGGAATCTAAGGAAGCGTCCACAACGAGGCCTCTGACCACTGTTGATCATCACTCAATTATTAAAATAGAAACAATGTCTGTCAGTCAGTGACAGACTCCTTCGTCACTAATTCAGCCCCGGCGTATGCCTCTCTGCCTCTCCGTTTCTACAAAAGCACAAACCAACACAGGCGAGTCGTCATGAACAGGGATTAGTGTGTCATCAGCTGGGTATGTGCAATCATGTCCCACTCATGAGATCACAGGGCTCTGCTCAGTGCATCTCCAAAACAGCTGAAAGCAAAGGAACATTTGTCACACTGCAGAGGAAGCTTTAGCTCAAGAGTGGTTGAAAGCCGGGTGTAAAGCCGATTAAGCCACCGCTGCTGTCACATAAGGGATGAGCATTTATCCGCACAAAGCCCAGCCCCTCGCTTGGGAGTGGAGAAAAAAAAAAAGGCATAGAGAAATGCATTATGTTTCAGCTATTTCACATAAAAGGGGGAGACAAGCAAAGAAACAAGACACACAAAGTATCCCGTACCCCAAGATTGTACAAAAAAAATTATAATAATAATAAAAATCCAGGTGAGTTGCTTTTTTCTTAATGTTGTTTAGACCTGAAAAGTTCTGAATATTGAAAAGAAGTCCTGCATATTGTTCCTTTTGTGCTTTTTTCTTTTTCTTTTCATACATGAATAGTACACAGGTTTAGGGTCAGATTGCAAAGTATCTCTGCAACATGTTTTCTTTGGATTTCATCATATACAAAAATAAATAAACAAATTTCCTTTTGGTTTTGATTTAGTCACTATGGCTCAATGGTTGGAATTAAGAAAAAGAAACATGTTTCTTTGCATAGACTGTACATAAATACTGAAGTTCTTTCAACGAGTGTCCCTTGGTCACAGAAAGTAGAGCTCCTTTATGAAGGAGGATTTAAAAAGATACATTAGATGCATAGAAAGGCACTTACAGTCCAAACAGTTCGGTGTGCATGAGCAGGCCCAGTTCCACCCGGGCCTGAGTCTGAGGTGCAGAGGAAGATATGGAGTTGAGGTGAATGGCTTTCGAATACTGCAAACTGGGAGTGCGCGCAGACCTGTCTGTGATTGCCAAATGTCTTAGCTGGGCGAGTAGCGGTCAATGGTTCGGCTGTCAGAGATTGGTTGGGGAGGAGGGGGAAGTGGTTGGCCCAGGATGTCCATCTTTTCATGGGTGAGGCCCAGATGCTCCGACGCAAGCTTGGTGAGAGGGTAGAGGCTCTCGATGGCCTTTGCGTCTGCCACCAGTTGCTGCTGCGCTTGAATGAGAAGCTCGTTGGCCTTCTCCTGCTTCAGCCCCAGGTGCTCTGCTGCGTACTTGCTCAGGGGGTATATGCCCTCTGCAAAGTCCAGCTTCAGCTTCCCATCGGCCGTCAGGCCGCCTCCGGTCCCCCCACCACTGTGCATCTTCATGTGGCTGATGAGGTTGCGCTGCTGGGCAAACTTCCCACCACACACCTGACATTCATAGGGCTTTTCCCCGGAGTGGATGCGCATGTGCTCAGTGAGGCGGTACTGGCGAGTGAAGCGCATCCCACATGAATCGCAGGCGAAAGGCTTGAGGCCCAGGTGGCTGCGCATGTGGCGCGTCATGGTGCCACGCTGTGTGAACTTCTTGCCGCAGATGCTGCAGGGGTAAGGCCGCGTCAGCCAGTGAGTCTTCTCGTGTTGGCGCAACGTAGCCGGGTCTTTGTAAGATTTGTCACAGTTGGAACAGCGGTAAGGTCTGATCATCTCCCCGATGGTTCCCGAATTCAGGCCCTGGTCAGATTTGGTCTCCAGATGCGACATGCTGTTTGGAGTGTTGCCGCTGTTGAGGCTTCCGTAACCGTTCGTGTTGCCGCCAATGCCTTTGGTGCCGCTGTTGTTGTTGTTCCCCATCTCCCCAACAGAGCTGTACAGCTCCTCCTCTGTGTGCGTCTCCACATGTGCGTTGAGCTGCTCTGAGCTCGGGAAGCCTTTATCGCAGGGGATGCAGACGTACAAATTGTCCCCGAAGCTTTCGGGCTCGTACGGCATGTGGAATCTCCCGATGGGGCCAGTAGGGGATGGACGGCCCTCGCTGCTGCCCGTCTCCTCCGTGCCAGAGCCACTCTTGTCATCCACGCCTTCGCTCTCCTCCCCTGGCTTGTGATGATTGTGATGCTGGTCCCCGTTCTCAGCCCCTTCCTCTTCATCCTCATCCTCGTCTTCATCTTCCCCAGCATACGGCAGGGGCTCGTGTTTCACCCAGCGGTAGATGTTTCCCATTTCTCTTCCTGCCTCTCCACCTTCTGTCGGGGTGTCAGGGCTGGCGGGGCATGGGTAGCGGTCTGTCCCTTGGGAACCTGAGCGATGTAGATGAGGCAGGTGGGGGGCTAAGGGCTGATTTAGGTGGGGAAATGGTGGAGGGGTGAGGGAACCTGCCTGCTCGACAGACTCCATCTTTTCGGACATAAAAGCTCTCCCATTTGCCCCTTGAATGGGACTAGTGGCTCCACTTAGAGTTCCATCCCTCTCCTCATTGCTGTGACTGTTTGTCATATGGGTTTGAGAAGGTGTGTGTTGAGACTGGGAGGTGGGGCTTTTTTTGGAAAGATCGAGGCCGAAGCTGGGGGAGCAGTTCCTCTCGGCGTGGCCAGGGCGTCCCAGCTGAGCAGGCAGAGATGGGAACACCTGAGAGGTCTGGTTGGAAGTGGGGGCGTACAGCTCACCGCTATGGATGGTTATTCGATGGGGGACCAGCTCATCCAGCGACGGCGCCCTGGGTGTGTTAAGAATCCCCCCCGGAGGACAGGACTGAATCACAGGAGTAGAAACCCTAAACCTGCCTCCACTTCCTAAGCCCATGCTGTTGGGCACCATTTTTGGATAAGGTAAAAATGCGGGACCGGGACGGGGAGGGTACTTCGCA
Source organism: Poecilia mexicana (assembly GCF_051168715.1). Lineage (NCBI taxonomy): Eukaryota > Metazoa > Chordata > Actinopteri > Cyprinodontiformes > Poeciliidae > Poecilia > Poecilia mexicana. Next base: position 30,999,701 of record NW_028263382.1, on the reverse strand, counting down.
GTTCTCCGCAGCTTCTTTTTGCACAGGGCCACCAAGTCAAGCAGCTGCAGATAGCTGGCCGCTGCCAAGATGGCACCTAGATTGGGTTCAGTGGGAGACGTGGGGTCTCCCTCACTTAGGCGCCCGGTGTAGATGTAGTCCAGGATGACCCTGAAGACGGCTGGACTCACCATCTCATGGTCGAGGTTGATGAGATTGTCGTGGACCACCAGGGACTTCAAGTAGTGGCTGCTGGCGGCCAGAATGTTCTTGTGAGCTCTGAAGAGCGCGTTCTGCACCACAATGATGACATCACACAGAAAGCCTTTGGTGCGCTGGCTGTTGAGCTGCAGGAGGAGATCCCTAGCATGACTTGGAACTTCCATGGCATCCAGCATAGTCTTCAGTCCACCACCTGCAAGAGCAAAAATCTGTAAAATTTCATGCAGAAGTTGTTGTTCTGAAGTCAGCAAAAAAAGGGCATACACAACAACATGAATGAATCGGAAAAAAATGTTTAAAAAAATAAATTATTTTGCATATTGGATTAATGAGAGTTTGATTTCTAGCATATGAATGCGTTTTAAGTTAAAGTTATCGTTACAATTACAGAAATGGGTGCACAGAGCATGCTGCTTTTCAGCTTGACAGGTTGGAAGGTAAAAAATTCTGATGTTTTTTCCGATCAGTGAACACACCATGCATAAACACTTGCAGATTGTTGTATCAACAACACTTTGAAGTGAAAGCTACTACTGTTAGCCTTCTCCAGTATCAGTGAGGTGCACACACAGATGTATGAAGGTAAATGGGTCAGTGGATGCTTTTTTTCTGATAACTGCACACTATTTGGTCTTAGAATCTCATCCTTGCCCTGCAGTATTATCACTCTTCATTTATTTTCTATGTTTTTAATACTTTGCATGAATCTACGTGCCTCGATATCCTGTCACTTTGCGGCTGCTACACCTGAATTTTCCCACCGTGGAACAATAAAGGATATTTCTATTTTAAGCTATTCTATTTTATTCTTTGGAGTTCATTCAGGTCTCGAAAGAGCAAGGTTAATAGCAGTTTACAGTAAGGCTGTAAAAAATAGAACAAAGTTGTTATTTTTATCTTTTTGGGTTTTCAAAATCTATCTTTTGGGAAACATGTTGAACTTGAACATACAGGCAGCTCTTTTCAAAATCTCAGAGTTAAGTTTAGTGACGCTAACCCTGCTAATGGGTAACATAAAATGCTAAAGAAAGCTTTGAATGTACACTCTACAGTTTATCTTTATCTTTTCACAGACTGCTGTCCCGTGGTCTCTTCTAATTTAAATAATGACTTTTTATAACTTAAAACACATACAGCTCTGGGACAAATGAAGAGACCACTTCTCTGAACCCCATTGAAAAGCCTCCTGGTTGTTCACCAAATATTGATTTCTGAACTCTTCAAATGTTAGTATTGTTGTTTTTAAATGAATATGAACTTGTTTTCTTTGCATTATTTGAGGTCTGAAAGCACTGCATCTTGTTTGTTTCTCAATTTCTACAAATAAATACAAAATTAATTTTTGCTTGGCATTTCGGAGACATGTTGTCAGTAGTTTATAGGATAAAAGCAATGTTCATTTTACTCGAACATATCAATATAAAAAGTAAAAATCGGAGAAACTCATCATCATTTTAAGTGGTCTCTTAATTTTTTTCCAGAGCGGCATATATTTTTAACTCTATTTTTATATGTATATATATGTGTGTGTATATATATATATATATATATATATATATATATATATATATATATATATATATATATATATATATATATATTTTTTTTTTTTTTTTTTTTTTTTTTCTCTTATTACATTTCTTGAAGAGAAATCTAAATTGGCCAAAACAGCTTTGCAACAGTTGAGAAGTAGGCCACAAAATTCAGATTTTTAATAACAGCCACTTTTTAATTTTGCGTTTTATGATTTAGGTTGAAACTTCATCTGACTCCACCTGACGGGAATGAAAGGAAAGTGTGTGGGACGCGTCCACGAGGGCCAGTCAGCAACAGTGAACTTTTTGCCGAAGGTGAGCACCAGGAATGGTTTTCTCATTAGCAGAAATTCAAGTCTGTGCGTTGACCTCCTACTCGGCGAGCAAAGTGGAGAGAAAGAGCTTGAGTTACCCAAACCTCAGATATACATCTATTCTGTAAATTGCCAGCTTCCTGCTAAAGGTATTCCAGAGGAGCAAGCGCAGAGCTTTACACAAAGCGAGAGACGAATGTTTCACAAGTGTGATGAACAGCAGGTATAAACCGGCGGGGAGGAAGGACGCGTCCAAAAAAAGAGAGAGCTCCAGCTCGCTCTTTCTCCTCAGTCATATAAGGACCACAGAGCACATGAGGTGTAAATCAGTGTTAGACGGTTCGATACTTTGCACTGAGACGGACTCCAGGAATCACACACACACACACACACACACACGCACGCACGCACGCACGCACGCACGCACACACACACACACACACACACGCACACAAACGCACGCACTTAAACATCAACACTGATTGTTCCATCGGGCCTAAAATAAACGATGCAGTCCAAATGCATGAAAAGAGCCGTATTGTTCAAGCGGTGGCATCCGAGGACAGTTTACTTCTGAGATTAAACGTCTCCAGTCGTCCCCCAGGGGCCTTGGTGTCACTGATGGGGAAACAAGCAACTAAATAAATATCATGTCATCCGTCTGATCGCAGTCTTCCTGACACCAGCTCATTCACTTCTTGTTTATTTCACCCGCAGCGCGAGCTCTCAGAATAAGAACGAGGAAGTATGAACTTTTAGAAAACCTTGACGAGTGAACTCATAAGAGGAGGAACTCGTGAAGACGAAGAAGAAAAAAAAAATCTCATGTTGATTTTTATCCTTAAAAAAAAAAGTGCAGATTAGATTCTTGAAACTCGTGGGGAATTCTTAGCACTGTTTCTGATGATCTTCTTAATTTTTTTTTTTTTTTTGCAAGTGCACCTTCAGCATGACAAATGACAAAATGGAAAGTCAGTCACAGTGAGGAGTGGCAGTTGTAGCGAGAATTTCAAAATGCATCTTTATCTTACAAAAACTCCAGCATGTTTTTTTTTTTTTTTTGTCTATAAACAGCCTGATTATGACAATAAATACCAATAGATGACAAAGAAAGAACGCCCAGGTTGGATCAGACTCTGTGAGGTCACTGTCATTGCATATGTTCACACCTCTGATTACTTCTTTCTCTGTCTTGCTTCTGTTGCCTCTCTACTTCACAGCGTCCGTCGGACGCGCTGGGTGTAGAAGTGAACCAGATAAAAGCGTGGCTCAACTTTTCAGACTTGCTGAAATTTTCTCTCTCCACTCCATTCAGCCCATTATCGCTTGGTGTCAAACTCTGATACCATCAGTGTGCATTCTCAAGCAGCAGGCCGGCGCATCAAGCAACGGCTGCATCGGAAGCAAACAAAAAAGAAAAAAAAAAGAAAAACAGTCTCTCTTTTTGCACTGACTTTTATTTATGAGGATGGATATTAAAGAAAGCTCAACCTCAACAGCACTGTGTGTGCACCTAAATGATGTTGTGCGTACAGCACATTATTCTGGGCTATGTGTTGTGGTGACAACAAGCATGATAACTGTGGTCTAACCATGGAGATACCAAGTTTTGCTTTGTTTTGTTTTTTTAATCTTTAGCTGCTTAAAAAGCCCACATCTTTAAAAAATATATATATATCTCAATGTGACCTTCATGCAAAAAATAAAAATGAAAAAAGGCATAGTCACAGTTTTAATCACGGTATGCAAAAAGAAATTTATAGAACTGTGAAGTGGTGTATGAAGATGATATTCTGCTATTTGCATTGCATTAACGTTCCGCTTTTGTAATTTTGTGGGTATGGAGAGAAGCAAAAAAGAAAAAAAAAAGAAGACTCCTAGCCCTGACATCTGTTCGAAACATTGACATTTCGTTTGAATTTAGCCACGCTCATTTAACTCTGCTCATTTAGTACTTGTTTTATTTTTATTTTCTGCAGCACACAAGCAAATGTTCTAAGATTTAACATCAGCTGCAGCCATCTGAGTGTACGTATAAGCACTAAAAAGAAAGTTCTTGTGAAGAGTTTAAGTCCGGTCAGCAGAGATCAGAATCAGTTTCCTGCTTTTAATGTCAACGCATCTAAAAAACTCCTCACAGATGTCTGAGATGCCGTGTAAAAGGGACATGTTAATTTCACCAGGAATAAACGCAGTGACAGACGAGAATGCTAAAACCATCACGTTAATTTATAACCTGAGATTTCCGTCCAGGCAAACCCAGAGCAGAGCCAATTTCTGAATAACTGTCGATTTGTTCCATTTACTCGTTCAATCTCCCATTTCGAGTGCGATTTCCAATTCATTAAAATCCAATTTTGGTGTGTTTGTCTTTGTGAATTCGTTGAGAAAGGGAATGACCCCCGTCTGAGAGCCGGGGAAGGCGCACTCAGCACAGACAGAGAGAGGGCTCCAGGCTCCGGGGGTCGCAGGGAGGCAGCGCTCCTCTCAGCCTCCGTCCCTAATCTGTTTTACTCCGCTTCGTTTATTGTGCAGTAAACCGAATCACGAGTGAACCCAGCTTTCTGATCTGAACCCATCCCCAACCTCTTCCCATCCAAGCTCACAAATGAAATGTCAGAAAGTGTAGAATCGCTAGCAAAAAAAGAAAGAAAGAGAAAAAAACGTGTCAACTTATTATGCACTGAGAATGTTGCTGAAAGCAGCTTCAGACGTGTCATCAACACCTAAGAAGTTCCTTCAAATCTCGCTTTAGCCAAAGGAAACCCAATTATTGTTTTCTCTAAGAGTGCGCTACGCTGCGCGTGAACGTCGTTCTCGCTATATTAAATCAACAACATGACTAATGTTACGTTAAATAATAATAATAATAATAATAATAATAATAATAATAATAATTTTTAAAAAAGCGATGGAGGGGAAGAAATTGTTTGAAAACAATACACGATGGGATGTTAAAAATGCAGAATTAAACATGTTACTCGTCTTTACGTCATTTTCGATGACAGCATTCATTCTTACGCACGTAAAAAAAAATCCGCATTATCTTACGAATGCAATATTCTCCGTTAATAATAAAAAAATAAAAAATCCGACTATCTTTAGGTCGTCTAATGTGTGATAAAGAGGACAACCTCTGTATTGTTGATCAACTTCGACTTTGAACAAAAACGCAGCAGAATGTACACTGACTTTAACAAGTAACAATAATAATAATAAAGAAAAGAAAAATCAAATAAAGAAAATAAGATAAAGCTGCTGCCGGTTCTGAACCGGACCGCATAAATGTCATCCTTCCTCCCCCCGCGTGTCGCTGCCTGAGCGGTTCGGCTCTTACCTGCATGCCCGATGTCTTCTGCCATCCGATCTAAGTCTCCCTTAATGATCATCTCAGCAGTATCTGGGAGTCATATCTGACGTTTCAGTGTTCAACTGCCAGCCTCCAAAAACCCATGCCAGTTTTCCGAGCGCGTCTGCCAGCTCTCTTTCTCTCTCTCTCTCTATCTCTCTCTGTGTCTTGCTCTCTCTCTCTCTCTCTCTTCTTTTTTTATGATTATTAATTGATATGAATTTCTTCTCGTTCCTTGGGTCCGTCCTCCCTCCCACCTACGTTTTTTTCTTCCTCCCACTGTCTCTCACTGCCCCTCCTCTCTTTCTTATTCTTTAAGAGAAAAAAACATATATATTCCTATATGCTCGCACCAGCATCATCTCCCCTCCTCTTTTCTTTCTCTCTTTTCTTTCTTTATTTTTTCTCTCTCTCTCTTAATTTCCTTAGCTATTTTTGAGTTTGCCCAATAACGCGGACCGAGATGATAATGGAGCCTCTGTGCGCCTTAAGTGTTTTAGCGCCCCGTGTGATGTCAGTCTATAATAAAACTAAAAGGTAAAATCGAGGGCAGGAACTTCAAGTGACCCCGACGTGAACTCCTCAACACATCGTCTTAAAGGGACAGGCAGCCGTCGTGTAGATCCGACGGTAAACTTTGGAGATGTTGGGGAAATAATTTGCGGGGGGGAAAATAAAGATAAAAAAAATACTATCAAGGAATACGTCGTATTTATTTATTTCAATTTAATCCTGAGATGCAATTTCAACTAATTAATTTGACTTTAATTTTATCCTGAGAAATTGATTCATTTGTATTCTGATTTAGTCTAATTGCTAAAAGGAGAAGGAAAAGGTCGTCCACTTTTTCACAAATATGTAAGCAAATCCCCTCAAATTAAGCTACAAATGTTCAATTTCTAGACAATAGAGCCAGTAGGAGGTTTGACTGGACACCTGCTGTGCAGCATTAAGTCCTCTAATCGTCAGCTGAGACGGATCCAGCCGATGGGTTGTTTACGCAAAGGGCCTTCGGGGCGAATAACTGTAAATATGATAAATATACTAAATTAAATGTTTGTATCCCCTTTTCATTTAGGACGTGTTAATACAATGTTTGAACTTTGTTTACCTTAATTATTCTCGAGTTTCTTTTTAATTGCTAAATGTTCTCGACCACTTTTCAGCAAATATTACAGCTTCATTTTTTTAAATTTAAAAAATATCATTTTTTTTAGATAGACGGATGAGTCAAATCCACATGGTTGGTCCGCGTCCGCTTCATTCAAAAAGATTTAAAAGGAAGCCATATAAGAAACCCTTGGATGAACTCATCCCTGCGGTCTGGATGCCATCCCTGCCCCCTCTCTCTTACCTCGGACTCATGTCTGGTGCTCCCGCCGCGCGCCTTCGCTCCTTTTCGGCATCCGCGCCCCCCCTCCAGCCGCCGCCGCTGTATTCTCCGCTGTTCCCCACCGGAGTCCTGCGAAAAGCCCAGAGAGAGAAAGGAAGAGATGTCTCTCCAGGACTCTCCCCGTCTTTGCGTCTCCCAGTCTCAGTTCCCCTCTCTCCGCAAGTCAAGATTTTCTCACGTGTTAACAGGACTATCTGACACTTTGGGGCTGTATTTTTTGGGGTCCGATCGGACCAAACACGCGGCCCCGGCCGAGAGTGTACGCACACAGCGACACCTAACGGCAGAGCGCCGTATAGAGCCGGTTATCCGGGGCCAGTTCAGCACGGGGAGGTTCTGAGTTTTGTTTTCCCGGAAGACAACAGGAAATGCACAATCGGTTAAGTGACATTTTACTAACCGTGGATAAAAGTTTAAGTTTACTTTTTCAGATTCACAATGAGATATAAAGTGATGGATTTCAGATACCTGTACTTGTGACATGGCACACTTATTGTTATTATTTAAATTTATGATGTATTTTCTCTGTTTCCCACATGGCTGACCTTACAAATACTGGCTTTAGTGATGAAAGCTCCAACAGGACGATGATGTTAGTTCATCCAAATCGGCTTTAGTTAAAATTAGTTTTCTGTAAGGACCCCGGCCTCCACCCTATTAAACATGTACAGAATATGCTGAAAAGTTGAGTCAAAAATCCAGAAACTTGTCAACGGCTGCAAAAAGTGCGTAGTGGAGCTAAGACTTGCTATGGGCCAATTTATCTGAGCCTCTATGTACAAAATGAACTTTAAATTTAAATGTTTGGATCCAGGTCTGTTAAAGGTGGTGTATTGTGTATTTACACATATAGTGCCATTTTATAGCACAGTCAAGCAGCTATGTTACCTATAGTTATAAAAGTGCTGTATGAATCAAACATAACAGAGAAGGAATCTGAGTTCGCAATTTGACGCTTTGAAATTGGGCCTCTGTCTCTTTAAGAAGCTCCTGCTCTCTCCGACTCTCCGCCTTGAGCGTCACAGTTTTGCTTTTCATTATGCCGTTCACAACCATTCATGCAGTGTTGGAGTCAGAAGTAGTTCATATGATGAGCTCTAGTGCGTTTCTACCAGGTGTTTGTTAATTGCTGCTACCGCTAGTCTGGAGGAGCAGAGAGGAGAGGAGGCAGCTTGGAAATAGGCTTCATGAGAGCAAGTGTTCAAGTTCCCCCAAATGGCTGCTGAGGGGAGATTCAAGGATTCATCAAGCATGTTTGAAAGAGTCGAAGCGATGCTCCAGGTAAGGTTTTGATGAGAGAATAACATTACAACATGATGAAAAGCTCAAAAACATAAATTTTACACAATACCCCCAAATATGGAACGGTCATATTTGCTGTATGATCCACATTTAAAAAAAAAAGTACAGTTCAAAGACTAGCATGAAAAACTCAATTTAATATTATATCTACATACGCATGTAAATCGGCGGGAATGTGTAAAATACCTGTTAATAGACAAGTAATAGAAGTTAATCACAGAAGGGGCAAGTTTATCAACTTGGCTACCGTGTTGCAGCCGTGTCCTGATATGTGAAGATCAAAACATCCTCTGTAAAAAGGTGCCGCTTGACAGTCAGTCCTACCGTGTCCTGTGGGAGTCATTCTTCAATCATTCGTTCCTTTTTCACCCTGTGCTCAAGCCAATCAGCAGTGACAGTATCACTTTATATGTTTTGCTCCTCTCTCCCTGAGGTTAAACATCTTTGTGCTTCAAAAGAAATGGTAGAAAATAAATATCTGACATCTCAATATTTCTCCTCTTTCACAGTCTTCACTCATTTTGATCCTCTTTCCATCCACAGACCAACCAAAACGATGCAACACTCTCGTCTTTCCCATCTTGAATAGTGGCTCTGAGAATCGGGCCATTGTGTCACATTATACCTAGGAAAGAAAGGAAAGAAAGTCATACGACTGGCTTCAAAAAATGACTAATATGTACATTTATTTTAGTTATTTGTTGTACATTTTATTGCTAGTGAACTAACAACTTATTTCTAGATTGTAATTGGCCATTGATTGTTGTGCATGTCATTATTTCTTAGCCGGGTTTTATATACTCAGTAATATACTCCAATAAACAGATTGGAATTTCAATTTTTTTTAACATTTTTAAATGCTGCTACAGACAAATGTGAATCAAATTTAAAACTTTTTAAATACATCTTTATCAGGGGTTTGAAATGAATGTACAATGTCCAAAAAAAACAAACAAATCCTACAGTTTAAAGGATAGAATGAGATGCACATGTAACTCTAAACCTGAGTAACGTAAGGTAGTTTATGTCTGCCATTCTTAACAAATGTTCTTTGGCTCAATTATTTCTTTACTTTGGTATGAAATAAGATTTCAAGCTGTTAATATCAAATTAAACAACATTAAACATTATTTTTATATAAAAGTAGTTAATAAAACATGCAAAATATGTCGCATTTTTATTCTGCCTGTAAGCTAGCACAGGCCATATGCTTTTTTGTAAACATAAACTCATATGATTGTTGCATTGGTATGAATTAGGGCTCTAATTAACGATTATTTTAGTACTCGACTAATCTATCGATGATTCTGACAATTAATCGCAGAAAAAATGGTACATTGTACAGATTTTCCATTTAACCAGTTCAGCCTTTTTTTTTATCCATATTAGAAATACATCAAAACATGCAAATGTAATCATGTAATTCTATTCCTTTTTGTAAATAAGACAATAAACATTTTGTTGCTTAAAATGCTACAGCATAGCATCGCTTTAATAAATCTGAGTGGTTTTACAGACAAAGGTTTCTTCATTTCTGTATAGTTTTGACTTAATTACTGGTCTGAATTAGTTCTTTCAGCAAATTGCCTTTTTTTAGAGTTTGTTTTAGTTAACAATTAATCGATTGCAAACAATTATTATATTAGCGGACAATTATTGCAACAATCGATTGATCGCGATTAATCAATTCAACCCCAGTTTCTCAGGCGTTTTTAAGTCTTTCCATTACAACCAGAGCTCCTTGAAGGACGAAAGGTCGAACTGACAAAACTAATTATTTTACCATTACAAGGGAAGACGCACACAGCTGATGTGATCCAGAGAAGTACTCGCCACGCCAAGGTCTATTCACGTCTGTTTTGATCACAACAGCATCTGACAATCTCATAAAGGACGCGGGGGTCTCTTCCTCTACGAATTATGCAGAGTTCAAGGTGCTGCAGGTTTCATTGAAATGATGCAATCCACCCCAAGAGCCTGTTGAAGTCGAGGAAAGGTATTGTCTCTCGCTTCCACGTTGCCTCGATGAACTGATGATAACCTCAGCGGCAGAAGGGCTTGTGCTGAAGAATAGGTATCTTCTATCAAGGATGTGGCCGTTTCAATTCACGCTCCAAAAATAGCGTCTGCCAGCGGAAGAAGGTAATGATGTATTATGCTGATGCTCGGGTCTTTGGGACAGGTTTTGTTTTTTCCATATTACCAGTAACTTATAATGATTTGAACTGTTGTTTTTTGTAACACTGTTACAGTTTTGAGTTTGTAAGAAACTGAAGGTTGTTTTTTCTCATGTTAGATCTACAAACCTTTCAAAATATTCATGCATAACACTTTTCATATGTGGATAATTACTATAAATTATAATGTATCTTATGGACCAGTCAAAGCGACAGGTCCCAAAGTGGTCCAGATTAGCAAAGTGAAAGAAAATGAACAAATAATCAGCATTTTTGACAAGTGATCATTTGAAAAGTGTGTCACTCAGCCCCCTTCAGGTGGCATTAGGTAGAGTTTCCTTGACCTGACTTGACCCTCTTTAAAGGTGAGTCAGTTTGTCTCTTCACCTTTTGTGCATTGAGAGACTGAAATTGTTGTCCTCTTTAAAATAGCATCATTTTCTCCACAGTTTGTCTTGTTAAAATCAACAACATTGAGGAGTTTTATTAGGATTGTCTGTGATAGACTAACACAAGCTAAAGAATAATTGTAGTGATAGAGGCACGTAGTGTTATTCTGTAGCACAGTCAAGTAACTTCAGTTACTTTCAGTAATACAAACATTGTACATATCCTCAACATAAATTAAAAGAAAACTTCCTTTGTAATTTAATGCTTTGAAATATGCCTCTGTCTCTTTAAGAAGCTCCTGCTCTTTCCGACACTCCATCTTCAGCACGTCATCACAACAGTGCTCCTCATTGTGCCGTTTACAACCGTTTCTAGGAGTGTTGGAATAGTTTATAATGAGCTCTTTTCATTCAAGGTAAGCACCTTCCATCTCATGTTTGCTATATCCTCTGGGTTTGCGGCAAACTGTGACCAGGAGTCTTTATTACTCTTCTTTCAACAATGTGTTTCTTTTTGTCTCTCCTACATAAACGCAAGATTCACCAGATTCACCAACATGAGCTGTAGATCTCTGCACATCCCGAATTTAAAGAAGAAGTGCAGATCAACCAGTTTTAAAACAGTACATCTCATCCTCTCACTTCATATTTATGCAGCCTCTCATGTTGGTCTATATAAATATGTCAAAGTTTTGGGTTGAAACATTACGAGCTTTTGAAAACAACAACAAGTTTTGCGTTTTCTCTTCTTCATGCCACTTTGGAAGACATTCTGATTGCAGTGGCTGTCAAAAGTCTCTTTATTGTCAAGATAAAGGTCGACGATGGCGGCATGGTGTAGACGGCTTCCACGGTCATAAATAAAAACAGATTTTGTACTCGCACAGGCAAAACGGATCCTGTGGAGAAGGCGTCTAATCGCCAGCGCGCGGCCATGAATAAATATGATTAAGACAAATCAAATACCTCTGATGTGATTAACAGCGCATGCAGGCCGTATCTGAGATAATTAAAGAGTCGCCACAGACTCATAAAGATCCCAGTTCACTTCCAGCTGGAAGGCTGCTATACATACCATACCCGCCCACACCCGGCCCCTTCATCACCCCGTGTTTTCTCCCTTCCAGTTGTCCATTAAAGGCATAAAAAAAAATAAAATAAAATCCCCTCCATAAAATAATAGTCTTATAAAAATATACATTATTATAGACATACTGCCAAATTTGTGTAGGTTTGCAGGTCTCCATTGTCTTCCCAGACGAGCTTTATCTCTCCAGTCAATCAACCCCTTCAATTCCCGAGGCCTGTGCTGGACATTACATTTCAGCCTGTCAAAACACAATTTAACATACTGCAATCTGGAGCTCAGCAAACCTGAAATGTTGAACTTTTGATGAACCAAATGAAAAAAAAAACTGCCTTCAAATGGTTGATTGTAAGCATTTATTCGATTAAAACACAGCCTGGAGAGCCCATCGTACCGCCTTGCTCATGTGAGGCGACTCCAACAGGAACCAAAGCTGGAGATAAGGCGGTCTGAGCAAAGCTAAATCCTTTAACAGCCAGCTGTCACCCTCTAAATCACACACCTTCCAATATCCACCCCCCCCCACATTATTTCTTCAAGTGTGAGGATTGCAGCTTTTTTTTTTCTTTTTACATGTGGTGTATATCTTTGCAGAATCTCAGCGACTGTGGAAAACACAATGAAGGGGCGCTCTGAATGACTGTAGCAGAATCTCGCAGTCGCCCACATGTTGCGGAGGTCACCGTGCCTCTCAAGGCCCCCGGGCCCACCTCGTTCCGACGTTTATAGCGATGAATAACGCGATCACCTTATTATTGTTCCATTTGTGCCTGCCAGAACACAAGACAGAGCGCTTACCGAACAATAGACAGGACTGGCTAAAAGTGATTTTATCACCTTAAAACAGATGTTCCGCACTTTTTCACGGCCTCCATCACACCAGGCCCTCTTGGCTCACTCCTGTCGTTCTCTCATTCCAATCCGTCACCCCATTTCTTCAGAGTTTCTCTGTCTTTTCGAAACGGGGACAGGGCCACACATATCTCCGTGATGACTTGCCGTGACCACTCCGCCATACCAGACGCACCCCCGCCTCTCGAGCTTCGGATTCCCTTCGCCACCAGAAATTGAACGGTAGGCTCGACATTTACGCACAGGCCTCTCCTAATTCATCGTAATGAGCGGCTTCTCGACAGCTTTAGTGCGAGGGCGTGCAAGACGTGTCATTTTAAATGAGCAGAACTTTTGTCCACATTCAGTCGCAATAGTTTTTTTTTTTTCCTTTTTTTTTGCCCATCTCGTGGTGATGGGTGGGGGCAATTATCATGCCATGATTAGTGCCAGATAAGAAATATTTCTCTTGTTTTTTTTATCATAAAAGGGAAGCGTGCTTGCCAAATGGTTTCTGGTTTTGTGGACACTTGAACAAAAATCTTGTGTTCCATCTTTTTTTCTTAATTGGAGTCAGATTGAGCGTTGCTGCAGGTTTCAGTGATGCTCCAAGAAGATATCTCTGTCATTTATGAGATAGATACGAAATTACTAATAATGAAACTAAAATGGAAAATTCTAACAGTCTTTGTCGACCTTTGCTACGTTGACAGATGAGCTTTGTTACTTTCTTTATAAGGGGTGTAATGGGTGTAAGCGGAAAATGACGGTAAGTCTCCCTTACCGTCATTTCCGGGAGCCATCTGCAGGAGGAACAGGATGCTGAACTAGCGAATTCAGATCAACATGATGCCGCTCAAGCTGATCTGAGTTCAGGTGGACCGCCAGAGAACGTCGGGACAACTGACCGCATAGTCTACCTGCCAAGGGAGCGAAAGTGACCAATCTTGGTGGTTTTGGGGTCGAGGATTGGGTAGAAGAGGTTCGCGCCAGCATGCGAGTCCAGCATGTTGGAACCACAGATTAGGCTGCTTTCATATTTGACCATCTTGAAGGTGAAGCCATTAGCTGAACAGTAGCATTGTTGCCTCGCAGCAAGAAGGTCCTGGGTTTGATTCCCAGTCTGGGGTCTTTCTGCATGGTGCCATGTTCTTCCTGTGCATGGGTGCTCCGGCTTCCTCCCAAAAAACATGACTGCCAGGTGAATTGGTCTCTCTAAATTCTCCTTAGGTGTGGGTGTGTGCATGATTGTTTGACCTGTCTGTGTTGGCCTGCGATGGGGTAGCAACCTGTCCAGGGTGTTCCCCGCCTCTCATCTGGACATAGGCACCAGCAACCCTCCGGACCCCATTGAGATAAGGGTGTAAGAAAATGGATAGATGATGGATGGCATTAGCTGAACGTGGGAATCCAAAAATGGTTTTCACCATTTTGAAAGAACTGCGAGGTTGCCAACAGTCATATTTCTCATTGCAAGAGGATGTTCTCCAGTTCTACTGCCTCTCAACTTGCCACTCCAACTGCAACTGTACAAAAGGAACAGGAAGAGTTGGATCAGATCACTCAATCCCTTGCAGCTATACAGCAGCTCCCTAGCTTGATTTGTCATAGTTGTCAGCAACCAGAGCACATTGTCCACTATCATAATGCTTCTGCCCGTTTCAGGTCCCCACGTTCAGTAGGCTTCCCTCACACTCAGGCCACCACTTTCAGAAACCCCCGCTCTCTGAAAACACCTCCTCATGTTAGTAGCCGGACATTAGGAGGGGCTAGTTTAGGCTCAGTGGGTCCCAAAATAGATGAGGTGAAGGTGTGTTTAATTGCACCTTGCCACACATTTTTAAAAAATGTGTTCACCTTTTATGATAGAAGTCAATTTTAAGGAATATCAGTGACATAAAAAGAAACCCGACAGAATTCTGGACAATTTAACCATCTCCAAAAATCTGTGCACATTTACAGCCAAGGAGAGGTTTGACATCCCTGAAGAAACAAATTTACATCTTGTGGACGAAACTGGGACGGAGGTGGATGAAGACATTTTCACTGATGTTTGTTCTGGATCCAACATTATCTGGATCCTCACTGATCCCTCTCCTGTTGAGGGGAACGGTAGCATTATAAAGGCCCATCTTATTTAATACAACTAAAAATGTGTGAAGGGTGTGTGAAGGAGATGTCTGTGGAGATACAATAGTGAGGAATTCAGACCAACGCACTGAAGTTCTACTATATATAGCCCATAAGTGAATGATTTACATGTGAAAAGCAAGAATTTAAAAGCATCAAATATCCACTTTAAATCTAACCCCAGCAACCTACTGGGTTCCAATATGAAATGTGATTTTAAAAGGCAATGAGGAACTTTTTTGATGTTATAAAAAAAACTAATCTTTCAACTTTTGTGCATTTCAGGCAGAAAATGAAATCGGCCAAATTTTCTCTGAAATTTAAGAGCCAACTTTTGGACGTTTTAGCCAGAGAGCTTGCCTACTGGAGTTGGTCCAGTTGTAGTGAAGCTGCAGTTCTATTTTTTGATGCGGGTCATTTCACGGGTCTAAAAAGCTCAGAGAGAATTACAGCAGACGGGTTTATGCTCGCAATAACCAATCTCCTAATCACTTTAGGGAGTTTTTTTTTTCCCCCGACAGGGAAAAAAAAATTAAACACTTCAGCAACAACAACTGAGCCTTTAAAGACACAATATGGCATGCATATTGCTGGCTTCGTCCCCTTAGAGCACATGTGTCAAACTCAAGGCCCATGGGCCAAATCCGGCCCTCAATAGCTTCTTATGTGGCCCTCTAGATTCTAGACTAAATATTATATTATCAGTCAAATCAATGCAGTTTTTATCTGCTTGCTGCCAAATTATGTCAATGGGTCCCTCCAGTTTCCTGAGAATTATCGTGGAAATTCATGCAAACTCAACAAATCCCAACAACTATTTTGCGCCAACACATAAATTAGAATTTATTGCAGATTTTTCTCAAAAATTGTCAAAAAGTTCTTACTTGTACTAATCAGCTGGCACAGCCTTAATTGATGTCAGACTAGTCCATGATTTATACAGCGAGTAATACGAATTTGCATTTACTGTCGTAAGTGCAAATATCGCAAATATTTCCAAAGAAGTACCACAAACACTTTGATTTTTATTGCAAAAAATTCACATAAAAATCACAAACTGCTGAAGGGACTGAAAACATGTTCAGTAATATTATTTAATTTTAAGAATTCATTTGACATTTTAATGGCTTGTGAATATGTTTTATCAATACATTCTGGCACAACCGGCCTTTTAAGACCATTTATGATCTTGATTTGGCCCAAAACGAAAATGAGTTTGACACCCCTGCTTCAGAGGGAATATTCCTTGCAATTTTTAGTGTTTTTATCCAGAATGATAACTCGCTTCCTATATTTCCAGATTGGTGTTAATCAGCTCTCCATCTGACAAATCCAGCATTAGCTAGGTTGAAAGCAAAGCTAACAGAGCAATCAGACTGAAAAATGAAGTGATATTGATGCTAACTGGTTGTATTCCTACTTGAGATTTTTTTTTTTTTTTTTTTTGTTATTCCACGAGAGTATTAGATTACAACCACAATGAAATGCAATTATTTTCAACATGGACTTGGAGCCTTGTTTTCCAGCTTCTCCTAACAGCGATGCTTGCATGTTTCTCCCCTCACGAGTCTGTTCAGCACATGGCTGTCCGACGCTTGGACTCTGCTCTCTGGTCTCCCCTCATTAGCCTCATACAGCGCAAGCATTCTCCCCCATTTTTTTTTTCTTTTCCCTCCCTCCCTCCCCTGTAGCTTCCACTTACAGTGCACACAGGGGTTTAAGAGGGAAACTTTTGAGTTTTTCTTTCTTTCTTTCTTTCTTTCTTTCTTTCTTTCTTATATCCAGCCCTCCTCCTTTTTTACTCTGTTTCTCCTCTTCAGTGACTAAATCACTTTTCCGGCTTCGTTCTGCTGAAAACCATATGGATTGTGACATCATCACGGCAGGAAGCACTGGGAGAAGCGAGTGATACAGCGGTGGAGGGAGAGAATGGCCTGCCAGGTTCTTTGTGAAGTGATGTCACCAGGAAAGCACTCTGGGAGGCCCAATTGTGGAGGAGGAGGTATATGTTGAGGGGGGTGAGGGGGAAAGTAGAGCAGGTTGGATTTTGTTGTTTTTTTTTCTTCTTTTTATTCAGTTAATTCCCACCTGGATAATCAAGGGAAGTGGAGAGAGAAAGAGAGGCATCTACACTTTAAAGGGAACCATGATGTGATTTGTGAACGTGTCAGGTCATGGACTATTGAACCTATGCTGCATTTTTGGTGCAGGTGCAGCTTCGATGCTTTTTGTCCAAAAAATGTCAGGAGGATCTCAGTGTTTTTTGGGTGGGTTTTTTTACCTTAGAGGGACAAGGGGGGATTCCTGAGAGTTACAAAACTGGTGCAGAGTGCAGATATTTTCTGTCTCTCATCCTCTGGGGTTTAAAAAAAAAACTTCTGCACATCATCTTGCTCCTCGTCGCTGGCAGCTCCAATCTGCTCGCCAGGTTTTTCCTCTGTCACTCAACCCTCCAAGCCCCCTCCGACACATTTTTGTTCTCTGCGTGAACTCTCTTGCTTTTTGTTGTCAGATCCGGCTCTCCGTACACCATCAGCGCCGACTCTCTGTCGGTGTACGCACGCGAACACGCAGGCACTGAAATAACCTTCCCTCTGTGCCAGGCAAGAGCAACGAGGAGCGGAGAGCAGGGGCCGAAGCAGCTGCGGGTTTTGGACTCGGTCTCGTCTTCTGCCCCCTTCTCCGTCTCCTCCCTGGCCCCTCCAGGGACGCGGGGCCTTGGCCAGGCCCCAGGAAGCAGGGAGTCAAGACTAAGCTGAGAGGGAGAAAAAAGTGGGAGGAGGGGGGGAACAGAGGAGGGAAGGAAGGATATCGCCAGAGGAAAAGGGGGAAAACAGAGCAGAGTTGATGTTGAAAGGCAACATATTGTAGAAGTAAACAAAATATGAAGGAAAAGGTTTACAAAAGTGGCATTAAAATGAATTTGTTATTCACTGTTTACCATTTGGTTCACTGCTTTTAAGATTAGATATATTTTATCTAAAAAGTTGCAGTATGTAACTTTGATTAAAAAAAATTATATATATATATATATATATATATATATATATATATATATATATATATATATATATATATATATATATATATATATATATATACACACACAAACTCTCACTATGTTGTGACAGTTTAACATGAGACAGACTCTCTGAAAACATTGAGCTTCTCCATGTGGTCCTACTGCCATCTGCAGAAATACACAGCTCCCAGTCAGAGACAACCAATCAGAACCAGGAGGAGGGTCTTAGGTCTGTCAATCACCTCACGTACGCGCTGCTCAGACCCTTTCCCTTGCTCTCTGCATTGCTTTGGCTAGTTCTAGCACAACAGAGTCTGCCACAAATGCTAGTTAGCTAGTTAGCATGGTCACTAATGACGGTAAATAAATATTTTTCCTGGAACAGTAAAGTTGTTTCTCCACCATTATCGCATTAAACGGTTGGATTTCTGAACTGCTGCTGATCACTGAGAAAGGCATCAGTAATTTTCAACATGCCATTTTTGTTTAAATAAAACACTGATAAAAACTGAAAAGTGATAAATCATAAAGCTCTGATCTGGTGAGATGTCTGTCTTTTTAATGGCATGCTTATGAATATTATGTTTTAAACAGTTATTTACTGCAGTGAGTTAAAAAAAAAAACCCAGCAAAAAACCCCAACAAAATCAGATTTATAAATGAGTTTTAGACATTCTTGCCTGCAGCTAAATGACAAACTCATCTTTTCATCAAAAAGAGATCAATTCTGATGAAAAATCCTCTCCTCTTTTCAACCATGGGCTTATGTTTCTCTCTCTTTAAAAAAAATGAGATTTTTTTTTTCTTAATGTTTCATCCTAATCGGAAAGCCGAGCTCTTTGTTGTGTGCCATAAACTGCTTGCGTAAGTCAGCCTCGTCTGCGTCTCAATGGTCCTTCAGAGGCTTGTAACTTGTGCTCTCCTGAACAAACCATGGCAACTGGATACAGAAGCACTTCCTGCATTTAGATATTCTCTTCTATTAATGCCTTAAAAATGATGTAAAATGTGCCGCAGGGAAAAGAAAAAGGAGAAAAAAAAAAAAACATTCAGCGGTCGCCAAAAAAATACGGGGTAGCTCTTCTAACATTATGATAGAGGGACACAAAGTAGAGTGGAGCTGGAACGAAGGGAAAAACGATGCAGAGGGTTTTCATGATGTTTTCTTAAGTAAAAATCTTAAATGAGCGACAGGAATTCAAAGTCCGCTGGCAGATTATTTCACTTATCACAATGCATTTTATCAATGTTATAAGTCAGTGGAACTAGCACCTTTTAAAATAAAAATTAAGGAATTATAACTAATTTCTATATCTTTCTAAAATCTGGACCATATTTTAGAAAGGGCTCACAGGGGCTCTAGCCCAGGGCACCAATTTTGGGGGATCAGCCCCAAAATTTTTCTTTTCTTTTTCTTAACAAATGTGTGCTTCTCAAATATTGCACTTTACATAAAACTCACAAGCCAACATCCTGTGTGTTGTATTCATATTTTTGGGATATTTATGAATGAAAACAATGTTCAAGTATTTGAAAATTATGAAGTTGTATTTGATTTATTTGGGATCAATGTGGACCTGTTGACCATTTAATGATGGATATATTGGATATGCCATGCATCAATTCTTACTACATATAATGTACTGTCATTTGCATCAGAGAAAGAATGTCTCTGTAGTGCATATGGCACCAAAACTGGCCCCAGCCCAAGGGCCCACACTCATGGAAATCCAGCCCTGCTTGCAAGTTAGCTTCATCTTATTTCAAGTGTACCAAGACAATTGCACTGGAAGCTAAAAACACTTGGTAAGATGTTGTGTTTTTGCAGTGGCATTTTTCAATTCTGATCATTTTTCCACACTTTCAGTGGGGGAAGTGATCCCCCAGCATGATGCTGTCACTACTATGTGTATTTCACCCATGAGAGTCACCCAGGAATTTCTTAAATTGTTTCCCTCAGAAGAGTCATGACCATTTTTATGTTATTATTTTCCAGTGTGGATAAATTCAAAATGTACAGAAGCCTGTTGTTTCTGTCATCATCCAAATTCTCTGCTAATGCTTTTGGCAAATAGTCTTTCTAATGTAACTTTTCCTGGGATCAACCCAAGTTAACTTTTCGTCATCCAGAAAGGCCAGAAAGAGAAACGACATGCTAACAGATAAACTCGTCATTTCTCCAATTGGTCGACTCGTTTCATCTCCAGAGGAGGGTAGAGTGCCCAAAAATTTCACTCATGAAAAAGCAGTGATAGATACTTCAACATATTTTTACTCAAGTAAAAGTAAAAAGTAGCCGTCCAAAAAAAAAAATAATGTATCAATCATTTAATTTTTAAAAATGACATCATCAGTCGGACCAAGATATAAAGTCGAGCGTAAATGTTGGTGTTTCAAGGATCAAAATGACAATAACACGCACAAAAAATTAAAAATTGAAAAAAAATCAGGCAAAAGAAAAGTTTTCAAATCAGTTTCTTTCATAATAAAACTCATGAAACTTCAACAAAAACAGCAGGTGTGTTTCTGTTTGGTGAATTTTTGGGTGAAAACATGTTTGTTTTTCATTCAGTCGGGTATAGAGAATCCAGAAATTAGACTGTTGTGAGTTAGCTTTACCCTACTGATAATGTGTTGTTGCAATAGTAATACTCAAGTAAGAGTAGTGATGCTTCATAATAACATTACTCAAGTAAAAGTAAAAAAGTACAGCAATTTAGGAGTAAAAATTACTCCTAAAAGTATTTTTTTTTTAAAATAGTTACCTAAGTCAATGTAACTAGTTACTCTGTTCATCTCAGAGTGTCAGAACAGCTTTCAGTTTTAATAACTCCAGCTCTGATGTGAACAGAAAAGGAAATCATTCCTGCAACCGCGTGATTTGTCACGGTCGGAGGGGACCGCGCTTTTAAATCCGACATCTTCTCAGCTCCATTCTTGGTGTTATTGCGTTAAACCTGCTTTGTTTGCTAGTAGTGCTTCGTTTCTTAAGCGTGACTGAACACAGAAAGTGTAACGTTGGCGTTCTGAAAACGGTGAGGGTTTGAGACCCTTTCCTCTCGCTGTTTTATGGGGCTCTGTGCTGCGGCGCGGTGACCTCCCTCTCACCCTGGTGCCACCCAGCCGGTGCAGGATCCAGGCTCACTCGGGGCCCCTGCCAAAACCCCAGCACGCCACATCTGCAACCCATAAACGCCAGCCACTCTCACTCCTCTGCTCCCTCGCCCACATCGCTTCAGACTCTCACACTCATCCGTTTCACTCTTTTTTTTTCTTCTTGTCACCCATTAATGTTTTATTTTAATTACCCAATTCTGCACCTCCCTCGTCCTTTCTTTTAAAAAACAAACATTCTTTTACTGTACATCCTTTATCTCCCTTTCCTTTCCCCCTCTTTCTTTCTGTCTCTCTCTCTCCTTCCGTTTCGTTATCCACATCCAACGGAAAAACCTCTCACCCATTATATCTCTGGTGAGAGCCAACTGGAGTGTGGTGGCAGTGAACTGGGAACCGCAGGACATTCCTGATCCCAGCAGCACTAAAAGTCACTAGCATTCGTGTCCTCTGATGAGAGCGTGTGCCAAACACACACTTCACTTATGGGCTGGAGACAGTCTTACCACGTCGCTGTTGGTCCCCCCTCTGAAGGCAGCTAAATGTTTATCTGTTTAAAATTGATAGTGTTGGGTGAGAAGGGGCGGGCGGGGGGATTTGTGCTCAACCTATTTTTGCAGGATTTTGACTCCTCTTACCGTGACTCCTCTCTTTTTTTATTCTAGTAAAGAATTTTTTTTTTAAAATCAGTCTTTAAAAGATGTTAAACCCCCCGAAATGTCCGACTTCTTTAAAATGAAGACAAAATAAATAAAAATTGTGCTTTCTTCTGAACGCTGCTGCTTTCTGTTTGCCCTCCTACACTGTAAAAACATTTTACCAAGAAATTCTTTGGCTTGTTCTCGTGCATGTAACTACTGAGCTTGCTTTAAGTAAATAATTCCTTAATTTTGATTTTTAAAAAGTACCAGATCCATTGGCGGATTGTTCAACTTTTAACTGGACATTTTTCCCCAAGTTACAAGTGAATTAATTTGCCACTGCATTTAGTCATATTGCCAGTTTGCTGGTTTTTTCTGTTTATTAATACTCTAATCAAACAAACAGTTTAGAAAAATAAGCATTTTGGTAGTTTTAACCATCACTAATCGGAATTTATAGTGACAACAATAAATACATTTTTTTAATCATAAGAAATTTATCACAATAAATGATAAACGATATCATTTATTGTGGAAGTTTTACTTTTTAATCAATATTAAGGGATAGCTGGCCCAGAACAAACTCCTACGTCTTGCTGGAAAGTTAGTTGCAAGTTAGTTTTGTCCTAATTCAAGTGTACTTAGATATTTGTACTAGAAAATAGGGGAAAAAATACTTAGTAAGATTTTGTGTTTTTGCAGTGTAAGGGCCCTGCAGCCATTTTTCTTCTTCTTCCACTTTTTCCAGTTGTAATCAAATAAAAACAAAGTGAACTTTTAACTTACTTTCTTTCTCCCAAAGCCCTCACCTTCTGATATCCCAGACACATTGGCATGCCTCTGCGGTTCAGACCCCATTCAATGCGGGGATGAATCATGCAGCTGCAGGCATGTGAAGGCTTCAGCATTTTTTTTTATGATAAATATTGAATGTCATATAAATCAGTGTTTTCCTACACAAGAAAGAACGAGCCAAGAGGGAAGGACACAAAGCTGGAAAGTGCTTCAGTTTTAGTTTTTCAAAACAACAAAGAGGTCGTGATCAAAGTGTGTGTGTGTGTGTGCGTGTGTGCGTGTGTGTGTGTAATACCTTGTGGGGACAATTTTCCTGACATATACTACGTTGTGGGGACCAATTGCTCCTCGTGGGGACCTGAGCCTGGTCCCCACGAGGGGAAACCCTGTTTTTGGGTCAGGGGTCAGAGTTAGGGCTAAGGTGTGAATTGAGTTTTGGTTAGGGTTAAGGTTAGGTATGTGATGGTTAGGAAAAGGGTAAAGGTAAGGTTTAGGCTGTAGAAATGAATGGAAATCAATGGAAAGTCCCCACAAAGATAGCAACACAAACGTGTGTGTGTGTGTGTGTGTGTGTGCGTGTGTGTGTGTGTGTGTGTGTGTGTGTGTGTGTGTGTGTGTGTGTGTGTGTGTGTGTGTGTGTGTGTGTGTGTGTGTGTGTGTGTGTGTTGACTGGATCTGAGAAGAAGGGGTATGGGTCAAGACCACTGTGGTGAGAGAAAGAGAGTTTTATCAGAGCGTTTTAAGATGTCAACGCTTCACCTCTGAGGTGTACAACAGAAATATTTTTCACAATAAAACCACAAATATCTATGTCATGTGTGTCAAACTGGAGGCCCGCGGGCCAAACCCGGCCCGCCTAAACTATTTATGTTCTGGGGTCTGCAGCCTTTACAATCTAAAGAGCCATTTTTGTCTTCAGTCCAACTAAATAAAATTGATTTAGAGCTGCACCTTTTGAGGGGGGAAAAAGGACAATTTCTGGTGAATATTTACTACAGAAAATCTGTTGTAAGTTTTAAATAGTAGTTATTTCATTCCTATTTTTAGGTTTTAATGTAAAGGAAAGCAGAAAATGTTTTCAAAAAGATTTCTTATCTGGAATGTTGATGTTTACACAAAGCTTCCAGTCAAAGAAAAATACATCTAAATAAAAATGACTGTTTCGGTTAGTGTCACTACACTGTAGAAATTAAATTGTCGCATTAAAAAAAATTATTAAATCTATTTGTAAAACTTAAAGTATTTCTTTATCATTTTGAGTCAAAGCTATGAAGAGTCATTGCGAAAGGTCCAGGAAACCACATGTGGCTCCGGAGCCACAGGTTGCAGATCCCTCCTCTAGACTCCAGAGGGCCATAAGAATGGTCCAGTTGTGTGCTTGAATATTATTTTCTCAACTTAGTTTTTACCAAATTACATCATTGTGAAAAGACGACAATGACGCAAATCAAATACAGAAGTTTTACCAATACATTCTACCACAATCGGCTCTTTGTGGCCCAAAATGAAATGAAATGGACGATATGCGACGGACCAAAATACAGTATCTCATGAATACGATATGAGAGGATGACGACGCGTGGCCTTAAAATGCTTACAAATAACAATCCGAAAAGCGTGACGTTCACTTCCATTTACTCTAATACCTTCAAATAACCGGTTTAGTAAATTACTAAATCACTACAATTCTAAAACGGCACCAAAAAAAGAAAAAAAAAATCAACATCATAGTTCACAACTTCTCCTTATGGCTGAGATTATATCGGAGAAATCAAGCTCAATTAGAGAATTTCCAGACGGCGCGCCGAACGGAGATGAGAATCAAAACCCTTTAAAGTTTGCCAAAATTCAGGCTCATGTGCAACAAGGTGAAACCAAAATGTCATTTTTTGACCAACGAAGTTAAAGCCGATATCCTGAGCACACATGAAACACGGTGGCAGGCGCATCACACTGTCTGGATGGTTTTCTTTAGAAGAGACAGAGAAGTTGACCAGAGGTAAAGATGGATGGAGCAAAAATAGTAGGAAACCTTTATTTGATGCTAAAGAGCTAGCATGTTTTACTCAACTAGATACTTTTTTGTCTGCTGATAAAATCCATGTGCGTAAATGATCCAGTCCAAGTCTAAAACTGAATTTAATTGGTAAAGTGTGGCAACATTTTTAAATGAATCTTTTCCATCCCCCTTTTGAAACTGGGGCCACAGTTTGTACTTTCTAGCTATGTTAAGGTAAACGAGACCTAACCCTAGATAAATCGCAGCTGTAGCTAAACCGTTTGTCAAAAAAAGTTTGAATTCAAGGTGACTTTACAAATAGATTGTTCATGTAAAACTGAAGTTTTTCCTGTAATATGTCAAAATGTGAAACAGATCCAGAGGTATGAATACTTTTGAGAGGGACTTCAAGAACAGTGTGCTTGGAAAACAGTTGTTTCCGTTCCTTTTTCTTCCCCCTGCCTTTAAACTGATGTAATGTTGGCACTGCCATGTATTTTGAAACAGCTTATAAAATGCCTAATCTTGTACTTTCCACAATTGTTTTCTGCATCAGGCTCATTCTGAAACCAGGGATTTATTTCACCCTGATAGCCTCTCTCTCATTCTTCCCCCCCCCGCCCCCCCTTTTTTTTTTTTTCCTTTTGGACCAAAATCCACTGAAGCATGGCTGTGATAAATGATAATAAATACAACCCGACAGCTGCCATTTGTCTGAATTCTGAAACATAATTCATTGATTGCAGACAAGAATTTGTACTTTAAGTACAACTTGGGAGTTCTCGCGCCGTGATTGCACTTCCTCAAATATCACATCATCTCTGTGTAATTATTTTGTCCTTGTTGCCTTCTAATGCGGCTGAAGGCTGCACACGCGTGACTTCAAAGATTAAAATGATGAATGACGAAATGTTCAGATTGTTACAAGTTGTTGTAGCAACAGGTCCTACATTTGTTTAATCATTAATTGGGATTAATAATAATAATAACACAGTGCTCTTTGTTTGGTCTTCCATCAAATCTGCTTGACCTTTATCAGCAAAAATTGAATTTGAAAGTAAAAATGTACGATTACTTATTCATTACTGCCATCTAGTGGTTCAAAAATGTCAAAAGCAGCAAAGAAGATCAGAACTAAACACACATACTTAGCAAGATATTTAGTTTATTTAATAGATTTTTCACTTTTTAAACATTTCAAAACAACATCCGTCTCTTGTGTTTTATTTTTACTCTTCTACTCCATATCCAAGTCATCTATTTCAATGGTCACCTCTTTCTTGAACCAAGGTAACTGCGAGGGAACGTACGGGTCATACGTCCAGCGAGGATACACCCTCTTGTACAAATTCATTAGGACGGTGTCCTGGGAGCGAAGCTGATTATCAAATACACATTTCATGTGACCGTGAGTTCCTGGAATGATGAAGCAAAAAATATTTAGAAGTCCCATTGGTGAGAAGCGTTTAGAAAACGAGAAGAATTTGGCCGTTTCCTCACCTAAAGCATCCTTGATGTGGCCTCTCCTGCCCCATTTTGTCCGCAGCTCCACCGGTTTGAACCACATGATGTCGTCTGTTGCAGGAACGAACAAAAACAATAAAATCTAGCAGAAACACATGACAACTTTTCTTCTTTTAACTAATAGCCGTATCGTCTTCATCTGAAACCTTAAAGTTGTTCCAAACTGCAGCTGCCATGTTCCCTTTATATTATGCTGCATTCACATGGAGTTGGAAGTTTCCAGTTAGGGAGTCAGTATTTAATGTTTTCATTTCTGTAACGTGGTAATAAGTATAATACTCTTTTAACTATTATAAATATCATAACTGAGTTGTTTCCTTTCTCCAATTATACCAACGCTGCTTGAACGTAGGCCTGTCGCAATGAGCAATAAATAATAATAAATTACAATAAACTCAATGATTTGCATCAGCATGATTCATAATTTTCTCTTTCTACCAAAGACTGGATGATAAAAGTCTTCAACTAGCCTTTTTTTTTTTTTTTACAAAGACTTCATAATCTATTTTATTTGTTGTTTTATTTATTTTGGATATTGAAAATGTCTTTCAATTTCAGTGTTAAATTTTCATTAGAATTGAAAGATTTTGGATTTTTGAGAACATTTTCTTGCTAGTAGTACTATTATACTACTTGAAAATGCTCTGAAAAACAACAATATTATCGTTTATCGCAATAACCTCTGGGACGATTTATCATCCAGCAAAATTTATTTTGACAGGCCTACTTGAATAGTGCGAATGTCTCAGGCTGGAATGGGAGCGCTTGATTAAAAAAAGAAGCAAACAAAGCCACACCACCGAATGTGCTGAAGGTGCTAACCGTTATATCGGATGTTGTCATTTCTTGATATCGGGTCGATAATTATCGTGCCTATAATCATCGTGCACCCCTAAAATCCAGTAAATATTTCTGCAGACGGCGTACAGAAAAAGAGTAATGGGCCGTCGTCTCACCTCTGTTAAAGAACATGTAGCGGACGACGGCTGAACGCCTGTTGATTTTGAACGGGTGTCCGCTCAGCACGATCCGCTTCAGGACGACGCGCCGGGGGTCGCAGCTGAGCAGGCTACCTGTAGCCACCAGGTCCTGGACGCCTGCAGAACAAAACAAACAACTCAGAGCGACACTAGACGAGCCGACGGGAGTCAACTTGAAGACTGAAATTACAGCAGAATGCAGAATTGACTTGAATAAAAATCAGCCGGTGATGATCTCACCGTCGTTTCTCTGTTTGAAGAGCAGCACTCCTGCAGGGGGGAAGGTGATGGGGGCATACACCGACACCACGGTGGGGGCATCCGGCCTCAGGAAGCGCTCCATCTTATGCTTGTCAGCTGGAGTACAGGACGATACTTTTGTTATTAGTTTGCCATTATATAAAGAAATAATTTTTTAAAAATGTAAGGGAACAGATATATAGAGGTTTGCAAAATTATTGTATGGGTTGTGTAAAAACATGTTGGTTGCATTTTGTTTTGCACTAATAGTCCTTAGATAATGAGATTTTAGAATGAGCTGTTTTAGAGCTTTGTCGCTTTAAATTTAAATAAGCTGCTGCTGGCCACGCCTCCCAACTCAACTATAAGACTCACAGTGAAAATGGCTGCAAACAGAAATGCGATTAATTACGTTAAATGATCGTTAGGAATTAAAGTTTATTGCTCCTTGACAGGATGTAACTGCATTATTTTGCCATTATATTCCTTGGAAATTGTCTCAAAACAACATTATGGTTTATCGCAATAACGTCTGGAACTGTCTTGGAAAATTTGTTTTTGTGACATCATAGATTTATTTATTTTTTTAAATAAATAATTTCAGTATTGCTGTGGAAATATACACGACAATACTTGGAGCTGTAAGTAAAACAAAATGATTGAAAAAATAAAGGATTAAAAATATGTTCTACTTTGTTGGTCTGTTACATAAATTCCCAGTGAAACACATTAAGAACTGATGCCATAAGACGACAAAAAATGTGGTTAACATTTAAAACTTCTGCTTGATAACTAAGTATTTCACCTGTAGTGTGCTGAGAGAATATAGGGGAGGCCCGAAACCTTCGAAATCCACAGTGGAATACCAGTTCCTCCTTGGACTTGATTGGCTCTGTGTTGCTGGGGTGCCTCTGCACCAAGAGGTGCATCACTGACATCTGTTCCAAGTGGGAAACAATTCATAATGAGTCCAGAAAGCAGCACGCCGCGCAGTCTGCGGCTCCGACGGAGACGATACCTTCTGCTCATGTGGCAGCAGAGACACCAGCACCAGGGGCTTGCCAGACTGGACGCTCTCCATGACGGAGAAAGGAACATCAATGATGTGCAGCGTGACGTACCAGCCGTCCTGGAAGCAAGGACATGCGGTCAGAAAGGAAAGTTCGAACTAAGGTTTGTTTTTAACTTAAAGACAAGTGCTGCGTCTTTTATTGTTTGTTTGTTTTTCGATACCATGGCTCCATCCTCATCGGCCGCAGCCTCTGCCAGGATTCTACGGCGAGTACGTTCGAAGCTCTGGAACTGGAATATGCGTGAATAATCCAGGGGCAGGTTCTCCATGGGGTCCCAAGGCGAGGAACGGAAACTTTTCAGGCCCCTGTAGCGCTGAAATCTGCGGGATGAGTCAACTATTATTTTTCTCTCTCTTTTTTGTGTTTTTCTTTTTAAAGTACGCCTCCTCCCACATGAAAGGTCGCTGACCTGATCCTAGCTGGAGCATCGAGGGGCGTGTCCACCTCATCAGGAAACAACTCGTGCGATCGAGCCTCCCGGTAGCGCTTCAGGCCTTCTTCTTCTGCTGCTTCGTCCATGTTGTCGTCGTACCGCTGATCTGCTCCACCTCTCTCTGTGGAGCACACCTCGTCTTCCTCCTCCTCTTCGTCGTCTTCGTCCTCCGAAGCAGCTTGGGAACCAGTCTCCTGAGCAAGAAGGAGGCGGAGCAAAGAAGAATTGAATCTAAAATACTAACCGCCCACCGATGCTTTTATCGTTTGACGTTTTGCGATAACCACGAAGGTAGAAACAAAAATTTAAAAATGAGGCAGATAATCATTTGTCTCACAGTGTAAACAAATATTCGCAAGTCGAATTGACCTGAAGAACAATAATAAGAAGGAAGGTTTAGAGATTCACAAAAAAACTAAAACATATACCCAGAGCTCTCAGGAAATGGATCAAATCAAGACTTTATTCCTTTTAGTCCAGACACAAATTCTATTTAACACCAGGGCCAAAAAGATTACATTAGCTTAATTGTGATGAAATTATTAATGAACCAATTAATGCACTGAGTGCAGTAATTAAGCCAAAACTGTACAAAAAATGCATATTTTTAATTTAAGATAAAAAAAAAAGAAACGTGCTTGTAAATGGGTTCTACTCAGAACTCCTTAATTTGAAGTTTTAGCACCTTTGAACCACCTCTTGCTATTCAATTATTAATCAGTTAATCCAAAAAGTAATCAACAGATCAGACCTATATAACAACGTAACAGCAACACACTGTAATGATCAAGATTTCACTAAACGAATGCTGTTATTGCATATTAGCCATAAATGCTTATCTTCTTATTTAAAAATAGGAATTTAATTATTTGCTCGTTTTCATCTTTTCATGTATTTATTATTGTAAAAAAATATGGGTGGTGAAATGAAACATCTGTGGAATGTGGCAATGTTTTATCTGATTAATCATCAAATTAATTGATAGAATAGTCGATTACTAAAATAATTGTTAGCTGGAGCTCTGTTTAAAACATTTTTTTATTTTATTTTAAAAAGACCCTATATCCATGTCCTTTGATTTCACGATCATACATTCATTTATGTTAATCTGTCTCTTTAAATCCCTGCAAAATACATCAAAACTTCTTCTAATGTGCCAAAAAATCGGAACAGCTTCAAAACAGAATAAATACTTTTACAAGTTTAGCTTCCTAACCAGACCAAGTGTAGTAACTGGGATTGTTTTATTGCCAGTGAACAAACTGTGTTTGTGTATTCAGAGTTGTTTGTGCAGCAGTGCTTCCTGAAGTCTGTGTTGATGTATTGGAGGTTCTCAATAGATGGAGTAGGCATGAATGGGACTCAAAATGCCTTTTATTTCATGGCATGGCCATCTCAAACTCTGAAGTCCCAATAGGGTTCAACCTTCCTTGGGAAGTTCGGTTATTTTCATACAGTTTGCGTCCAGATTTACGAAAATGACAGAATGAGGACTGTATGAATAGAGAAGAGTGCCAAATTACAATAAATAACTTCTGAAATAATTACTAATATGTGTCATAATTGTTTTGTTGTTTTTTTTAAGTATAGAAATAACTAGAGATTATTATTTCAAACAGAGACCGTGACGCCTGATTGGCTGCTTCAAACAGCATCTTGGAAGAAACAATTTCTTCCAAATTAGCTAAGACGCTGGGTCAAATTCTTGGCTAGAATAACTTTGACATAATTAAATTGTTGCAGTTTATTTACCACAAACTGGGTGAGCAACTCTAGCCTCTGTATCTCTAGTTTTGTCTAAAATATCTCAAATAAATATCTCAAATAAGTTCATGAATGCGCGTCGGCCAACAATAGCTAATGTTAGCTAGTTAGCTAACATTGTTCCTGTCTGAAGTCTGTGGTAGTTTGACCACAGTAAGCTCTCTTGTAGATAAGTTAGAGATATTTCAGGCCAAACTAGGGATACAGAGACTGGGGTTGTTCACACAGAGTTTGTAGTAAATACATTTATTGAAGTTATTTCCAAATCTACAATGAAAATACTAAGAGTCATAGCTAACATGTAGTAAGTTGACTTGGCTCGCTGTCTGAAGCAGCCAATCAGATGTCAGGGTCTCCATAGAAGCAGTCCTAACCCCGCCTACTGAATTTGATAACTAAAGTTGACAGTTTAAATTAATTCATGATGTGCTTCAGCACAGGAACATAAAAATATTAATTAAATCATGAAATAACTACATCTAATTTTAAAAAATATTAAAACATTTATTGGAAGCACATACAATTAATTCTACATGTATTACCAGCTTTAAGAAATTAATGGTATTTTTAAGTAATTATTTCATAAGTTATTTATTTTAATTTGGCACTCTTAACTTGTTGGAATTCTTGCTTTGCATACTCATAACTGGAGGACTCTGCCAAGGATGCAAAGCATGGACAGGATTTGAGGCATCCTCCCTTATCATCCTCCCAGCTTCCAGTTGCGCTGCATGTGTGGGAGGAATGAATCATCAGTGGTCGCTCACATGGTAAATCACAGGAGAAGTCTGACACATGAGCCAAAAACACACAGCATGGGGTTGATTCACAAGCTCTCCAACATCCTCGCCGCAGTAATAATAATCACTGTCATTTGAAGTGCCCCTTCGCCTATTGTTACCCCGTACAACCTACGTATTCCTGCTCGCTAATGCCGACATCAAATGGACGCGATTAACAATTACGGGTCATAATGAACCCTTTTCATAAGGCCAGCTTCCCCTGCCCCCCCTCCTCCGAGCTCCGAATTCTTTTCAAACACTGCTGGAAACAAATAAATGCTCGACCCCTCCCTCCGTCCAGACAGGAAGTTCGGTTCACAAGACAGGAAGACAGGAGGCTTCTCTCGGGACTCTGGCTCCAAACACTATTGTTGTGATGTGGCGAGCAGCCTGGCACTGCAGGCTGGAGACGGACACAGAAAACAAACAGTGCCTCTCAGCAGAGAGGTGCACTGTCCGTGGGTCACGTATGCACCGCTCGGCCGTTTTGCAACTTCGCCGCGGGTTACACCGTCCTGGTCGCCATCAAAACGATTGAGGCGTCTTCCAAAACGTTAGAGACACAAATTTATATAGTCTTTCGACTCGTACGGCCAATTGAAAGAGTAGTGAAAGCATTTCCTCTCTCATCCATGGCAAAGGATACCTGGATTTGGTTTTGAAAATATCTAACAATAAGAGTGATGTCATTTGTTCACTCATGTTCTCTAACAATCCTCTGAGGCCTCCACAGCGTAGCTGGATTCATGCTAAGGTTAAGTCTGAGCAGTCAGGTGAGTTAAATAACATTATTATATTATTGCTATTTAAATCCATTTTCTTGAACAACTTAAATCTGTCATCGGTCAGCTTACCTGAGAGTGATTCTCCTCATCTTCTCCATCCATAGCTTCGTCCATTAGGTCATCGCCATCATCATCATCACTGCTTTCTTCATCCGTCTCACCGTTCTCCTCCTCCTCATCTTCGTCAATGATCCATGTGGCCTGGTAGTCAGATGTTCCCTTAGGAACTTTCATCACACGCTTGTTCTTTCTGGCCTCTGAGCAAAGAAACGAACATCCAGGAGAGTAAAGTGTTAACCTGCAGATAATACCAAATGCTTCCATGCATGTGTGGCATATTAGAAAACTGAAAATTTGATCTACGATTGATTCCTGAACCTTTATGATTCATTACAAATTGAGATACTTATGTCTTCAGTGATTTTTTTAAATTTTTTTTATCTTAACTTCTCCTCTTAATCGCTTCCAGTTTTAGGATTCCGTCTCCTCACCTTCAGCGTCGAGCAGCTCCTGTTCCGTCGGCCATGTCTGCTCTCCGTCCATGGGGTCCACCGCCGCCTCCACCTGCAGACTCTCCCGGCTGGACGGGTCTGCCTTCATCAGCACCCGCACCGGCGCCTCGCTTTCATCTCCGTCCTGCAAACAACAAAATGACAACATGTTACGTCAAAATTACAGATGTTTTAACATTTACTTTTTAAAGTGTTGTTTTGCAGGATGAAGCTGAACCGTGTCGCGTTGAGGAGCTGAGCGAAGGAGACTTTTCTGTTCTGAATGCAGACATTTACTCACACTCTTCAGCTTTTGTGTGAAAAAGGTTTGTGTAAACGCCGTATTTCTAGTCAAAGTTACCTTACTGTGAGAATCTATCGCATTTCTAAAATGAATGGTTTCAGCATTTAAGCATTATTTTAAATCAACAAACATTTATCACTATAGCTCTGATTTAACACTTAAGGAACAACACCACACATTTCATTCACAGAACAGAAGATTATTCAGATTTAGTTTTGAAAAATGTGCCAAACTTTGGAGCTCCACATTCCTGAACAAATGTGGAAAATGTTTAATGAATTTATTTTAATTAATTAAAATTATTTTTATGGCCCATTACAAGAGAAACACAAACTAAGAATGTAATATCTCTCCAATAATAGAACTTTAATTCAGTTGTCCATAATTGCTTAGTTACAAAATAAAAGACTATTAATACAGATAAAATGACCTAATATTTCCTTTTGAACCGTTACAGTGGCCTCTATTTTATTATCACCCCTGCTACATTTACTTTAAGAGGATTTTACTAAATTCTTGATGTACACCATGAAGACTGTGGTTTAAAGTTTACCTGCATCTCCACATCTCTTCCCCTTCCAGGTTTTGTCGCTCTGACTGTGGTCAGGTTGAGGGGCAGAGGGTCCGGCGGAGCGTCGATCTGACTCAGCTGAAAGTCCCCATGCCCGCTGATGTGCACCAGTCTGTTGGCGTGGAGGGCACGACCTCGGACGTACCCGGACACGCGCAGGGTCCCCAGGCCGCTGGGCCCTCCGCTGCCGCTCCCTTCCATAGGGCCATTTGGTGTGAACGCCACGCGCTCAGCCAAAAGATGGGAGCGTCTGGAACGGAAGCCCAGCTTTCGTTGCCTCTGGCTTCCCAGGTGTCTGAGGAGGAGGGTGGCGTCTTGATCCGAGTCCAACGGGAAGAGGCGGCTGTCCGGGAAGCGGACCTCTGTGATCTTTGATAGAGCTTTTCTGAAATCGACCCTCTTCTTCACCGAGATGTCAGACAAACCCTGACACACCAGAGCTACGATGGGGTGGTGGGTGGAGGGGAAGAGATTTAGGAGAAATTAGATGTCTGAAGACAAAAACCAGGAAAATAGTGTAAAATTTTCCACATATTGTACAAAAAATGGGAGCCAACCATGGCTGGGGAGGCCCTGAGCGAAGAGACAGGACAGACAATGATCTCCGTAAGTGTCCCAGCCTTCAGTTGAGTCCAGGACAAACACCAGGCTGTCTGCAACCTTGGCAACATCCAGCAGGGAGTGCATGTCATCTGGCCAGAGAAACAAGGAGAAGAGCTTGAGAAATGGGGGGAAGAAAATCTGAAACTAGTTATTATATACATTTTATTTTTCAATTTTAAAAAGTTTGCAGAATTGAGCAAAAAAAAAAAAATTTGCAAAAACTTTAAATATTCCCATTATGTGAAAACTACTTCATTTATGCAACTTTTTAAAACCAAACTTTTGATTTAAAATAAAAAAAGCACAATAACAAACATCCAACAAAACGTACCTGTGCTCTGGTTTAGAAATGTGAACCTCTGTTTGAAGCGAGGCACAATCAGTCCAAAACTGTCTCCGACGCCACTGACGCATCGCTCCAGGTGCACCACGCCCCCAGCGCCTTCACCACGTAGCTGTTTGCTAACTGCCCCGGCGTCAGCATTAGCATGCAGGGACACCACGGCTACCAGGTGAGGAGGACCGTCCCTGCTGCCGAGTCGCCGCTTTTCCATCAGAACCTATGGGAAAAAAAAAAAAAAGTTAACTTTGCAACACAGGTCAGAAATTTTAAATATTTTGTTCTTTATGTGCATTGAAATTACCTGGTCTTTCTTCGTTTTCCGAAGCTGATTGGCTTTATGTCGTCTGTCCATCTTCCTCAGCTCTTTCCTCTGTTTTTTAGTAAGGGTCGTCACTGACACCCTGCCTGGGAGGGACACGAGAACAAGGATGTTAAAGTGACAGAGTTCGTTTTAAAATCAGGAAAACAACTGGGGGGAAAAAAAGACAAAGAATGTGATGTTATAACTAGGCCTGTCGCAATAAGAAATAAATCAATTGATTGCATGATAAATTAAAACAAACGCGATAATTTCCACCTGCGTGATTTATTGTTTTTCTCTTTTCTCTCTTTCTACCAAAATCTGGATGACAAAAGTCCTCAGTCTCGTGTTTTGATCTCAGCTACTGCTTTTATTTGTTGTCTTGTTATTTTGGATATTAAAATGTCTTCCAGTTCCAGTTTTAAAACTTTGCTAGAATTCAAAGTTTATTGATATTTGAGAATGTGTTCTTGCTTTATCATGTCAAAATCATTGCATTCCTAGACAATGGTTTCAAAATAACAATATTACCATTTATTGCAATAACTTATGGGACAATTTATCGACCAGCAAAAAATAATTATAGTGACAGGCCTAGTTACCACTTTGCACTCACTGTGCTTTTTCTGTTGAGTGGTTAAATATCAAAAGGGCAAAAATAAATCTAATCAATAGCAGTTCTTTAAATGTTGAAAATACTATATAATCTCAAATTAATAACACACACATTCCATTACTTATTGGAAAATGAAAACAAATGCAGCAAAGAAAATCCGAACACTTGCAGGACATATTTACGAGCAATTAAAATTTGATTTTCCAAATTAATATGTTAATGCGAGTTAATTTGAGATCGCACTCAAAAGTAAAACGTAAAAATTTAACGATTATCTCAATTTCTTCTTCAAATCTCCCCAACAAAAGAGTTTCAATAGATTTATTGCTCATTTACAAAAATAAAATAAAATACAAGTATTAGTTACATTGAGGAAAAGTGAGAGTTTGCGTCTTTATAAGTACCGATGCAAATATTGATCATGTATTTGATCATTGCAGAGAACAGATCACCGTACATTTGACTGTAACTCTCACACTACAGCTGCACGTGGATCCAGCGGAGAACTTTGAAAATCCCGAAATGACCCGAAGTCGGACTAAAAACTGATGTCATGAACTATCTGACTGAAACATGAGTTATCTTGTCCTCTCAATCCCTTCAGACTGCAGAACACGTGAGTCAATCAAAGCAACAACCACAAAGACACGCAACCATATCTGTAACACTTCGCCACGGAACAGGGCCTACCTTTGTTTTCTCTTTCGATTTCACCTTTCGTCCTGTGTTTGCCATGTTTGTGTCCCTTATTTTTCTGTTTGTAAACGCCGGGTCTGTGGCCTTGTTGTTTTTCTTCATTCGCAGCCATTTTCACCATGTGCGAAGGTAAGCCGATCTACTTCCTGACTTCTCTGACGTCATCTCGGAGGCATGTTCTCCAAAGTGATTTCATTCTTCAAAATAAAAGCCTCTCAACTATGCTGTTCTAGCACAGATAATCTGTTGGATTATTTACGAGTTATTCTTAGTTCTGTCTTTTTAGTTTTTTGTTAATGTGAATAAAGACTTATACTTTACCCCTGGTACGCCTACCATTTCCACACTTAGACAATAAAGACAGTTATGTTCGTTCGTTCTATTCAATTGTATTTTGCTCCATCCTATTTTATTTATTGTTCGAAAAAAAAAAATTAAGTCAAATTTTAAACTTAAATTTTAACCCCTTTCTGTTCAAAAGCTGCTTTTGTCAATGCTCTCAAATATTTCAGGGCGTTTATGGTAAAACCGGGACGAAAGCCAGCCACTTCCGTGAGCTATACTGCCATCTACTGGCCAATCAGTGTAAGTATAGAAAAGTCAATTGTACGGTTGTTAAATTGTAAAAGTTTCAATTTTATTTTGGTAAGAAACAAAAAGAAAAAAAAGACTTTAGGACAAAAGTCAGCAAAATATCAGTGATATTACCTTTGTTTGCTGAAAGATTTTTGCAATCAGATTCATGTCATTGAATCTGTTATTTTGCTTAAATGTTGATATGCTTAACAGTGAGTATACTCAAGAACATGTAACATTTTTAGGCAACTCTAAAGCATGCGGCCACAATTTAAACAGTTTAGAAGTATTTATTATTTCCTTCTCATTCAATATAGTATCACTAATTTGTGCAGATACACCGTGTAAAGGAGATTATTTTTCTTGGAGAGGATTAGAGTATTTTATTCAAATTCATATGCTTACATATATTTTCTTAATATTTGACATACTTGCCTACTTTGGTATCCTTCCACAATTTCTCACAGTAGTTTTATGGAATTTTTGCTTATTTCTCCAAGCAAAATAGGTCTAATGAGTCAACTAATCAGCTATCTCAGTACAAGAGTTGTTTCACTGTGCGTACTACGCTCTTATAGCAGATTTGGTTAGAATCTTGAGAACATCTTTTGCTTTTGTTATAGGGTAACTATGCACATTTTGCAACAAAACATGAACATTTCTCAGACATAGAAGTAAGACATGTTCATTGAAAGGTGGGTTAAGCAAATATTTTCAGTATTTTGAAAAAATGTACTTAAATTATTAGTTCTAGAGCACTTTGCTTTTTATTTTTATTTGAGAAATATTTATTTTTTATTTGAGAAATATTGAATTATCATTACTTTTGCTGGAATGTATTATCACTGGAAATGCTTTAATTCCAAAACAGATATTACCTACTGTATTAGTTTCATAACTTTTGTGAAAAAAGATATGGCAAATGTTTCTTCTGTCTTCATTTGTATTTTTTATTTGACGATTTTTATTTATTTATTTATTTTTT
Organism: Poecilia mexicana; assembly: GCF_051168715.1. Classification (NCBI taxonomy): domain Eukaryota; kingdom Metazoa; phylum Chordata; class Actinopteri; order Cyprinodontiformes; family Poeciliidae; genus Poecilia; species Poecilia mexicana. The sequence continues at coordinate 30,962,355 of NW_028263382.1, read as the reverse complement.
TACTTTAGTCAGTAAAATATTCAAATTTACAAACTTTTTTTTTATTTTGGTTTATTTTTTGAAATATTAAATCAGATAATCATTTTATTGATGTTGCCTTTTCACAAAATACCTTCTTATTTTTACTCTTGAAATTTCGTGGACCGGTATTTTTTGCTTCTGCTTGAGTAAAAGTATGTTGAATTTTACGTCAATGCACTTTTTGAGTACTATACTGAACTCTGCCTATATTGTATGGGAAACCCTGGTTTCAGTATTGCTTGTTTTAAAATCCAGACCCATGTTATCCTCCTGCATAGCGCGTGAAAAACTAAGATTTTATGCCTAAAGATTGATGAAAAATAGTGAGGGAAATCCTCATAATATTACTTCTTTTATTTAAATTGAATCAAAAGACTACTAACTTTTCCAAGGAATAAATGCTTTGAATGACATGTTTACGTTAATGTTTATGTTACTTTGCGTTTTATTTTGTTGTTGTTTTTCTTATCTATGTAGAAGGCAAACCTTTAAAGGTTTATCGTTTTTGAAGTACAGTAGGTTCCAGAGTTTCCGCCTCCTGGTGTTCCTGGGTCAGGGAGAGTTTACTGCAACAGGCAGGGCGGAACTGCAGTTTGTACCATGTCGAAGAGAAGACCTTTACATAACTTAATAATTCAGGTGTCATTTGAGCTAAGTTAAATATCCAGTTCGTCGGACGACTTCGCAGATTCCACAGTGGCTTCTTTATGGGTGTTTTTGCCGCTGCCTGAACTTTTCTCGCATTCTTCCCTAGTGTATTTTTCACGAAGAGAGGCGCGGCGACGGAGCGCTCGGCAGCCATCTTTGGAGCTTGCCTGGGAGTGGGAGCTGACTGCTGTGGCACCCCAGTTTACTTCAAGGGTGGGCATTTTAATCTTTAGTAATTTCACTGACGTACTCTGTTTAATCGGCTGACAGCGTGAAAAACCACCAGGATTTAGCTTACGAAGCTTCCGTGCTGGGAATGAAACTGGAAAAGTACTTTCTAATCCCAAATTGGTCTAAAGTGTACGCCACTCTCCTCATCCCTCAGAACTGGCCTGTCAGAACAGGGTGAGTTCCAGCTAACCGGCTAAGCTACATTAGCAAACATTAGCTTGTTGGGCTTTTTAAATCTTATTTTCTCTTAATTAAACCAAACTGATGTTTAACTCAATGTCTGTTGAGTAGTTAAACAGTAGTTCAGACTGTTAACACATTAGAAACACTGCTTGGGCTGTTTCATCCTATGACACGTAACTTGGCTAACGTGAAGTTTGGTGCTAACATTATATAGTCAACATTGGGAATGTCTTGAAACGTTTCGTTTTATATTCGTACTTTAGAGCTTTGAGTCGTGTGTTAGTTTCTTACAGTGTGAAGGTTTACCTTTGTCACTCACAAGACGAGTGGGAACGTGACTACTTTAAGGAAAATTAAAGAATGTGAAGGCTGACTTGTAAAAGTAGGGAGTTATCACCAGTGACATGAGCTGAAACGCCCAGGTAAGATGTGATGCTTGTCAAACCCCAGAAGTGCTCACCTGAGAAACACGGGAAGCAAACTTTACATTTACCAACAGTGCTGTGTGTATTAATGCAAAAATGTATTCACGTTTTTCTCTACAAAGAATTTAGTTATTGAAACACTGTATTTTTTTTTGTATTAGATTGTTCTACTTTTTGTATACTTTTTAGAGTAATCGTCTGTTTCATGTCAAAGGGAGATTTTATGTGCAAGTAGGGTGAAATGTAAAATTTTAGACTTATATTTTACCATTTCTATTTCCTTACTCTTAACCGCTCTAATGTCATTTTAAAGTGCAAAGAGGATTTCCCAAATGACACCAAAAATGAAGAGTTATTAGAAGTTGAGACTGTGAGAAAATGTATGTCCCTTGATTTACTTGGAGGAAAATTTAATTTTGCCATTAAGTTTTTAGCTTATGAGTGCTTTCTTTTTTATTGAGAATAATGAAAATCAGTTTGACTTCTTATAGCAGTTTCTTTATTCATCTAAAAATTAGTTACTGTAGCACAGAATACATTTTGCACCATCTAAACCATATTCTGCTTCAAACTAAGTATATTCTGCTCACATTATTCCTCAGATTAAAACTTAATAAGGCTATTTCCATGTTTTAATGGAAGCTGGGTGTAACAGGAGCTGCTTACATATGTTCTTGAAAAGATCATTTTATTAACATAAACCTCTTCAGTAAGCCCCAGCTATGCTATTATCAGAAGAGGAAATGAAATGACAGCTATTTTTTTTATTTTATTTCTTCTTCTTTGTCACGCTTCGGTCTTTGAGTTTTTCCCCCTTCTGCTGTCAAATATTTCAGTGCATGTTTGCTCTTGTTTTTGTGCCAGGGATGCTAGATGTAACTTGTCAAGTTTCTCACTAAGGCCCATTCCTACCTCGCCGGAGCCGCGTGAACAGGAAGTGCAGAGAGTCGCGGTGTAGTGAGGGCATACGTTGGGAATTCCAGCCCTCCGGCTTTGTTGTCCTGTCCTGCCGCATTCTTAAGCGTTTTTGTGAGCGGCGGTTTGGAAGGCTTGTCCTGATTCACGGAGGTATCAGTTATCAGCACTTCTTTCCTCGTGTGTGTGTGTGTGTGTGTGTGTGTGTGTGTGTGTGTGTGTGTGTGTGTGTGTGTGTGTGTGTGTGTGTGTGTGTGTGTGTGTGTGTGTGTGTGTGTGTGCAGTCAAAAACGGTGTCATGACATATGACAACAAAGCTCATTGAGTCGCACCGATGTCATAAAGGACAATGGCAATAAAGAGGCTCAGTCCTGCATGGTAATGAGGCTTTATTTCATGGCTGTGGCTGCATCTGTGAGGAATAGTGGGGTTGTTCAGTGTTGTTGTGAGACAAAAGATGTCTGCTTGGACCGGGGGCTGTTTCGCCCGGGCTGGGAAAGAAGTCTTGTGACTCGAGCGTCAGCTCTGCATCTGTTTGCAACTGATCATCTGAGCCGCTGCATGGACTCGGTAAATTTTCCTCAGTGATCTTCTACAGTCCACATTAGCAGGGCCGTTCATAACAACGGCGAAGGAAAGGAGTATTTACTTCCACAGTGGAGTGTTTTTGCGAAAGAAAAAGTTTTAAAAAAGGGTTTTAACTGTTAGAAAATTTCCGTAGCCATTTCCTCATAATAACTAGTTGCATATCTTTTTGAACAGGCTGTTCTTATGGTAAACATATGGAAGATTTTAATTAAAATCAGCGTTAATGTCTAAATAATAAAACACGGCAGAAGACTTGATGTATTTAGTTCAACCCAAACAACTTCTGCAACTGCTCTGTCTTTCTGTCAGCTGAGTTGTGTAGAACTTTTTGATTAAGATGGCAAAAAGTACAAAACAAGCCATGTGCCACCAGATGTTTACATATGTTGGGGGCAGGAATGGGCATTTATCGTATCGTTTGTAATTTATCGTGATAACTTTTCTATCTGAGATGGAGAATTTTGATTTGTCTCTGTCAAATAAATTCATTTTAATGATCTTTAAAACTCCCCAAAACTGTCTGACTCTTTGGGTTGTTAGTTTTACTTCTTTCTGTTTATTCAATGAGAATATCAATAAATACAGAAAGAAGAGGATGAAGTTATTGTGTGCAGTTCAGTGAGGCAAATAACACTTCTTTATGTGATTGGTGTCCTAAAGAAGCATGTTGCAAATGTTTTAATTGTTGTGCCATAAAGTCACCTAAAAAAGTAATAATAGTTCTTATCGTCACTTTTGTTGTCATCTCAGTGGTAGCACAAAGCATTGTACTGAAGCTGTAAGTCCACATTTCTCAGCTCTGCTTTATTTCTTCTGATTCTTCTTCAAATGTATTTTTAAAAGTGAGAATTTCCATAATCTTGAAAGACAATGTCTAATATACATTTTTTTGTTGTTGTTGTTTTTTTCTTTTGTTTATCCTTGTGTTGCAGCGCTGAACACATGAAATCACTGTCCTGCAGATGAGCCGTCGCAGGGGGCTTGCCCGTCGCTGTCGCAGACCCAGATAGTTCCCGGCGGCAGCGGCACCGCCCCGACGTCCCCCGGCATGCCCAACAGCAGTCGGGCGGGGAACCTGAAGGACCCCGAAATCGCAGAACTCTTCTTCAGGGAGGACCCGGAAAAGCTCTTCACAGATCTGCACGAAATTGGACATGGCAGCTTTGGAGCTGTGTACTTTGTGAGTTTTTTTTTTTTTTTTTTTTTTTTTTTTGCTGGATGTATAGCGATGCACCAGTGAGTCACCTGATTACATCCACTTATTTTCCCTTAATCAGGTTTTGTTCTTGTTCAATAAATGCATCACAACTGCAAACTTCCTCATTTATTCTTATATAATCGCATTATTAAGCAGTATATTATCTTATGCATATTTTTTTAGTTTTTGTATAGGCCTGTTATAATATTGGAATTGGATTATTAATGCATAAGTGATCTGTCCTTATAGCAATGTTTATAGTCTTTGAACTTTTGCTGAAAAATCGTCACAAAAAATTACATCTTTGTTCAGCTAACTAAAAAAGGTTTTATTCCGTACAGTTCTAGATCAGAGTCTGTTTATAAGTGTGTTTTAGTCTGAGGCTTTTAAAGATTATATAATTGATTGTGTTGATTATGCTTTCAATACCAGATGAGTCTGTGTAAGGAAGGCTTTCAGTTGGCTCTAAATGTTTCTGAGTATTCCCAACACAATATTTTTGCTCTTGATGAAGCAGTCTAAATGGTTGAAACCTAATTTTGTTTGATTATTTATTCAGTTATTCTCCAAATTTTGCGTTTTATGTTTATTATTATTAGATCAGTACCTCCAAGCGAAATCTGCTTTTTTTTACCATCAAAATAAAACAAATATTGCTGTTATAATAGCTCAGCAGCAACAAACTCCTGGTTTGATGGTTTAAGGAAAGCATTTTGCAATTTGTGGATGTGTTCATGCATAAAAATAAGACAAACAAACAAATGACACACAAAGAAAAATAAATCTCCAAGTATTTGTTAAATTACAATGTTTAAAATCAGTTCTTCTCATCTTCCAGGCACGGGATGTGCGGTCAAATGATGTGGTGGCCATCAAGAAGATGTCCTATAATGGAAAACAGTCTAATGAGGTATAATGGGGTTTTCTGGATCCAAACATATGATCAAAAACCAGGAATGTTTGTGCTTTGGGTCAGTTTAATCAATTTTGCCTTGAATGCCATAGGGGGGAAAAAGAATTGCCCATATATATATATATATATATATATATATATATATATATATATATATATATATATATATATATATATATATATATATATTAGAGGTGTGCCGATCGATCGGTCACCGATCATAATCGGCCGATTTTCATGAAAAAGTGCATGATCGGTGATCGGCGATCATTGGCTCTTGTTGCCGATACCGATCATCTCATTTCCAGCCTGCCTGTGCAGCTGGTCTCCTCTTTCATTCACTGCGCAAACGCGCAGCAACAAATCCAAAGCGATGTGGAACTATAACCACTGAGTGAATGGGGAAGTTTGCGTGTTGCGGCGGAAAATTGAAGCACGTCAAAATGCATCAACACAACGAAGCTAATACGACATAAAAACAATGCCATACTTGACGGAGTTTGGCTACATCGAGGCTCACTGCAGTAAAAAAGACATATGGAGGATCAGATAGCAGGTAAAGCAGCGCACAGCTACAAACACTCACCTGGATTAGCATGACGGTCAGAAAGCTAAACAAATAACCCGCAAAATTATTTAAGTCTTCGAGCTGCGATGTCAGACGCTGGTTCTGCTCTCGCTGTTGAACCGCTGCTACGCTACAGGTAGTAATATTTCACAGACGGAGCTTCGCTTCTGCTCCACCTGGTAGTGACTCTCACACCGAACCTCTGATTAAAGCTGCAGCATCTAACTTAAAAAATAGATTTTACATACGTATTAAAACTTTCGCTGTCCTAACATGAGACAAATAATCTCTGAAAAAATAATCGATCTCCTCCCTGATCTGCATAATTATTCCGCTCAGTCAGAAACAGCCAATCAGAGCTAACAGTAATCAACTAGCCGCCATGCTATCAGGAAGTTTTCATTCAGTAACTCTGGATTGTTTATAGTAATGGAACTTGTTTTTGCCTTTGAATGTTAAGTTTTATACTTGAATTTTTTTGGCAATGTTGAGAGGTTTTATTTTGGCTCTTTGCATTATTTAACCTCTTCAGAGCCTGCATATGTTTTCAGTCTGTTAAAGATAGTATTATCCGTAGCAGTACAATTTGCACAACGAACGCCTGTTTTGTTTAGTTTTCTTCTTGAAAAACGTTATTGAAAACAAGTTTTTGTCTAAATTAAGGTGAATTCATGGTTCCTTTTCCCACATAATGTAACTGGTAGGATTTATGATAAAAATAATAATAATAATTAGGGATGTGCCGATCAGGTTTTTTCCTCCCGATACCGATCACCCATGAGGGCCAATACACCGATACCGATCACATAATTATTATTTATTTATTTTTTATCATAAACCCTACCGGTTACATTATGTGGAAAAAGGAACCATGAATTCACCTTAATTTAGACAAAAACTTGTTTTTAATAACTTTTTCCAAGAAGAAAACTAAACAAAACAGGCTTTGTGCAAATTGTACTGCTATTGATAATACCATCTTTAACAGACTGAAAACATATGAAGGCTCTGAAGAGGCTAAATAACGCAAAGAGCCAAAATAAAACCTCTCAACATTGCCAAAAAGTTCAAGTATAAAACTTAACATTCAAAGGCAAAAACAGGTTCCATTACAATAAACAATCCAGAGTTACTGAATGAAAACTTCCTGATAGCATGGCGGCTAGCTGGTTACTGCTAGCTCCGATCGGTGATCGGTATCGGTGATCAGCCCTCATGGGTGATCGGTATCAGGAGGAAAAAACCTGATCGGCACATCTCTAATATATATATATATATATATATATATATATTTTTAATGATTGTAGAAGTTGACACTTTAAGAGTGTTGAAATAGGGGGGAGGAACTGCCATCTCTTAAGATTTGCTTATCAAACCATTAAAGAAAACGTCAGGCACGCTACCAGCAGATTGTGTTGCTATTAGATAATGGAAACAAGTGCATAGTGTGTTTGGGTTTTTTTATGCTACACAATGCAAATGTAAAGGTTTGTTAGGCTTCAGATTTTACACTGTTTTGTTGTCATTTTAATCATAGTGCATCAAAATTGATTGCAAAACAATTAATGTGAATTAGTCAGTTTTCTCAACTACAGCATTATATTCTATTATTATTATTTTTATTTTTTTTCACTTCATAAAATTTTGACCAAGCTATTTTGAGGGTAACTTAACGCAAAACCTAAATTGATATTTGCTTTCTGGTTTTCTTTTTATGAACTCTTTGTACTGATTTCACAGAAATGGCAAGATATAATCAAGGAGGTGAAATTCCTGCGGCGAATACAGCATCCAAACAGCATAGAGTACAAAGGATGTTACCTGCGAGAGCACACTGCATGGGTAAGGGCTTCTTTTTAAAAAAAAAAATCAGGGAAATTGGAAAGTGACGAGGCCTGCTTGATCGTGGAAACAAAAATTGTGATTGCAATTGTTTTTTTTAACAAAACTAATATGTAAGATGAATACACTTTCAACAATCAACTTGAAGGATGGGTAGTTGCCGTGAACATGAAAAAAAAAGAATTTGTTCAATTTGTTAAAAATAAGTGGGAAGTATTGATCCAGGTGTAGCCTTTCCTTAAGAAGTAAACACAAAGAAAAGCAGCAACATGGTTTACATCAACAAACTTTGAAAAATGAATGAATGCACTGAAAATATATAAGATGGAGTAATGTATTTAAAAAATGAACTAAGTTTTAAGTAACGTACAAAATACGAAAATTAATGATGGTTAGGATTGATGTTCTTATTTAACCTTTAATCTGTATTTTTTCTTGTTTTTTTTTGATACATCTTATCTGTCAATAATTATTAAGAGCAATGTATTTCAGCTCAACCATTTTAATGTAGTCACTAAAAGATTCCCTGAATTTGTTTACATTTTGGCCAAATGTATTAAATAAAATCCAGCCATTCATCTTAATAATAGATAATTGGTCACTTTGTGTTTGAATTTCATGTAGCTGCATAAATGGGCTGCTTTTTTTGAGTGGTGCAGGCATCACTTAGAGGCATTTATTGCAGAGAATGTTTTTCATCCACATCCATTTCTTAGAACAGCCTGTTTTCTCACAAATTCCAATTTTTTGTATTTTTCCAGACACTGCTGCCGATTCCTTTTGCAACTTTACCATTCTGTACTTTTTGTAGTTTTGGTTGTTTTCATATTTGACTGAAAGGTACAAAATGGGGCCTTGTAGATGTATGTTTTGTGTAGACCGTAACTTATCAAGGGACATTTTGCTGGCTCTGTCATTAAAAGGACTAAGGGTGCACATCTTAAGAAAATTATATATGCCAAAAATAGTACAACACAGATATACTGTAACTGTATTGTTTTTTTTTGTTTTTTTTTGGGGGGGGGGGTTGTTTTTGTCTTTTTTGGAGCCAAAATCAAACTTGAATGAAAACTACGCTGTTGGATAGGCTTATAAGTAGCAACTTAAAAATGTTGAACATAAACTGAGAGACAAAAGCAAGAAACAAATACACAATCTCTTTATTTCTCAACAGCTGGTAATGGAGTACTGTCTAGGCTCGGCTTCAGATTTGTTAGAAGGTGAGTTAAGTCAATCACAACATGGGAATGTTGTTCCTGCTTTGCAAGTTTGTTGTCGTATTGCGTCACCAATGATAATTGATACCTTCCAGTCCACAAGAAACCCCTGCAAGAAGTTGAAATTGCTGCAATTACCCATGGTGCTCTAAACGGATTGACTTACCTTCACTCCCACAACATGATCCACCGGTGCGTATTTGAGTATTTTTCAAGCAAACCTTTTTTTGTTCCGTGCTCTACAGTTACAGCGAAACGTCACTCGTTTCCTTCTGTATGTTTTTGCAGTGACATCAAAGCAGGAAACATCTTGTTGACCGAACCGGGTCAGGTGAAACTAGCAGACTTTGGCTCGGCCTCCATTGCCTGTCCAGCCAATTCTTTTGTCGGGACTCCATATTGGTAAGTGAACAGCCATGTATAGATGCATCTCTATACTCGATAGATTAGAATGTAAACATGAAGGTCATTTATTTCAGTAGTTCAACAGAAACGATTTGCAAAAGTATTCATACACCATCAACATTTCCATATTTTGTCACATTAAACCTCAATTCTATATTGTCTGTTTGTTTTCATCTTAGTGTTTGTTTTTACTTGTCCCATCTATTATGTTTATCTTGGTGCATATGTTTTCTTCTCAGGATGGCTCCAGAGGTCATATTAGCCATGGATGAGGGTCAGTATGATGGAAAGGTGGACATCTGGTCTTTGGGAATAACCTGCATTGAATTAGGTACGGCTGTATTATCAAGATTGTTCCCCTCCCCACAGTATTTTAACGTTTCTCCCAGTCAGCATTTCTTTAAGCCACTTAGGCTGGCTCCTTGCAACAACAGAAACCTCCACAAGTCTGTTGCTGGCACTGATGTGACTTTGTTCATACATAATTTGCCTAAGCTTTCAATGCATAGGCATGTAATTTATCTGCATTCCTTTTTTACCTCGTAAATGAAGGATTCTTGAGGTGTGGGACACACCAAACATTCATCTCTGTCTGCTTTGTGTGAGCTTTTGTGTTTCCTAATTGAGGGCAAACATGCTCCAAATACTTCATCGGCTCAGTTATGTGTGTTTAGACTGTACACGACCAGACAAAGGAACCTTCAGAGAACGAAATCAACAAGTCTACCCTTCTCGAAGGCTAAGATTAGCTTTAAAAAACTAAAATCACAAAAAGAATTATATTGTGACTTATTTTTACCTATTCAAGTATAAACCTAATGCATAATATTTGCGCTAAACGTGTAAAGATGTTAAAATTTTGGATTCTTTTAAAACTGATTGGCTTCTTGGTTTCTAGCTGAAAGGAAGCCTCCACTGTTCAACATGAATGCGATGAGTGCCTTATATCATATAGCACAGAACGACAGCCCCGTTCTGCAGTCTACTGAATGGTGAGTGAAAAGCGATGTGACTCACAATGCTTCTGAAAATTTCATCTTCTAACGACTAAATTTGACATACTTTTTTCAGGACGGATTATTTTCGGAAATTTGTCGATTCGTGTCTTCAGAAACTTCCTCAGGAAAGGCCAAACTCCGAGGAGCTCCTAAAGGTGGGGTAGATGTACATTTATTACAAGTTGGTGGGATGTTGTTCATCTTGGCAATTTATTTTTTGAGGTTTTCCTTTGTACATTTCTGTTGTGATACAGGTCTTAAAGGTCTTAAAGTCTTAAATTTCAGTGGGTGACACTTCCAGTAACCTTGTTTAAACCATAAAAGTTCCAACATTAACTCTTAGTTTCTTTTCTGGCCTCCAGCATGTTTTTATCCAGCGTGAACGGCCGGAATCGGTCCTAATAGATCTGATAAATCGGACCAAGGATGCTGTGAGGGAACTAGACAATCTGCAGTACCGCAAGATGAAGAAGATCTTATTTCAGGAAGCCCTCAACGGCTCCCCGAATGAGCCGCAAGACGATGACGAGGTCTGCCACTAGCTGGCCTGTTTATGTTTTAGCGGCATCCTCTATCGTTGCAGCCTTTTTATTGTTTCTTGTGCCGTGTGTGTGTGTATGTAGGAGCCGGACCCCAGCGTGAGCGGGACGGGCACGGTGAAGAGCGTCGGGAGCAACCAGTCCATACCCAGCATGTCCATCAGTGCCAGCTCCCAGAGCAGTTCCGTCAACAGCCTACCCGACGCAGGCGAGGACAAGAGCGAGCCGGACATGGACGGCGACGGCACGGTGATGTCCAACAGCTCGGTCATTAATCTCAAACCCGTAAGAGAATCAAGTCCCAGAATCCTGAGTATTCTCATCACAACTGAGCTGTTGTGTCTCTGTTTTCTGGTTGCTATGCAGTTTCTTCACTCTGGTTTTGTTGTTTTTCCTTCTGAGCAGGAACAAGAGACGATCAAAGAAGAGTCAGAGCCTCATGGCAGAGCCACAACGGAGCCACAAGCTGCCCCCACTCAGACCCAGAGGACGAGACGAAATCGTGAAGACTTTGCAACTATACGCACAGCGTCAGCGGTAGAAACGCCTTCTGTCCTTACTGGGAGTTTGGGAATGAAACTATCTGAAGTCATAAAGATGATGCAGGTGGAATTAGAGGCATTTCTACATAGAAATCTGATCCATATAAACGTATGGACATAAACTGCGCATCATACTTTTGGTTCCCACAGGTCATTTGACAGCATTAGGTCATGCTGCTACCGTATGTTGTTTAGTGGATTCTATTAAGTCCTGACACTTGCCTGCTAAAAGGAAAACTGCAGCAATTTTGTCGTAAGAAATACTTAATCTAATTTTTTCAATTCTTGTGGCTCAACTGATAGTTATTCAGAAAGACTTCTGATTTTTCTGGCATATGTTTTCTTAACAAGCATGTGAATATGTTCTAAGTTCACATCTTTTCCTTTTATCCAGTTATTTAAAAAAAACTCCATCAAAGGTTTTTTTTTTTGAATTATTCTTAATGTAAAGAAAATGTATTTCTTTGAGCTCACTGCTGAGTTTCTGAAAGGGTGACAGCATGTCTGTGTGGCATGGCAGATTTTTTTTTCTAGTACAGCACATTATTGACAATTTTTATGTAATTGTAATCCTTACAACCTGTTTCCATCAAGTTGATTTAAAAAAAAAAATAAAATAAAAATAATCATCTGTGTCTTGTGTTTGTCAGCTCACACGCCAGATGAAGGAGCATGAGCAGGAATCGGAGTTAAGAGAGCAGATCCTGGGCTACAAGCGAATGAGACGGCAGCACCAGAAGCAGCTGCTGGCTCTGGAGAATAAGCTGAAGACCGAGATGGACGAGCACCGGCTCCGTCTGGACAAGGAGCTGGAGACCCAGAGGAATAACTTTGCCCAAGAGCTGGAGAAGGTGGTCAAGAAACACCAAGCATCCATGGAGAAAGATGTGAGCTTCCGAAACACGAGCATGTACCACTCAGAGCTGTGCTCAACAATGTAGAACTTCTGAATATATTTCTCTTAAATGTCCCCAGATATTGCATTAGGGAAGCAATGGTTTCAAGGGTTGGCTAGAAAATTTTTCAAGTTCCTTTTACCAATAGTTGAAAATGTCATCTTAGCACGAACTTGTTGGAAAAGTACATAAATCCTCTAAGAAGCGAGTCAGAAGAAGCTGATTTGACTTATTTCAGCGATGGGATATTTTACTGTTTGACAAAAACACACCAAAGTCAGTAATAGTCTGCAGTGAAATTGTAGATGAAGTTGCTTTAAATTGTTAAAGTTGGCTAAAACTGTACAGGTAAATGAACTATAACCAATTATTTTTGCTTTTTTATGCTTAGCAACAGCAAAGTCTACATGTAAGAAACAGACCTTTGACTGTCGCTTCCAATCCTCAGGTTCAATTTAAACCACTTCCGTTTGAATTTGCTTGACAACCAGCCACCACCTACAACTACATGTTTGTGTTTTTCCAGTGCAACATTTGCAAATCAGTAGATAACTGATATTTTTAGCTGTACAGTTTGGATCCCCGCCATGTTTTTAACATTGTGAACCCTGCGCTTTAATATGTATCCGCATGAATAGCGGTTACGCTTCATTAAGAGTTGTTTTGTTGTTGTTAATTCACCTCCTATCTCGGAGTCACTGATGAAAACAAAAGTTCAAATCAGTATTTGGATTATCGCTTTCCGTGGATAAAAATGTAGCCCAACTGATGGTCCTACGGTGGCTGCTGTTTTGCATTGATCACACTGATAATGGTGTTTTTTTTTGGTTTTGTTTTGTTTTTTCCACTAGGCAAAAACATTTAGCAACGATGAAAAGAAGTTTCAACATCACATCCAGAGTCAGCAAAAGAAAGAGCTGAACAGCTTCCTGGAATCCCAAAAACGGGAGTACAAGCTTCGCAAGGAGCAGCTGAAAGAGGTTCCAAACTTCATCGCACTTATTTTCATTCATATTTGTCTTTCAATGTAAAATATAACTACATTTACAAATTCAACTTTAGTAGTAGGGTTAAATGTGTTTATTTTTCTGCAGGAGCTGAATGAAAACCAGTCGACGCCCAAGAAAGAAAAGCAGGAGTGGCTGTCCAAGCAGAAGGAGAACTTCCAGAACCTCCAAGCAGCGGAAGAAGCCAACCTCCAACGCAGGCAGAGGCAGTACCTGGACCTGGAGTGTCGCCGGTTCAAAAGAAGGATCCTGATGGCTCGCCACAAAATTGAACAGCAGCATCTGCGAGAGGTCAGCACTGCTCACTGTGGCATTTATTGACTGGGGATGGAAACCGGTTCTTGTAGAGAATCGTTAATCTGCCTGCCTATCGATTCCACTTGTCGGTTCCAATAATGTAAGATGTACACACCTCATATTTTGATTTAAAATGCATCCAAGATGGCGTCCCGACAGAAGCAATCCAAAGTATGAAACATATGGAGTAAAATAACAGTAAATATCATTTGGGAAGGTGTTTTCCCCTGCTGGAGACACCTTAAGTCCTGACAAATCCTTCCTGAAAAGACATAAAGTATTGCTACTCTTCTGAAAGCAAATACAAAAACAAATGTACAAAAAGTTGCCTTTCATGTTAAAATGTCCATTTGACAGACAGATTCTCATTATTTTTTGAGCCAGTTTTTATTTATTTTGAATCGAATGCAACATGGTGCATACTTTGAGTTTATTTCCTAATTCAATGACAATCAATAAGGAGTCTGTGTCACTAACTTCTCATCAGTTCCTGACAAAACAAAGTCTTTTTTGTTTGTTTTTCTTTTTAATTTCCACCTTAGGAAATACCTTTTGTGATTTCCTCTGTGTGCTTGTGTTGGTAGGAATTAAACAAGCGTCAGACCCAGAAGGACTTGGAGCACGCAATGCTCCTCCGACATCACGAGTCCATGCAAGAGCTTCAGTTCCGCCAGCTCAACACCATCCAGAAGACTCGAGTTGAGCTGATCCGGCTACAGCACCAGACGGAGCTGACCAATCAGCAGGAGTACAACAAGAGGAGAGACCGGGAGCTTAGACGAAAACACGGCATGGAGGTTCGTCAGCAGCCCAAGAGCCTCAAGGTTAGTCTCTGACCTGTCGTGAAACTTGTTTCACTTTTTTGTGTTTAACATAAACTGAAACAGTTTTTCTGCTTCTGATTTTTTTTCCTATGGTTCCTGTTACACACATTTTTAATCTAATCCCTGTTTTTCTGTTTTCAAGTACAAAGAGATCCAGATCAAAAAACTGTTTCAAAACACGTGTAAGACCCAGACCCAGCAGTATAAAGCATTGAGGAACCACCTGTTGGAGACCACACCAAAGTCCGAGCACAAAGCTGTCCTCAAACGTTTAAAGCAGGAGCAGCATCGCAAACTTGCCATTTTAGCAGAGCAGTACGACCATTCCATCAGTGAAATGCTCTCAACACAGGCGGTGAGTCTGTCAGTGCCAGAAATGTACAAGCAAGACTGTTGATCCTCACCCCAGCATAGCATTTTTATCATCTTAATGTTTCAGAATGAGTAACATTGTGTTGTTCATTCCTTGTCTTTAGTTACGCCTGGATGTGACTCAGGAATCTCAGTGCCAAGCATTACAGATCCAGCTGCAGCAGGAGCTGGAGCTCCTCAATGCCTACCAGAGTAAAATTAAGATGCAGACGGACGCGCAGCATGCCCGCGAGAAGAATGACCTGGAACAAAGGGTGTCACTCCGAAGAGCGCTACTGGAGCAAAAGGTTCGACATTTGTTCACATTCAAGAGTACATTTCCTCGGTTTTTTACAACTTGTCAGTCTAAGTTTGTTGCTCGGAATTATGTAAAAAAAAAAACAAAAACAAAAAAAAAACACTAGCTTGAAGTGGAGAAAAATCAACACAAAGCAGCTGAAAACGAGCCAAACAAGATGACTGTTAATGTTAATTCAATACTTGGAAGCGTACTGAATGGCTTAGTCCACTTCGTCTGCCGCCATTGCTAAAACTACAGGCAGACTACAGTTCTAAAACACCAGAGAAAAACATCATTGTTCACAACTTCTCCTGATTGGCCCGGTTAAAATTCAACCAGATATTAAACCCAATGGGAGAAATCCCAGAAAAACAGTAAGGGCTCAGAAATCATCCATTAAAAAAATGTGAATTGGTCATAAATATTTTAATTACATGTCTTAAATTTTGTGACGGCAGGACTGTTTAATCTCATACATGTAGTTTGTGTTTTTTACCCTAATAACCTGTTAATAATGCTCCATCTTCTTTGACTTTCCCGTAGATTGAGGAGGAAATGCAGTCATTGGAAAACGAGCGCACCAAGCGCATCCAGAACCTGCTGGAGCGCCAGGCCAGGGAAGTCGAGGCCTTCGACTCGGAGAGCATGCGCCTGGGCTTCAACAACATGATGCTGGCAGACCTCTCCCCCGAAGCGCTCAGCAACAGTTTCCCCGGTGCGCCAGGCGGCTACAGCCAGCACCAGCAGCTGCGGCCCTCATCGAGCTCTCAAGGGCCGCGCTGGAGCAGCCGTGGTTCCAGCCTGAGCTCCAATCACAGAGGCAGCCACCACCACTACCAATCCAGCTTAGGAGGGTCTCCTATGCAGCAAGGGTGGGGGGTGCACGGCTCGCCGGGCGGAGGAGGAGGTGGTGCGGGTCAGATGCAGTGGGGCCACCCACAAGGCGGGGCCCTGCAGGCAATGGGAGGGCGCGTCGAGCCCGGGATGAGCAGGAGCTCCAGTGTTACCTCGCAAATATCCAACGGGTCGCAGTTCTCCTACTCTTAGATTCGCCTTCCTGTCTGCCTTGGAGTCACTTTATATAGAAAGCTGTCTGCCTGTGACACTACCCCCCTCCCAAAATGTCTCCCCTTGTACAGATGTGGATGTGTGGTGGAGTAAATGTTGCTCAGGTCAAAAAGGGGAGGGAGCCTCCCTCTCCCCCAGCCCATCCTCAACGGCAGTTTTATGAGCACACACAGATTCTGAAATGCATGTTACACAAGAGTATCAACAAGTAAGTTTGACTTGTTTTTCTTTTTTTGTTTTTACAGTTCTCCTTTGTGGAGGATATTTTTTCGTAAGTTTGTGCTATTCACAGCCATTGCTCTCGTTTTGCACATAAAACACCACTCTAAAGCCTTTTGTAGGTTCAAACAATCGCATTAAATAGATTTTTTATTATTATAATTTTTATTTCAATTTTTTTTATCTTCCCGTTTATGTTTAGCAATGCACTGGCCAAATTATTTTTTTGTTTTTGTTTTGTTTTGTTGTTTTTTTTTCTGTGGTACAGTGGAGAACCCAATCAAACAACTGGGGATGCTTTGCTGTTGTCTACCAGCCTGCTGTAGTGGCCCTTCATGTTTTTGTTTTTTTTTGTTTTTAATTAAGAAATTTTGCTCCGCCTTAATTCTCGAGGATCAACCAAAAAAAAAAGGAAAAAAAAAAAAAACTTCACAAATACAAAACCAAACAAATCTTAATCGCTTTAGACAGTTGCTTCTACTAACACTGTGCCTTTTTTAGCTTTCATTAGCTCAGTTCGTTTCCGTTAACTCGGGCTAAACATTTTTAAATTTCATCATTTATCTCTGGTCTCTAACGTAGATTGTATTTTAGTCTTTATTTTTTTCCACGCCTCCAAAATGGTTTTGCATAAATTTCTACGACTAAATATAGTAGAAACATTCAAAGCTACTTTTTGGCATATTTTTTCTCTTTTTTTTTTGTTGTTTATGCCCGAGTGCAGAGAATGTCACTGTAACCCTTAAACGTATCAGCCTTCAAAAACAATCTTTAGTGCTAATCCTTATTTTTTATATATATATAAATATATATTAGTGCCTTTTTAATACTGCTGCCTTTCTCGAAGCACTTTATACAGCTCGACGAGTGTAAGATTAATATTTGACTTCTTTTCTCAAAGCTCCTGGTGAATGAATGTTTCATTGGTACGCATGTAGAAACGTCAGACTTACTGTGCTGTGATATTTTCTTTTTTCCCCTTTTGCATGATGGACAGTATAAGTGAAAGCAATTTTCAAATTTTACAGCCTTTTGTCTTTTTTGAGACTGCAGATGTGTGTTACTGGTTCTGTTTGTGTTTCTGTGTGACGTTGACTGAACAGAATATATGAGGATGCAGCCTTTTTTTTTTAGATGTGTACAGATGACAGTTTCCATGAAACCAACTGAACAAAAACTCGAACCTTTTATGTGCAGGCAGTGAGTTACAACCAAGACAACCGGCTCTGTTCTACTGAACGGAAACACTTATTGAAAATAACATTTTGAGGCCTAAATCCATAAAAAAAATAAATAAATGAAATTAAAAAAAACACTAAAGGTCAGTAGAGATGGACATGATGTAGGGTTTTTTTTTGGAGGGGGGGGGTTAGATGCAAAATCTGTCATAAGCATTGATTCCTCTTGAACTTTTTGTCACGTTACAACCACTAAGTTGATTTCTTGGGGATTTTACTTGATATTACAACTGATGACGCATAAGAAGTCATAACTGTGAGGTAAAATAAAAATGTATTTTTTTTTTCTTCTGTCCAATTCTTTGTTAGATCTTTTAGAAAACAGCTGAAGTTCAGTCTGATTGACCTTGGACGGTATCTTTAACATCAAGTATTTCTGCAGATTTAGTCGGACATAGATCAGGACTTTGACTAGTCCATTCTCACTCTTGCAGCCTTGACTATAGGTTTTGGACTATTACCCACTTTTATGTTTTTAGTTTTTTTTTTTTTTTTACCCCTTTCAACACTATATTCCTCCCCAACCCCCCACCCCAATTGATTTTTTTTCTTGTTTCATTTATTTCTGCATCACATCATCCCCACAGCATGATGCTGCCTCAACTGTATTCCGCTATGGGGATTGTGTATTCTAGGTGATTATCAGTCGTAGTTTTCCAAACATGCACACACACACACACACACACACACGTTTGTTTTGAGGTCTAAAAAACTGAAGTTATGTTCTCATCCGACCAAATAAATAAAAGCCTAATGAGGTACTTTTAAAGTTTGTGGTTGTAGCATGACAAAACATGAGAAGGTTCAAGGGGTGTAAAGACATTTTCACTTCTTTTTCCTGCTAACAAAGTACCTCCTCTTAACTGATTTTTTTTTTTTAAGAGTAATTTCACAGATAAATAATTCAGGTGTGTCCTGTGACTCAACGGTTGAAAATATTCACATTTTTAGTGTTCTATGGAAAGACTTTGTTTTTCTTTTCTGAACTTCATGTAGCAGTATCAACTCTATTTTTTGGTTTATTTTCTTTTTCCAAGTCTCATCTAGTTATTTTAAAAGCACCGGACTTGATTCCTCATTCTTGAATTCAGTCATCTCCTTTGAATGCCACCTTTGTAGTCTGTTAAGCAACACTTGTGCAGATGATTTTCCAAACCCTACACCTTTGAGCGTTTTGTCCTCATTCCAGCCTCATTCAGGGCTGTTATTAAACTTCTCTCTTTCATTTTCTGATGACACAAAATGTGCTGGGATTAAAATGCTTTTCCTTTCAGGTTGTACTTTAATTTATGTATATATTTCACCACAGAAAAGTATGCATAATATCAAGTAACGTAATATATGGCCTCAAAAACTGTTTTATGCCTACTGCTACTGTATCCAAGTAAGTTGTATTAAATTTTCTTGATTTTTTTTTCCCCTTTGGCTAGAAATAAAATCATAATGTACTAATAACTGGGAGTTTTTCTGCAACTCTAAAGCCAAGATCAAGTGTTTGAATGTTACGCCAGCAAAACCTTGCATACATGCCAAGTTTTACTTTCAGATTGGATAATTTGACTTCACTCTAAAATGTGGCTAAATCTTGATGTTACAGTCAAGCCCATACTTTCTTTTTCACTTTTTTTTTTAATCGTTTCATGGAACAGTTTCTAACATCCTACTGACTGAAAGCGAGTGGGATGCAGGATTGTGAATCGGCAACTGAAAAAGGATTCTTTCTCTACGGTCAAACACTGTGCCATACCGGAAGTCGCCAACACCGAACATCCGCATGTCTGTTCTCATCTCGAAGCTTTCACCCGTTAAGTGACTGTTGGTTAGAATTGAATCTTAACGATCAAGTTTTTTTGTTTTTTTTTGTGGGTTTGGGGGTTAAGTTTAATTTAAATAAAAAAAGGCGGAGTTACAGACAAATGATGAAAAGATCGCATTTCTTTGAAGATGTCAGTATTCTTTGGCACATTACCACTACAACTTATAACCTGTATTAAAATGTATAGATGGTGGAGATTCTTATTGAATGTCAGATGTTATGAAGATACTACGTGAAAGATGGTAAAGTACTAAAATTGTGTAAAAGAAAAAAAAAATTTTCTTTTGAACAAAAATAGGATCCATTATTATATTGTTTGTATTGTATACCATTTTATTGTGTTGGCAGAGGGATATTGAACAGAAATCAGCTGTAATAAAGTAATTTTAGTATAATTTTGGCTTGTGTTTTTTTTTTTCTCCTGTAACTATAAAGAAGTGTGAATTACAAAGCAGGTTCAGAATATTTTTAAGTAAAACAAATTGTCAACTTACATTTTCCAACCACATTTTATTGTTCATATTTAAATAGAATTTCAGACAATAATTGGTCCAAATCGTAATGCTAAAGGGTCCACCTTTCATCGATCCAGCATAGGATCGATGAAGCCTACAAACACCCTTTGCTGAGCGAGACACCTCCTGGTAACGCTCAGGTTAAGGACACTTTGAAAAGTGGCATTCACCCAACTGTTTTGGAATTTGTTCCTCCTTGATTACCATGTCAGTTTGTCCTTGTGCAGCTTCTGTCCTCTCCACATCTGGGATGTCTGAACCAACGGTCTTTTCTGAATTGTTAACATCCCCGTCCAGGTCGGTTATTTCTTTCGGAACAGTCAAAAAAAAAAAAAATCATCCTTAGACAGAGCCACCCCAGCCGGGGTAGTCTTGTCTTTGTGAACTGGAAGCAACATACCACTGGTTGGGTTTCACAGATGTTCCGGTAATTGAAGTTCTCCGTCCAGGTAACAGTTAGCCTCAAAAACAACAGATATCCTACCATTCAGAGGTGATCTTTTGGACAAGTTGACAGCTGTGACGTCTCTGTTGACTCTCTGCCTCTGAGACAAGTTTCCCATTCGGGGAACTTGGTAATTCAAACACACTGGTGTATGCGCCTTTTAGCGAAGACTTCTCTGGCAAAGACAGAGATGAAATCAGTGAAATCAAAACCTGTTCAAAGGCTTTTGTTGTGAGGTCAGCAGCAGATAAATCTTCCCCACCCGGGTCGGTTTTTTCTTTGGGAACGATTGAAAAATCATTCTGTATGACTGTCCTCTCACAGTAAAGATTGTCATGTAATTTCGTCTTTGTAAAGCTTATTGTTTTGACTGTCAACTGTCTGACTTTCAGAACAAACTAGAAAGTTTGTTCTGAAAGTCTGTCTGTTCTGACCAGACAGACTGTCTGGTCAGTCAGACAGACCAGGTATTTGTGCTTTCAGAATGAACTTCCTCATCCTCAGAGGAAGTATCCATGTCTTTAGCATCCAAGTCATCCAAAGTCATCTGTGTCAATTTGAACTTCAACTCTTGAGTTTTCGTCAACTGAAGAGGATTGTTCCACTGATGGATCCTTAGAGATTTCTTCAACAATTTCACACTGTCACAGCTTGGTTTCACTTCCAGGACCATTATGTTTTTGGGAACACTGGTAAAGACACTTAGCTGTAGCTTTAAACGTTACTCGCTCTCATCCAGTGAGCAATCAAACACATCCAGGTACATTTGGTCATGGAAAACATCAACACTTACAAAAACATCAAAGTCATCTGATGTGTTTTTAATGTTTATTTCTGTATCCCCAGAGGAAGCTTCCAAGTGCAGCTCCATTTTCCTGTCTCCAGAGCGCTGGGCGACCCAGGAAAAAACATTTTCATACCAGCTATCTGGATAGCTGTTATAACTCAATTACTTTTATATCAAGGCAAGTTTTTAACTGTCTGATGCCTGAGGTTATTTGTTTTAGGGGTGGGCTTATTCACATGGTTCCAGGCTATTACTGTGCGTGAGATTTTCTGCCCAGAGACCATGCAGGTGTTAAGCTTCACAAAAACAACTTCACTGAAAGTCACGGAATCTTTGCTGCCCAAGCCATCCTCCCTACGCAGTTTCCAAGCTTAGAACAATGGACGTGTTGTTTTATGCGGAAACGTCTTAAATGTTGGACCAAATTCTATCAGCTATCTTGCTTCCATCCCTCCAAACTCCCCCAGATTGGTTCCTGAGTTCACACAGTGCTCTCCCGACCTTTTTTCATGTCATGTCACAAAGAAAACAGCAGCTTCTATAGATTATCACACATCCCTTATAGTATCTTCAAACTTGTATAAAACAGACATGAAAAATGTTAATACTAAGACATCTATTACAATATTTTCTGATTAGTTTTCTGCTTCTTTGGTTATAATAAACAAGACAATTTTTCACACGATTATATATGAAACTTATACACTTAAGAATTTAATGAAAAACTCCATTAATTAGACTAATTTAATTAAATAGTGAATACTACATCTAATTTAAAATACTCTACTGATTAGGCTATACGTAGATTAAACCATAAGACTAAAGCTAACAAAATTGAGGCCTACAAAAACTATCATAATCAACCTAACATTTCCAACATTAGCTAAAATTAAACATCATTGAAAACTGGCATAATTAAGGTAATATTTCTTACAGAAAGCAGCCAGGAAACAGAATCGCGATTACATTAGGAGTTTGCAAGTCATTAAATACAATTATAGCTAAACACTGCCATTGTATGCTAAGCTATTGGTCACTGACTGATGTCAAAGCAGTATGACTCATGACACACTGACTACTAAACAGCACAAATCTATATCCTCTTTAAGAAATGCTACTTATAATTTACAGTTTATCGAATAAAACATTATTTTACCTTCTTACTTCCCGTTGCACCGACGTCCTCTAATGGCTTCAGTTGACTTTTATTTATTTATTTTTTCCAGTGGAAAGTTCCAGAACTCCAGATCCAAGAAGCAACGTGATTGGTCAATGGTTTTATATATATTTAAAAAAATTCCCTTCTCACCCTCTGTGGGTGGTCTCTCTTTCATCCTCTGAGCTCGGGTCCTCTACCAGAGGCCTGGGAGCTTGAGGGTTCTGCGCAGTATCTTGGCTGTGCCTAGAACTGCACATTTCTGGACTGAGATGTCTGATGTTGTTCCTGGGATCTGTTTTAGCCACTGCTCCAGTTTGGGGGTGACTGCCCCGAGGGCCCCGATGACCAGAGGCACCACTGTGGTCTTCACCTTCCAGGCCTTCTCCAGTTCCTCTCTGAGGCCCTGGTATTTCTCCAGTTTCTCGTGCTCCTTTTTCCTGATGTTGTGGTCACTTGGTATTGCTACATCCACCACAATGGCTTTCCTCTGTTCTTTATCCACCACCACAATGTCCGGTTGGTTTGCCATTACCATTACCATCTTGTCTGTCTGGATCTGGAAGTCCCACAGGATCTTAGCTCGGTCATTCTCTACCACCTTTGGGGGTGTTCCCCACTTTGATCTCGGGCTTCCAGTCCATATTCTGCACAGATGTTCCCGTAGGAGATGTACTGAATTGATAGTAACACAAAAAATGTGTTAAAAAATAACACATCTCTTCTAAGAGTGTGGCTTATTAAAGTAGGTATACTGTGTATATTTGAACAGGATAAAGTACCTGCAGTGACAAGAGTGTTTACTGTATCTTATTAATCTCTTAATGGCACAACAGGCAGATGAAAAATAACAGAACAACAAAGCTGGTATAAAAACAAGAGTTCTTTAAGTGTGTGTTAAATATTTGTGGGTGTAATATGTTCGTTTTTTCTTCATTGAAGTTACGTCTGCTGGATAGAATATTCCAGAATATTAGTAGCTCCTAAGTAGTACTTTTAAAAATTAAAAGTACGGCGCAGTAAAACTACTCCTAAAGGTGCATTTCTTTCCTAAAAAGTTAAGCAACTAAGTAACTGTAGTTACAACTCATCCATAGTTTTAAGTCAGAATAATCAAAATTAGTCATAACAATAAACATTTCAAATATTTCACACCGACAACATTTTAAAAATATTACTTACATAATAGGCATCTTGTTTTGGGCGGGCCCCTTTAATTAAAGTGGGCTGACAGAACAGGTCTTGTGAGAAATTCTGTTCCCCTGTGAAAATCTGTTCCCCCTGTGTCGGGAGCGCGCATTGCAGCCAGAGAAGTGGATTCGGCGGATCTGACCATTTTCACGGCGCTTCTGATCGATTTCTCGGTAAAAACTACTCATATAATCATGTCAGTGTTGTAACTTTCAGTTTAATCGGCAGCTATCAAAATAAAAATACATACGTAAATAAACGAGGTCTGGTGTGGAGGTCTTTTTACGCTGTTTTGTGTTATTTTAAACGTGAAGAGAATCGATCTTTTTTTTCAGCTTTTGTCTCGTAAGCCTCACAAATAAAAGTCAGTCAACAAACACAGGTTCCCAACACGAAGTGTGCATTTATAATTTTTCATTTCTGATAAAGGAGGAGGGAAGCTGGCTGATAGCAGGGCACAAAAATAAAGACTTCCTGAAAAGATCAGAGTGTAAACTTTTTGGCCAGTCACGTTCTAATGATAAATAAGGAAAATAAGGAAATGTCTAGTATGCTATCACACATAATAATTTTTGAGAATTTGGAAACAGTTACCTTTTATTTCCCAAAGTTATGGGGGAGAAGAGGAGAGAATGGATATTTCACCAGCCTGATAAAATCTGTTCCCCCTACTTAAAATGGAAACAAATTAATTTACCTGCAAGTCTTTTGCTGTGTTGATTCCACTCATTATCAACAATAAATCCTGCAAGTTTGAAAACATTTGCTCTATTTTTGACAAAGTTAGGATGGGGGAACAAAATATTTTAAGCGCCTGATAAAATCTGTTCCCCCCCCTTAAAATGGAAACAAATTAATTTACCCACAAAGTCTTTTACTGTCTTCATTCCCTCATCATCAACAATAAATCCTGTGATTTTCATAACATTTGCTCTATTTTTGACAAAGTTAGGTGGGGGAACAAAATATTTTAAGCGCCTGATAAAATCTGTTTCCCCTATATAAAATGGAAATAAATTAATTTATCCACAAAGTCTTTTACTGTGTTAATTCCCCTCATCATCAACAATAAATCCTGCAAGTTTGAAAACATTTGCTCTATTTTTGCCAAAATTAGGATGGGGGAACAAAATATCTTAAGCGCCTGATAAAATCTGTTCCCCCCCTTAAAAATGGAAACAAATTGATTTACCCACAAAGTCTTTTAATGTACTGATTCCACTCATCATCAACAACAAATCCTGTGATTTTCATAACATTTACTCTTTTTTTGCCAAAATTAGGATGGGGGAACAAAATATTTTAAGCGCCTGATAAAATCTGTTCCCCCCCTTAAAATGGAAACAAATTAATTTACCTGCAAGTCTTTTACTGTGTTGATTCCACTCATCATCAACAACAAATCCTGTGATTTTCATAACATTTGCTCTATTTTTGCCAAAGTTAGGATGGGGGAACAGAATATTTTAAGCACCTGATAAAATCTGTTCCCCCTACTTAAAATGGAAACAAATTAATTTATCCACAAAGTCTTTTACTGTGTTGATTCCACTCATCATCAACAACAAATCCTGTGATTTTCATAACATTTACTCTTTTATTGACAAAGTTAGGATGGGGGAACAGAATATTTTAAGCACCTGATAAAATCTGTTCCCCCTACTCAAAATGGAAACAAATTAATTCACCAGCAAGTCTTTTACTGTGTTGATTCCACTCATCATCAACAACAAATCCTGTGATTTTCATAACATTTGCTCTATTTTTGCCAAAGTTAGGATGGGGGAACAGAATATTTTAAGCACCTGATAAAATCTGTTCCCCCTACTTAAAATGGAAACAAATTAATTTATCCACAAAGTCTTTTACTGTGTTGATTCCACTCATCATCAACAACAAATCCTGTGATTTTCATAACATTTGCTCTTTTTTTGACAAAGTTAGGATGGGGGAACAAAATATTTTAGCTTTCAGCCACCTGAAATAATCTGTTCCCCCTACATGAAATGGACATGTACAGTGAATTATTTTCTTTGTTACCTAAAATGTGAATCATTAAATGAAGCTGTTTATTTCAGTTTGCAGAAAAAACTCCTAGCAAAAGAGGTTGTGGATTTTCCTGTTTCCACTGCGGCGTCTACAGCATGAGGTTGGACATTGCTGTGAGACTTATTCTTAACAGTGGTTGTTATAACATTAATTAACAAAAATTGTTTGTCTATAGCTTAATAATTTCATTTCCTGTAGTTAATTAAAAGTAGATGCGGTTGAGGGTCAAGAAAACCCCCAACATCCTGCATATGAACATTATTAGAAAAAATTAAAAATGTGACACTTAAAATCTGGACTAGATTATTCTCCTCTTCAAGAAGAAGAATTAGAATTGATTTTGAAAAAGACTGCATGGAACAAGTGTGAATGGTAATCACACTTTATTGAAGTCTGACAAATCACTTAAAGGTTTCACAAATCCCAAACATGGATTAAAATATTCTGCTATTAGTTGAGAATAATTTAGTGTAGATTTGAAGAGTCTAGGTGTGAGTTTTGGAGTTGGAGCAGGTCTCATGTGACACAGATCCAAAAAACATCTGAAATTAACCTTTATTGAAGTTTCAGTTATTGTACTTATTAAGTGTTCATATTTAACAATTTTGTTAAATAACTGTTTTCACATGTTGATGTATTAAGTTTGGCTAAGTACATATTTTTTTTTATCAAAACATACAAATTATAGTCATGACAAAAATTTTCATTAACACTCAAAATAAGAATATTAATGTTATAACAACCACTGTTAAGAATAAGTCTCACAGCAATGTCCAACCTCATGCTGTAGACGCCGCAGTGGAAACAGGAAAATCCACAACCTCTTTTGCTAGGAGTTTTTTCTGCAAACTGAAATAAACAGCTTCATTTAATGATTCACATTTTAGGTAACAAAGAAAATAATTCACTGTACATGTCCATTTCATGTAGGGGGAACAGATTATTTCAGGTGGCTGAAAGCTAAAATATTTTGTTCCCCCATCCTAACTTTGTCAAAAAAAGAGCAAATGTTATGAAAATCACAGGATTTGTTGTTGATGATGAGTGGAATCAACACAGTAAAAGACTTTGTGGATAAATTAATTTGTTTCCATTTTAAGTAGGGGGAACAGATTTTATCAGGTGCTTAAAATATTCTGTTCCCCCATCCTAACTTTGGCAAAAATAGAGCAAATGTTATGAAAATCACAGGATTTGTTGTTGATGATGAGTGGAATCAACACAGTAAAAGACTTGCTGGTGAATTAATTTGTTTCCATTTTGAGTAGGGGGAACAGATTTTATCAGGTGCTTAAAATATTCTGTTCCCCCATCCTAACTTTGTCAATAAAAGAGTAAATGTTATGAAAATCACAGGATTTGTTGTTGATGATGAGTGGAATCAACACAGTAAAAGACTTTGTGGATAAATTAATTTGTTTCCATTTTAAGTAGGGGGAACAGATTTTATCAGGTGCTTAAAATATTCTGTTCCCCCATCCTAACTTTGGCAAAAATAGAGCAAATGTTATGAAAATCACAGGATTTGTTGTTGATGATGAGTGGAATCAACACAGTAAAAGACTTGCAGGTAAATTAATTTGTTTCCATTTTAAGGGGGGGAACAGATTTTATCAGGCGCTTAAAATATTTTGTTCCCCCATCCTAATTTTGGCAAAAAAAGAGTAAATGTTATGAAAATCACAGGATTTGTTGTTGATGATGAGTGGAATCAGTACATTAAAAGACTTTGTGGGTAAATCAATTTGTTTCCATTTTTAAGGGGGGGAACAGATTTTATCAGGCGCTTAAGATATTTTGTTCCCCCATCCTAATTTTGGCAAAAATAGAGCAAATGTTTTCAAACTTGCAGGATTTATTGTTGATGATGAGGGGAATTAACACAGTAAAAGACTTTGTGGATAAATTAATTTATTTCCATTTTATATAGGGGAAACAGATTTTATCAGGCGCTTAAAATATTTTGTTCCCCCACCTAACTTTGTCAAAAATAGAGCAAATGTTATGAAAATCACAGGATTTATTGTTGATGATGAGGGAATGAAGACAGTAAAAGACTTTGTGGGTAAATTAATTTGTTTCCATTTTAAGGGGGGGGAACAGATTTTATCAGGCGCTTAAAATATTTTGTTCCCCCATCCTAACTTTGTCAAAAATAGAGCAAATGTTTTCAAACTTGCAGGATTTATTGTTGATAATGAGTGGAATCAACACAGCAAAAGACTTGCAGGTAAATTAATTTGTTTCCATTTTAAGTAGGGGGAACAGATTTTATCAGGCTGGTGAAATATCCATTCTCTCCTCTTCTCCCCCATAACTTTGGGAAATAAAAGGTAACTGTTTCCAAATTCTCAAAAATTATTATGTGTGATAGCATACTAGACATTTCCTTATTTTCCTTATTTATCATTAGAACGTGACTGGCCAAAAAGTTTACACTCTGATCTTTTCAGGAAGTCTTTATTTTTGTGCCCTGCTATCAGCCAGCTTCCCTCCTCCTTTATCAGAAATGAAAAATTATAAATGCACACTTCGTGTTGGGAACCTGTGTTTGTTGACTGACTTTTATTTGTGAGGCTTACGAGACAAAAGCTGAAAAAAAAGATCGATTCTCTTCACGTTTAAAATAACACAAAACAGCGTAAAAAGACCTCCACACCAGACCTCGTTTATTTACGTATGTATTTTTATTTTGATAGCTGCCGATTAAACTGAAAGTTACAACACTGACATGATTATATGAGTAGTTTTTACCGAGAAATCGATCAGAAGCGCCGTGAAAATGGTCAGATCCGCCGAATCCACTTCTCTGGCTGCAATGCGCGCTCCCGACACAGGGGGAACAGATTTTCACAGGGGAACAGAATTTCTCACAAGACCGGGATCCACAGATTCAGCAACGTCCAATGAACTCCAGCCATAAGCGGAAGAGCGTCCTACGTAAATTATGACGAGCATTGTAAACAACAGCGAGCGAGTTAGCTTGTAAAAGTTATGCAGCCTCAACAGTGTTTGACCTGAGTAAGTATTCAGATTTAATTTTTTACAAAATGAGCTTGTTAAGACTGGGTTTCTGCTTCAAAGTGCTGACATTAGGCACATATGGGAAAACAATTCTGTTGTGCTAACGTCACATATTGTTGTCTTTGATTTGCGTGTAATGTCATAAATAAGTCTACTAGAAAATGCTTTAACGGGGAAACCAAGCTGCTTCTCAAAGTAAGCACGTTTAAAGTGTAGCCAGCTTTGTTGCGTAGCTACTTGCTGCTTAACTCTGGAGACACGCTAGCTGTAATTGGTATGCTGCTCAGTAAATTGTCCAAGTAGGAATAACTACACACATACCTCAGCTAAACGGTTGCAAACCCTCTTAACTGTGCTTCTCTGGCTAATGCCAAGTATACAATCTCTGGAAGCGTCGTAATTTTAGTGACCTAGATTTAATTACTGATTAACCTTATTTTATTACACTAATTAAAAAAAGAAAGTCCGGAGTTCATCCATCCTTCCATTGTCTATACAGGCTTATCTTTTCCTTTAAAACCACAATTGTGCACTGCTTTCTGTGTGTTTACCACATAAAATCCAAATAAAAGTTTTCACAGATAAATGGTTTTGTGATGTAACATAACTTCTAGACGTTTGTTTTGAAACATCATATAACTCAGTATATATCTTTTGCAAGATACTGCAGTGAGCTAAAAACTTAAACAAAAGTCAGTCTGTATTGTTAGTTAAGCAATAATTCATTTTCACTTTGACATTTCATAGTCAATCAATCCCTTATGTGTTTATATTAAACCACTTTTTTACCATACAGAGTAGGCCTGCGGCTAATGATTATTTTAGTAATCGATTAATCTATCCATTACTGTACAGTTTTGGCTTAATTACAGCTCTGAATATATTGTTTGTTTCAGCAAACTGTCTTTTTTTATCTTTATACGCCAGTGAACGATTAATCGATTACTAAATTAATTGACGATTATTACAGTAATCAACTGATCACGATTAAGCCGATTAATCGTTTCAGCCCTGGTACACTGACTTGTATTGTTACTTAATTGGACCTAATAGCTGATTGTTTGGCGCTAATGACCAACTCACAGTGGCTGTTCTTCCTTTTAAAATGTAAAAAGCTAAAAATAAGCTCAAGGTTTCTTTAGGGATTTCAAAGTCATATGACTCTGCTGCTATCAGTTTTCGTAGTTGGAACGAAGACATTTTGTGTTGTGCCTATTTTTGTTGTCTGAAAGCACAAATCTGAGAAAGACCTCTTATAACCTGTAGAAGTTTCTAGTGGTATTCTGTATTCTTTATCTCTAAATTGTTGGTTTTATTTTACCGAAGGGTGCCACACTTTGATGTGTGTCTAACTGTTCTTACAGAGCTCAACGATGCTGTGTGAAATCCTCCTGTCGTCACTATGGTTCCTGTTTGTGATCTTCTGGGCCGAGACAATAAGCGTGTGGCTGTTTTTATTCATGTTTTACCAGGATCAGGCGTTTTACCACTGGGGAGATGGGTAAGAGTTCTCCTTCGTGTCTTGTTTTTGATACTTGTAAACTTAAAAATGTGTTACTTGAAAAATCTAACTGATGTAAATTTGTGAATTAGTGATACATTTGTGATATATTTTCTCAAGCATTCACTTGATTTTTACAGGTTATTTGCAGACGATCCTGGGCAGATGATTTACATGTTGAGCAGGTAGAATGTCTTAGCGCTCAAGAATTGTATTTATGACATTTTATGTATAAGGATATTACTAATTTGCCAGTTTTATGTTATTTCATCGTATTCGCAGAGTTGAAAACACAGCAGAAACCGAGCCACAGACCTGAAATGGAAATATGTCAAGAACTTTAAAGAAGACAGTGTTGCTGTCATATGACTGAAGAGCCAATGAAAAAAGCCGGTTTCTATTTGCTGCAAATGTATTCTATCAGTTTTCTGGGGAGCAGAACAATATAAAATATGCAAATCTGATTCTCACATGAGCTCAATGCAACTTTGTTTGACTTTCTTTTTTTTTCTTCACTCTAAACTCCATTTTGCACTTGCACTGTGATCATTTCTGTCTTTTGCCTTCTCTATGCAATCACTGTTTGCTAGTTGCACTCATATTTGTGTTTTCTGGTAAATTGCAAATTGATGTTTTAAGTCCTTCTATGTTTTAGTGTACAACTTGTAAGCTTATCAAAGCAAAGCAATGAGAGTTTCTGTTTTGAATCAATATTTGTAGTATTATCCTGAGTTTCAACAGAAAAGCAGTGGAAATGAACATATTTTTTTAAACCTGAAAAATCACAAATTATATTTCTCATTTGTCTTATGCATGTGTACTTTATTGCATGTTAATTTTGTTTTGTTGTCCACTTTAAGTTTATAAACTGAAATTTCATGCTGACGTATATGACGTCAGATGGGACGTTTCCCTTTGGATAAATCTCTGTAAATCATAACCACATCAATATATATTTTTTTAATCAAAATGTGTATCACATTTTCCCCCACAAATGTGTAGCAGCATGTTTTAGTGTCTTTTTGTAACTACGACAAATAATATTTTTTGTTCTGTATATTGAGTTATGAAATAAAATAAAACTGTTCGAGTTTGTTGATTACCGCGTTCCAGTTTTATACCACTCCGAAACACCAGGGGTCGCTCTCGATAAAGAGAGACATTTTCGTATTCGGAGGTTTTACCACTGGTTCTTCCTCTTCATCCTGTTTTATCGTGAGGAGCTAAAAAAATGTGTAGTTTGTTGCTTTGCTAGTAGAAACTCTTGCGTGTTGTAGTTGTGCAAAGCTGAGGAACTGCCGGTGACCTAGTTTGGATTTCTGTTTTATCCCCGTAAACAAGCAGCTTTGTTTTGAGTTGCGAGGGGAGATTTTGTCGTAAACATGGCTCCAACGATCCAAACTCAAGCTCAACGGGAAGACGGTCACAGGTACAACACCACAGCTACACTTTAAAATCAGCAAGCGGCATCGATTTCTTTAATGTTCAGCGCCAGAAATAAACAATTATTTAACAAGAACCAACAGCGTGAGATATTAACAGTTATTGTTTGACACAAACCAACAATACAGATTACCTTCCTCCAATAACTTGGCAGAGATTGTTAGTTGAGGTAATGGCGTTCTTGTTTAGTGTAAGGAAAATTTTAATACTTAAAATAGCTCAGAATAAATTGGTTGACCATGTTAAGTTGAAGGGGTACTGCTGAAGATGTGTAAATATAAATACTATAATGATTTAATAAACAGTTCCCTTATTAAATACGTTAGAGGTTTTAAAGTGTTACATAAAATTACCTCCCGCCTGTTATTGGAACCCCAGGAGTTTTAAGCACTGCCTTTCAGTTGGGAAAAAGTATAAATTTGTAGAGCACCATCCATAAACACGGATGTTTACAGAAAATGCAAGTTTTAAAAAAAGCTGTGAATGTTACCAAAATTGGCTCTTAACTGATAAAATAAGCTTTGCCTTCACATAAAACTGCAGGAAATAAAGTTTTTTTTAAATTTATTTATTTATTTATTTTTTTTTTAGGAAGGAGTAGGTAGATGTCTTCTCCATAATTAAGTTTTACAAAGTTTTTGCATTGGACTTACCTAATATTAAAATTTCATTTTGGACTTTAAGTCTTAACAGAAAACTATCAAAAGCGCTTGAGATTGCATTACAGTGTGTGTATTGAATGCATTTAATCAGTTTTACTTTTTGCAATTGAATGACTAAATAAGTACTTTAATACCATTTTTTGTTTGTATGTATTTATTGGCTAATCTTTCCAGAACACAGTCTCTGAGCTCATCACAAAAAGCCCCACTGCAAAAAACATGGACAGTTTTTTAGTTCTCCAATCAGACCCAATTACTTTCTGTCTGGTATGGTCATCTACAGAAATAAGGAACAGCTGTTGCATTTATCGTCAAAATAATCGATTAATCAATAACTAAAATAATTGTTAGTTGCAGCCCTCATCTAAATGTTTTCCTGTTTATTTTTCTTTTAGCAGGCCGTCTTCTCACAGAACGGTGCCAGAACGGTAAGCACATTCATTATTTTTGTAATGAATTGATGTAAAATCATGTCTGTCCAGCGGAGGTCAGTTGTAAATGTTGTTTATTGTGTGTCTACTGCAGGTCAGGAATTGTTTGCAGAGTGAAGTACTGCAACAGCTTGCCCGACATCCCATTTGATCCAAAATTCATCACCTACCCATTCGATCAGCACAGGTGAGTTCATGTACCCACTTATCTGCCTTCTCTGTTGACTCCAACCTGTTCCAGAGCAACACAGTTTGTGTATGTGTATGTGTGTGTGTGTGTTTTGTCTAGGTTTGTCCAGTATAAAGCCACTTCTCTTGAGAAGCAGCATAAACACGAGCTCCTGACTGAACCGGATCTCGGGGTCACCATTGACCTCATCAATCCAGACACCTACCGTATCGATCCTAACAGTAGGTTTAGATCAATGCACAGTAAAAATATTTGCATTGTTTTTTGTAGTTTTTTTTAAACTCACAACTGAAACACTGAATACATTAATTCTAAATGTAAAAATAAAAAAAATACTTTAAAATTTTCAGTTCTTTTGGACCCTGCTGATGAAAAACTGTTGGAAGAAGACATCCAGGCTCCATCCAGTTCCAAAAGGTAAGGCTTATTAAATAAGCAGTACAATGTTTTACCTCCTTTCTAGGTGTCTTTTTTTTTTTTGTTTTTATAAATAATATACCATCTTTTTTTTTTTTTTTTTTTTTTTTACTTTTAAGGTCACAACAACATGCCAAGGTGGTACCATGGATGAGAAAAACAGAATATATTTCCACAGAGTTTAACAGATACGGCGTTTCTAACGAGAAAGTGGAAGTCAAGTAAGTTGGACTCTCCCGACTCTCCATTTGAGAGCCTCTGTGTTTTTCGGTAGTTCTGTTTAAATCGGACCTTGTGTTGCGTTCAGGATCGGAGTGTCTGTTAAACAACAGTTTACCGAAGAAGAGATCTACAAGGATCGGGACAGCCAGATTTCTGCCATTGAAAAGACATTCGAGGATGCACAGAAATCAGTGAGTGGGCATATTTTAGCATCGATGGGTCTTTAAAATGCGATGGGTGCACAACTCTGATTCTGAATAAAGAATGAAGCATGAGTATAAATACGATAACTTCTTTCAGTAGTTTACAAAAACCAAAATATTGGTACAATATTACAATTTAGTACAAATATCAGAAAAGGGGATAGGCCAAAGCCAAAGGTGAGCAACGCCTGTTGTATTCAAAATTCATAAATCACACAGAAACTGCCACGCAGAAAAATAGTACAACAGTCAGTAAAAATGTCCCCCACCTTACACCCATCTGACTTTTAAATATCTTAAAGTCTACATTTGTTAGCTTAATTTGTCTCGCCATCTGTTTACTTGTTTTGAGCTCATCCAGATTTCCTGCAGAGATGATCTTTGTTGTAAATTGTTCTCCTCTCCCTTTTCTATGTTTCCATTAAGTGTAATTTACCTATTTCCATTTTAAAATG
Source organism: Poecilia mexicana (assembly GCF_051168715.1). Lineage (NCBI taxonomy): Eukaryota > Metazoa > Chordata > Actinopteri > Cyprinodontiformes > Poeciliidae > Poecilia > Poecilia mexicana. The sequence continues at coordinate 30,928,414 of NW_028263382.1, read as the reverse complement.
CAATTTTTTTGTCACAAAAGCAATCTGTTTTATTGAGTTATTTTGTTATACTCTATGATTCTATTCCAAATCTAAAAAGTTGGGTGTGCATACATATTTTTAACAGTTTGTTGTTGTTGTTGTTTCTCATTGTTTGCAGATCACACAACATTACAGTAAACCCAGAGTCACTCCTGTGGAGGTTTTGCCTGTGTTCCCTGACTTTAAGGTGGGTTTACTGCTCAATAAATGATTTCAAAATCTTTTTTTTTGTGTAAATGTTATTTTACAGTCTAAGTAATGTGAAGAGAAGACTAAATGTGGGGGGGAAAAACAGGTTTGAATAATGAGCCTCATACATTTTCCCTTTCAGATGTGGATCAACCCATGCGCTCAGGTCATCTTTGACTCTGATCCTGCACCTAAAGACATATCAGGGCCAGCAGGTGTGGAAATGATGTCTCAGGCTATGATCAGGTATACACTTTTTTGTGTGTGTTTTTGAGCGTTAATCCTTACCATCAGTACCATATTTTTTACTTAAATGCAATTTGTGTTTATTACAGAGGAATGATGGACGAGGAGGGAAATCAGTTTGTGGCCTACTTCTTGCCCAACGAGGAAACGCTTCGCAAGCGGAAGAGAGACTTCGAAGAGGGAGTGGATTACATGGCAGAGGACCTGTAAGGAAAAGTTATGGATCAATATGGAGCTTATGTGTATAAGCCAGGGGCAATAAAAAAAAAAAATTTTTTTGCTTTTAGGTACGACTACAAGATCGCAAGGGAATACAACTGGAACGTCAAGAACAAAGCCAGCAAAGGTTATGAGGAGAATTACTTCTTCATCTTCAGAGATGGCGACGGGGTTTACTACAACGAGCTGGAGACGAGGTAAATACTCAGACTATGACACATTATTTTCAAAAGGAGGATGATGGTTTGCTTGATTCCTTATTAAAAAAAAAAAAACTTGACTTGTAGGGTACGCCTGAGTAAGAGGAGAGCCAAGGCTGGAGCACAGTCTACTACAAACGCTGTGCTGGTGTGTAAGCACAGAGATATGAATGAGAAGGAACTGGAGGCCCAGGTGAGTCTCCTGCTCTGTTTTTAGATATATGAATGTCGGGGCATATAAACTGAACTTGGGAACCATTTACTGCACAATAGTTACATGACCAAGCTCAGTCAGTTGTATTTGACCCTGTAAATCACAATCATCAAGTTGGTTCTCATATCTAAAGTCAGGAAATATTTATTTAAGGTGAAATGGAGGGATTGAGGGGAGGAACATAAGGTAGACAAGTAGAGTTAAGACTTTAAGGAGAAATGTTATCTGTGAACTGTAGTTTAGAGACCTAACTGACCAGCATCCTACAGGGAAATTTAAAAGCTCTGTGTGAGCTGTGGAGAGTGAAAATGTCATATTACAATAAATACATAACTTAGAAAATGGTTATTTAAAAGTAATTAATTTATTAAAACTGCAAATAATTACAGAAATAATTTCTTAAAATAAATGTAATAATATTTGTTCGCAAGAGAGCGTTAGCCGGTGTTAGCTAGTAGGCAAGGCTAACGATCCTGTCCGTAGTCAGTGGCAGCTTCCCACAGTGAGGTCACTTGTGAATTTTTTAGTGATATTTCTGAGCAAACTGGAGATCTAGAGGTTGGAGTTTCTCACTCAGAGTTTGCAGTAAACAAATTACAATAATTTATTGAAGTTATTTTCACACTTCCTGTGAAAATATTGACCCAGTCTTAGCAAACTTGTACTTGATTGATCCCCATAGGGAAATTTTGTATTTATTGACAATCTAATCCATCTGAAGTGTTAAATGTTAGCAAATACAAATATAGCTGTAAGTAATATAACATTTATTTAAATTTAAAAAACACCTAAGTGTGCTACCTGAATGCATGTTTTTTTCAGGGTTTTTTCCAACCCCATACATGGTTGAATATATTCACAGGGGGGTTTGTTTTTATAAAATGTACGATAGACTTGTAAAAACATCTAAAAAGTTCCAGTTATGAGGCCAACATTTGTAGCTAGTTGCATCAGAACAGCACTTCCTCTACCAACTCCTTCCCCTACTGTCAGTTCAAGCAGATTTAATCTACAATTCCACCTGCTGTTTAAAATAGGAACTGTCTTGGCCCTCTTCAATTTCATTTTTGAACTGCAGCAGAAATTCCAATTAGAAAGTTCTATTCTTAGAAAAAAAACAATAAAATTGGTGTTTTTTTCGAAAAGTGTGCTTATTTCATAATTATCTGATTTAAAAGACTGAAAAGTTCAGTAATGATTCATTCACTGTATGTGTTATGCGTTAAAGATTTTTAGAGGGTTTTTATTAGTGCTTTGAAATAATTATGAAAGTTTTAACTACTTTGTAGTATTTTAGAGCTTAAAACAAGCACAAAAAAAACTACTAGAAGAAGAAGTTTTATGGCTCTATCAGTGAATTATTTGGATTACTTTTTAGTGTTTGACAGCTCATTGATGATTTTATTGATATTGGCTTTCAGGAAGCACGTAAAGCTCAGCTGGAGAATCATGAGCCGGAAGATGAGGAAGAAGACATGGACATGGACAAAGACATGCAAGATTCTGGTTAGTTCCTTAGAAACGAACTTCCTCTTACAAAATCTGGATTTTTAATGTCGTTTTAATTTGCACTTGAGTAAACAAAAAAATCAAATAAAACTTCCAAATTGTGTCTCCAGGCGACGAGAAAGAAAAGGGCAGCGGCAGCGAGGCAGAGAACTCCGGCAGTGAATCCGAGAGGGAAGAGGAAGACCAGGAGCAGAGTGGCGAAGACGACGAAGAGGACGAGGACCGGGGCAAGAGGCGGAGGAAGGCCAGCGGTAGCGGGAGCGAGAGTGGCGAGGAGAGGACCCGGGAGATGCGAGACGAGGAGGAGATCTTCGGCAGCGACGACGACAGCGACGACAACGAGCCCAAGAACTCGGCCAGGAGCAGCGGCGAGGAGGGCAGTGGCAGCGAGGATGAGGCAGAGAACAGGCGAAGCCGCAGCGCCTCCCCAGCACACAGCGACCACAGCAGCGACCGCTCGGATACCCACGCTCCGAGCGGAAGCGAGAGGGGATCGGACTCCTCTGAGGCCAGCGACAGCGAATAAGACCCTCAGTGTGCTTGAGCTTCACGTTCGACTCCAGAACTTGACCTTCTCGCTCTGCCGGCGAGCCGAAAGCGTCGTCGTCGACGTCCATAGCTACTTGATGCACTCTTTGCGTTTGAACTCGATCCGTCTCCATTTAGTCTAGATTTTATTTGTAGATTTAGATCGCACAGTAGTAGCTGGATTTTGTTTTCGCCACTAATCTCTTCAAGATTGTGTGTAAGATCATGTAAAAATTCTTTGTTCTCTTTATGTATGACTTACTATACTGATACCGCTTTTGAAATGGATAATAAATCACTGGCTACATTTTGGTCATAAAGTTGGTTTGTCTTCAATTCTTTGAGCTGCACGGAAACTCAGATGCAACATTTTATAAGATTATCAATAATTGAAATTGAATAATTTATTTGAGTCAAACAAGTTTATTTTGTAAAGCACATTCCAGCAACACGAAAACAAAAAAAAAATCTTACATCACATAGTCAGCAGTTTTGAAAACCAATAACAGATGTTACATTTTGTTAAGTGCCATCATCAGAATCATTAATACACACCATGTTGGTCAATGATTCGTTCATTATAGTTCAAACTCAGTGTTTCAGCTGTTTTGCAGTTTTCTAGAAGCTTGTTCCAGATTTGAGGTTCATAGAAGCAGAATGCTGCTTCGCTGTTTGGTTCTGGTTCTGGGGATGCAGAATAGACCAGAACCAGCTCACTTTATGTAGTTCCAATTCTCAACAAATGTCATTGCATAGCACTTTACAAAATGAAATCAATCGAATAATGTACAGTTACCAAATGTCTCAGTTAAAGGAAAAGCTTAAATTTTATTTGTTCTTTCTTTGCTTCTTCCTTTAACTTTTTTACATTTTATTTTAGAGGAATACTTCAAATTACTTTCATTCGTTTTATGTGTTGCAGTTCTGATCGAGTCATTACTAAACATTCTTACGTAACACCAATTACATAAGAATTGGTGTTAAATATATATTTGAGATATATATTTAACATACATTTTTATATTCATATAAACGTATGAATATATTTAACATGGTTTGGCTTGAAATCAGGGCTAAAACGTACAAAGAACAGCTGTTTGATGTTTAGCTTACACTTACAGAATTGAAAAACATCAACTTCAGTGGAAAAATGTATCTATGACCTGCTTAAATTTTAAGGTAAATCCTATGTTACAATATTAAGGAAAAACAGGCAACGCATCTAAAATGACTTAGAAACCAAAACTCTGTTGCTGTAAGTGAATGTTTTACTGTCACAACAAACAAAACAGGAAGTCAAATTCAGGATCTTGCTTAGGGAATGAAAATCTGGTTTGAAAGTTGCAGAAGAAGCAGTTTCAGCGAAAAAATGCCAGCTGGTTCTTGAGCCATTCTTCCGTCAGGTCGTCGGCATTCCTGGTTTCAAAGATCTTTCAGAGTAAAAGAGATGCTGTTAGCTAAACAAACAAAATCCAAATAATAGAAAGAACAACAGTATTTTAAACTTTTACTTAATCGTTGTTAAACTTTTACATAACATGAAGGCCTGGCTAATTTCTGCCAGTGAATGTTTTTTCAGTGTCAGCCATTTTACTCATCAATCAGAAATACCTTTGTGAGTTCTGCGATTTGGACCAGTCGATTCTTGCTGCCTGCATACATCATCTGCTGCTCTGGCTTACACCCTGCATAAAATGAGGGTCAAATTAACATACAGTGCTGAGAGAGAGAGAAAAAAATGAATTTCCTGCCTTACAGATTTTAGTCAGTTTTTCTTTTTTTGGAACATTTATTTGTTTCACATCTTCAAGCAAATTTGAATATCTGATAATACATTTTGTGTTTTCCTATCAATTAACTTTCTTGCCCTTTATTCAATAGCTTCCATGTTTTCTAAAAAATTGATCATAACAATAGTTTTAATAATATTCACAACTCAGTAATGCAAGTAATATTTCCAGAGGAATTAGTAAACCTGGGGTGTCCAAAATTTTTGGCCACATGGGCTGAAATTGCTGAGTCAAAAGTACTCACAGGCCACAAGAAACAACAACAACAAAAAACAAACAAAGGTCAGGCAAATAAAGTTGTCCTTTTTTGTAGTAAAGGAATATTATTATTTCTAGATCCAAAAAATAAGAATGAATTTTGTAGAAATTTGTTTTTTGGCTCGATTGAGCAAATTAAGCAAATTGAGCAACATTTGGGTCACTTCCTTTCAAAATATTTTCTGTTTAGCCAAGTTTAGTATATCAGATGAAAGCTAATTTGGGTGCAGCAAAGTCAGCTTTTCGATAAAAGTCTCTGGATAAACGTGGTCCTATAAAGCTTGGTTATATGAAGGCAACAACGTTGAGTTGTACTTAAAATTTTCCATTTCAAGAAAATGTTTACAAATACTAAACATCAAGTACTTGCACTGGATGAGTCAAATTTGTATGATTATTGAATGACAGTTGGGAGAGGGTGCAACCAAATTCAATCAAATGGCCACAAATGGCCCCCAGGCCACGCTTTGGACACCCCTGGCAAAAACGTTATGTTTCAGGAAGCTGTAAATACTTACCCATTGGGCTTGAGAAAATGAAACAGAGGGGATAAGACACTCTCCCATCCCCATGGGTGTATTTGTAGCTGTAGACAATGTATGTAAGCTGTTGTCAAGGAGAATCGCCTATCTTTTTAAAACTGCACAGACCTTTCAGTTTGAATGGTAAAAACTTTGAGAATAATCCGGTCACAAACCACAAAGTGAACCTTTGTGATGGAGTGAGCGTCTACTCTCACGACCTGCGCAGGTTTTGCAAAAGTCTGGGGAAAATGTACATTAATTTCTATCCCTTTTTGATGATCATTGCTGTTTCTCTCTATGTCAGCGTTAGCAAAACTCCCAGCTCTCTACGAAACTGTTGACTCTCTTAGGATATCTGGGTTGGCGCTCGGGAAGCTCATTTCTCAGGTCGTCCAGTGAGATATCCTGGAAGACAGTGAAGGATGTAAGCTACTTCAAAGCAGAATAAATAAATGCAAATGTAGAAGGAGTATCAGGTTTTATTTGCATGTTATTAAAAAGGCCATGTCGGAAAATAGAAATAACACCAATCAAACCCTTCTATACTAATTCTTAGCGGATTTTGACATGTTTTTTTGACTGGTATTTTGATGATTTATTTTTGATGCTGATCTCTAATTCTTTGAAGGCTTCTGTTGCATCACCTTAATTCAGGACAGGAAATTGGCTCGATTGCTCCAAAACAATATAACTTCCATACACGAGATGGCTAACTTACCTCAAACTCCTCCTCAAGGATAACGAGCTGTTTCGCCATATCTATTTTAACTGAAATAAAAGAAACCTTCTTTATTACTGTTGAAGAACTAAAGTATTGATTGCATTACATTTGGAAAAAAAAGAAATTGAATATTTTTCACCAGAATACAGTTCTTGCAGTACTTACTGAGCATGGCTGCATTGTTGGTTTCTTTTCGAAATCTGAACTTTTTCAGTTTTTCTCTCAGACTTTCTTCCACCTCGCACACGACCAGAGAGCTTGACTGCAAACAGGTTGCAAGAATATATCTGTCAAATAAAGTACTCGAACTATGACCTAATCAAAAAAAAAAAAAGCCAAAATAGCGCCTTACATAGATGAGTTAAACTTTCATAGCAAATTTGATCATTCTGACATGCTAAGAGCAGGAAGTGTCATTCTGCACGAGCGAGAATCTAGTTTCCTGTTTGAAGATGAGAGGCGAATGGTCGACTTTTGCATTGGTACTAAAGTTAAATCGATGTATCTACATTTTTCAAATCTTATGGGTAAAATTTCATGAAGTCCAGTGAAACTAAGCTGCATATCTAAACTCTAAAAGCCATTGCATTGACTCCACCTACCATCTTGAAAGGATCCTGTCCTGTGTGACACTGCCTTACTGAAACTGCTTGCAACAAACAGCTTCTGTCAGATTGTCAGCAGATCCTCCTTCTGTTGACGAGGGGAGGGCAGATATGCAACTCGAGTCTGCAGCACGACTCTTTCCTCTTTTTACTGACATAACATCAGTCATAGTATTGCACAAGCACAGCTGCAAAAATCGTGTTCTTTGTCACTGAACACAGAAAGAAACCAGATTATTTTCAGGATTTCCAGGGCTTTTGTCTTGCATGTCATTGCCACCTACTTACTTTCACTTCCAAATTTCACACAGATGTATGTGGCTGCGGAAATGTGGAAATGTATGTGTTCCGAACGAATCGGCCAACCTGATGTATGTAAACTGAAAACAGGAAGGGGTCGAGTACTAATCTCTGAGGTACTCCATGTCAACCCAGCGTGTAAATTTTGTGAGCAATGACAAGATCTGCATTTGGGATTTGGGTGAAATAGATATCAACCCATCATTTTAAATATGGGTTGATATCCCATATCAACCCATATTTGTTGAGCTACATCAGGGGTGCCCAAGTCCAGTCCTCGAGAGCTGCAAGTTTTAGAAGTATCCTTACTCCAACAGACCGGGATCAGCTCTACAGAGGCCTGATAACGAGCCATTCATTTGATTCAGGTGTGTTGAAGCAGGGATGCATCTGAAAGTTGCAGGATGGTAGCTCTCGAGGACTGGACTTGGGCACCCCTGAGCTACATTTTTTGCAGCTGGTGCTGCATTTCATTTATAGTTGGAAAAATCAATTGGAACAAAGTCGGACATCTCACTCGGAAAGTCGGAGAACATTTTGAACGCCAGCTTTGAGATCCAAAATGGCAGCTCCTCACATCAGCAATTACACATTGTGGTGAAAACATGTTTATTTTACAAAACATGCATGTAAGTTTTAGGAGTATTACTACCCTACATTTTTACTTGAGTAACATTATCATGAAGTATCACTACTAATTGAGTAAAATTTCTGGATACTCTCTACCCACCACAGGTAACTTTAATATATGAAGTACAAATGTGTTTTAACTTATTTACAAAAAAAAAAAAAAAACACTAGACACAGACACACACTTTATGTTAAAATTGAGACTTTTTGTTTGTACACAAGCTTTGCTATTTTATTGTATTGTAAACTGGAACTAGTTTGTCCTTTTCTACATATATCACACTCTATTAGTTTCATAATTTTTACATTAAAAATATTATTGAACATTTTGTCCTCTGCTTGAATGTATTGAATTTCACAATTATGTTATTCATTCATATTAATTTTGTGATTTTATAACCTAATATGTTTGTCTGTGTGATTACATTTTTAAATATTAAATTTACCCTCTGATTAATTTCTCAACCATTTTGCGAAATGCTTATTTTGACTGTCATTTGAGTGATTTCTTGGACGGCTACCTTTAACTTTGAGTAAAAAACGTTGAAGTAGTGTTACTCTTACTCGAGTGTGGTTTTTGGGTACTTTACTCCTCTACCCACCTCTACTTAAAAAAAAGTACATGGCCAGACCACATACTTGTGTTCCATTTACAGACAAATTTACAAAAATAAATAAATAAATAAATAAATAAATCTCCTACGGGAATGAGTGTGACCACCATAAGCCTACGGAGGCTATATGACTTTTGTAAGGTTTTTTTTTTTTTTTTTTTGATAACCTACAAACTATTCACCCGTCAATGGAAGCTTTTGAAAGGTCTGGAACAGTGGGCGGAAAACCATCTTACGTACGTGAAAACGTATGACACTGTGCCCACGTCTTACGTCAACTCAAAATCGAAGAGGATTTCTCCAGGCGTACACTCCTTATTTTCTGTATCCCAACTAGCATTTTTGTATATACGCTTATTCAAAAATGTTGTATTTAAGACAACAGTTTCTCGCCACCGCCAATGACAATTCTTAAGGGTTATTATGCGTGGGGATGAAAACAAGCGTTTCTGCCAACTAAGCTAACGTAACTGCAGCCGTTAGCAGAACTATTCCTACTCTTCTGTCGAGCTAGCTGTGGATTAGCACTTTAGCCTAGCTCGCTAACCAGGCACATCTGAGAAAGGTAAACAAATTTTCAAATTCCATGTATTGTAAATAACAGCTTATGGTTATTTGTGTTGTTATTTAGCCTTTGCCTTATCTCAAGAGAAATTACCTTTAGTTGGACCGCTTTCGTCGCAAATTATTTAAGTACCAACGGAGAAAAGGTGTAGCAGCAGCGTCAACGCAAAACAATACAAATCCCGAATCCCTCACCAGAGACTAGGCCGACTAGGCTAACTCCAGTTTACCACTATTAAATATGCTCAACTGTTTGAGGACAGGTTTTGCTTTAATTGTCACTGTTAAAATCACGATTCACACACCCACTACTTCCAAATTACAATCGACATATGATACAGAGCTTAGTTTTTCTTTTATAATGCTAAGAGAGCTACCATTTGCCGTGATGGGAGTTAGCTCTTTTGACATGTATTTAAATCTCACATTCCCTTTGCTGTTTAGATGTGACCTGATCAAGAGAACAATTTTCTCTTGATCAGACCATTTGTATTATAATTATATCATAGAGAGACAAACTTTGTTTCTCGTTTTATAACAGTATACTTTGGAGTAATACTTTTTTCTTTCGCTGTTAACTAATACAGAGTATAATACTCGCCCAAGGAATAGTTGATTTATTGGTTTTCTTTTACATACGTTTCTTCTTGTTAGAACATGTGTTTATTCAGACATACTTGGGAAGCAACTTTTTGATTACTGAACTCTTGAAAGCTTTTATTTATGTTCGATTCGTCACTGGCTTTGCATTCATATTATTTCATAATTGTCTTCTCAAATTTTCTCTCGGTGAACGTTTTGAACTTCCTTATTCATAACTTATGCATTTTCATAGGTGGAAGAACCTGCTATTCCTAGAAATTGCATTGATACCACATAAATTTTTTAGCATCATGTCCCAACCACAAACGTCAATGTGTTTTATTTGTTGAGCAACACAAAGCAGCGCATAACTGTGAACATGAATGCTTTTACAAAAAGCAATCTGAAAAAAATAAAACATGCATTGGTATAGAACTTAGTAAAAAAAAAAAAAATTCAGCCCACTTTGGAACCACCAAGACATTTTTTTGCCTTAAATAGCTGAAGTTAAGTCAGATTGGGTTGATAAATAGCTTTTGTATTTTATTTTATTTTATTTTATCTCCGGATCAGATTCTCAATTGGATTTCAGGTTGGGCTTTTACTAGGCCATTCTAACACATAAATATGCTTTCATATAAACCATTCTATAACATTTCTGGTAGTTTGTTTAGGATTACAAACCTCCACCCAGTCCTGTATTTGACTCCAAATATTTTTCCATTCCACTTTGACCAGCTTTCCTGTCAAGCACAAGCACCCAAAACAGCATAATGCTGCCACCACCACCCTTAGTGGTGGATATGGTGTATTCACAGTATTGTGAAGTTTTAGCTTCCCGCCACATGTTAAGCAGTGCTCCAAAAGATGCTCCAGATTTATGATGTATCAACCTAATAATGTTTTAAACTGTTCCATTTGTTAGTTTTAGTGATTTTGCTGACTAATATTTGTTAAACTTGTTATCCTAAGATACTGTATTTATACTAAGATAAGGTAAACTCCATTTATTAACTTGGTGACTTTTACTATATAGACAGTTGGTTGCACTGGGTTTTATGTTGGGTGATTTGGAGGGCTACCGGTTATTTTAGTAATCAATTATTCTATCTATTCAGGTGATTAATCGATTAATTGGTTAAAAAATATAGATGCAGCTTTTTCATTTAACCACTTAAGCCTTTTCGTACAATAGTAAAAATACATTAATAGATGCAAATAGTCTAATTAATTTTAACATTTTATTGCATAAAATACAATGGCATATCATTCCTTTAGTGTATGCTTGAACATTTGCAACAAAGGATGTATCTGCAGCTTTAAAAATACTTCCGACTTCAACATGTGAAAAGCGCCTCCCTTTCTGCTGTACAGTGTAGATTCAATCTGTTGACTATTTTTGAATTAACCAGTTATTAATTGGATCGCAAAAATTGGAAATTGCGAAACTGGAGATTTATTTAACACGATTTGAACTGGATGAAGCTAAAACTGTGCCAGTTAAGGTAGAGCATATAGTTTTTTTTAATCGTAAATGCAAAATAAATATTTTTTTGCAGTTTTGCTTAATTCCCACTGAGTGTGTTGTTCCTTTAGCAATTATCCTTTTTCTTTTGAGTTTGTATACTCCAGTTAACCATTACTTGATTATTAAATTAGTTGACGATTATTTAAGTAATCTATTCATCACGATTAATCATTTCAGCCCTAGTGATTTGAATATAGGGTTTAATACAAATGTCCATCACCTTTTCCAGATTTTTTTTGTTTTTTAAATTGCAAAAGTTTTAAAAATGATGCATCGTTTCCTTCCAGCTAGCGGCTATATGAAACTTAGTGTCGGCCTATCATAAAATCCCAGGTTTGTGGTGCTGTATGTGAAAATAACCTCAAACACAAAAATAAATACCAGTGGTTTAACACTGGTATTTATTTTTTAAATTGTTTTAAAAATTGTATTCTTACATACAAACAATTTTGAGAATTGTTTTAACTTTATTTTGTTGATCTAAATAGGGCACAGATGACGTGAAGTAACACAGCTCCTCCGTCGTGAGCCATTACCTGCTACGGCTGACGCACAGTGACCATTGAGACATCTTAAAAAAACAAAAAGAAAAGAAAAATCCCAGACAGCATTCGTGTCTGCAGCTCCTCCAGCACCTGAACCATGTGAGGGGTCCCCCTCGGTCCGACCTGAGGGGAACCCTGGACTGTTGAAACGACGACCCTCCGACCCCCGCTGTGCGGGGAAGGGCTCATCCCGTCTCTAACTTAACACCCCCCCTCAGATCCCCGCCCACACATTCCCACTCTCCCCACGCCATGATGTTCCGGGATCAGGTAGGTATCCTCACAGATTGGTTCAAAGGCTGGAATGAGTGCGAACAGACGGTGGCGCTCTTGTCGCTCCTGAAGAGGGTGTCCCGCACGCAGGCTCGCTTTCTCCACATCTGCCTGGAACACTGGCTGGCAGACTGCACTGAGATCCACATCCTTGAAGCTGAGGCCAACAGTGCAGGTAACCCAGATTTACCGTTTGACTTAAGGGTTTGAACAATTAATCATCTTACCAACTAATTATTGATTTACTGGTTTATTAGGTTAAAATTAGTTCCAATCGGACATTTAAGGTGTTCAGTTTGACCTTCTCTAAGTGTTGTAGTTTGGCCGCCATCCAACAGAAGGCCGCACAACTTATTTTTAACAGAGCCAGCTGATCCGGGAGGAAAGATGGCAGGGCTGATTTTGAACAGGAAAGAGAGCAACCAAACAGAGTCTGGTGTAACATGTAATATTTATTTTATGCAGTTCTGTTTTGAATACTTAGCTTTACAAGCACCTGAAAAATTCCTTAAGTTTGCCCTTCATAGAGCGTATTCAGCCGAGCTGCATGACGGAGCTTCTGAACCAAAAAATACTGATGTGCTATGAAGGTTGGGATGATGTGACAGAAAAGCGAAGGGCATAACAGAAAAATAAGTACGGTTGAGTTTGAGAGCTGTTGTCGGTTAAAGTGCTTTATGGAGTGAAATTTTCACATTCATGAATGCTCTGTTCATGGGGAATTAAATGTGCAATATATTTTATTGTTTTTCATCTTTTATTTTTCTGGTAAGCAATGCTTTAAGGGGTTCTATTAAAATAAATAATATCTGTTATTTTTAATAGATATTATATTATATTTCTGTTTATTCAATCTGTTTAATACAACTGACCCAAAATATTGTAAAAATGTAATTATGTTGGGTGCAGCCATGATGCAAAGGTAAAGTGCCCGGCGCCTACAGGAGCCTCAGTCCTCCACGCGCCGACGCTGGTTGAGTCCCAGCTGTTGACGCATGTCTTCCCCCTCTCATTACCTGCTTCCCTGTCTGACCACACTCAAATACAGGCCACCAGAGCAAGAAATAACCTTTAAAATTTTTTCATCCCTTTATGCTATGGAAAGACTGTCATCCCTCTTAATACAAGAGAAAACTCGGTTTTTTAATAATCAATTAATTGTTAGTTGATTGTTAAGATCAGTCGACTGCAGATTAACTCAGTAATCAGTAAGTGACATCCTATGTTTTGCTATCTTTAAGTAACTGGTATAATAATGAAACTGGTTTACAAAGTAGGAAAACATTCATTAATTTAGCTTTTTTTTTTCCTTTCTTGTATTAATCAGCAACCGTCAGTCAGTGGCATCAGGAGCCGAAAGAAAAGGTGGTGTCCCTGCTGCTGTCCCACTTGCCTCTGCTTCAACCACGTAATTGCGAGGCCAAATGTGAATACATGAAGCTGCTGCAGAAAGTGTTGACTCACACCATTGAGAGCAGCCTATTCGTGGAGGAAAGCCGGCAGCTGCTCTCCTATGCACTCATCCACCCCGCCACCACCCTGGATGATCGCACCTCGCTCGCCTCGTGGCTAAACCACCTGGAGGAGCATCTTTCCAGCGGCTATGCATCCAGGGCGCCACCCAGCCCTTACCACCCGCGCCAGGGCTCGGACGAATGGCCCGGCTCGGCCGAGGCCCTCGACCCCGGCAACGCGTGGCCGGACAAGTCCCCGTCGTCCAGCACGTCTCCCGCGGGCCAGAACGGACACATGCCGTTCCAAGGCGGGCTGTCCTCACCGATCAGTGGCAACGGCAATAACACAGGTATGGGTGGTAAGCTTTTGATTTGAGTCAAATGTGCTAGAACAGTGTTGATCGCCAGGGGGCGTCATGGGGGGCCTCAGAAAGTTTGGAGTCATGAGAAGAAATATGCAGGAATAAAAAAAAAAACTGAAACCCATAATTTTTAAAATCTTTTATCATAATTTTTGTTTTCTGTTTTTCAAGCATTTATTATTTTCTGGCAAAGAAAAAGACCCAAAGAACTGCTGCAAGAAAAAATATTTTTTTGGTCTGGTCAAATAAAATTTTGTCATTTTATATAAAATATTACTTACTTTCTTATAATCACAAGAAAAGATTGTGTTAAAAAATGTTATTTTTTTGGTAACAGTCATAATATCTGATAATATTTCCTGCAACAGAACTCATGACCATCTAAAATCAAAGGTTGATGCAGCATGTATGCAAAATGAATATCATCATTTCTTGAACAGTTGATCAAAAACTTTCTAAAAGTTGATGTTTCTTTGCATCTTTTGTAGCATGTGGGTTTCCAAAGTGGGTCTCTGGCCAGCGGTTAATTCTCTGTGGGGGGCCATGGCATGGAAAAGAAGCCCGGTGCTAGAATACTGCTTTTGTTATAGGGATGGCTACGAGTGTTAAAATTATGTTGTTTTTTAAATTGCTTTTCCAGGTCTAGTCGGACACATGCAGCCAAGCCCTCTGAAGAAGCCCATGCAGGTCATCCCTTCCAATCCCCAGACCTATGGCTCAGAGTGGAGCAGCCAGGATGACGCGGGGGGGCGACAGAACTTCATCTCCACAGACCACGCACCGCTTTCACCTCAGAGCAGCATAGCGTCTTCAGGCAGCGAGCAGACAGAAGAGCAGGGCTCTGCGCGCAACACTTTCCTGGAGGACGGCAGCGGCATGAAAGGTCAGAAATGGCTCTCGTTTGGCTCTGGTCACATTCATCATATTGTACACTATAGTACAACCTTACTGTTGACTGTGCTTTCAAGATTTGTGTACTTTGTTGTGTTCATTCGTTTTGTCTTTATTGCTATTTAGACATTGAGCAAAAATTAGATTTGTGATTCTTTCTGCAACCCATGGCTCTTCAGCCCCAACCTCTTTGATCTGATTTGAGAATTATGTTATAATGTTATTCCCTCATCAAAAACATTCCTGGAGTGTTGCCTTGTTTCTTTTATGCATGTTTAAGAAATTCTTTAATCTCCCGTAGCAACCAATCAGGTGTGCAAAACACCTGGGTGAAGCTAGTTCTGCCTTCAAGACGCAGCTCCTCCTCGTAGCTGCAGTTCCCAAGCTTTCCAGCTTCCACCTCACAGACCAGCCCTCCCACATCACTCCCCCCACTCAGTTCCTTCAGACTAGTCAGCAGCAACTAGCAAACACCTGGTGGAACTGTGCATCTAATGTCATTATACAAGCTAGGTCTCAGTGCAACGCTGGTAAAAATGTTGTTAAAGGGTTAATAGAGGAGCCATGTCGTGATGACTTCCTGCAAGTGGAGTTTCAGAAAGACCAGGTGTTTTTAAAGAGACAATTTAATGGGTTAAATTATGAAGTCATTTTAAATTATGCTTCATATTAGAGGTGTGCCGATCGATCGGCCACCGATCATAATCGGCCGATTTCCGTGAAAAAGTGTATGATCGGTGATCGCCGATCACGGTCTCTTGTTGCTGATCACACAAGCCAATCATCACCTGCATCTCATTTCGCAGCCTGCCTGTGCAGCTGGTCTCCTCTTTCCTTCACACGGCGCAAACGCGCAACAACAAATCCTATAAGCATGTGGAACTATAACGCACTGAGTGAATGGGGAAGTTTGGGTGTTGCGGCGGAAAATTGAAGCAAGTCAAAATGCATCAACACGACGAATCTAATATGGCATAAAAGCAATGACATACTTGACGGAGTTTGGCTACATCGAGGCTCATTGCAGTAAAAAAGACATATGGAGGATCAGACAGCAGGTAAAGCAGCGCACAGCTACAAACAAACACCCGGATTAGCATGACGGTCAGAAAGCTAAACAAATAACCCGCAAAATTATTTAAGTCTTCGAGCTGCGATGTAAGACGCTGGTTCTGCTCTCGCTGTTGAACCGCTGCTACGCTACAGATAGTAATATTTCACAGACGGAGCTTCGCTTCTGCTCCACCTGGTAGTGACTCTCGCACTGAATCTCTGCTTAAAGCTGCAGCATCTAACTTATAAAAATTAATTTTACAGACATATTAAAACTTTCGCTGTCCAAACATGAGACAGATAATCTCTGAAAAAATAATCGATCTCCTCTGCCTCCTCCCTGTTCTGCATAATTACTCCGCTCAGTCAGAAACAGCCAATCAGAGCTAGCAGTAACCAGCTAGCCGCCATGCTATCAGGAAGTTTTCATTCAGTAACTCAGAATTGTTTATTGTGATGGAACCTGTTTTTGCCTTTGAATGTTAAGTTTTATACTTGAATTCTTTGGCAATGTTGAGAGGTTTTATTTTGACTCTTTGCATTATTTAACCTCTTCAGAGCCTTCATATGTTTTCAGTCTGTTAAAGATAGTATTATCAATAGCAGTACAATTTGCACAATGCCTGTTTTGTTTTTTTCTTGGAAAAGTTATTAAAAACAAGTTTTTGTCTAAATTAAGATGAATTCATGGTTCCCTTTTCCACATACTGTAACCGGTAGTGCTTATGATTAAAAAAATAATAATTATGTGATCTGTATCGGTGATCAGCCGTGATCGGCCCTCATGGTTGATTGGAATCGGCAGGAAGAAACCTGATCGGCACATCTCTACTTCATATACATGGTATTTTTCTAACACCTTGATTGTGCTATAAAACGTCACTATGTGCTGCCACTTCAAAAAGCTATAAACTCTTTTGACTATTGTGCATACATTTTTCACCAGTAAATTTACAAGAATTCAAAAATGGACTGGGTTGTAAAGGAAAATATGATCAAATATGTAAATCTTCCTATAAATACTGTACTTGGCCCAAGACACTTCATTTTGATTGGCAGGTAAATTGGTGAAACATCTAAATGCATCAAAAAAAAGGAAAACCTACAATTTTTGTTGCATGAACCTTCTTGAATTCAGTAGCCATCATATTAAAGTGTAGGGCCTTCCTTTGATACATAAACTGAGAGTTTTCTAAATAATTTATTTTCTATTGGAACCGAAATTACTACACAGCTACCACTGTATCAGTAAAGGAAAGCTGCAGAATGTTACTTTATGTGGCACAGCTCTTAAAACAGAAAAAAAAACAAAAAAAAACTTGTAACTTTCAAAATTGTACTACAGTTGTAATAACAGCCCAAACCGCAGTAAACTAAAAAGACAAACAAAGGCCGCTTTTGGTCTGGACCAAACTAGCGGACCAAGGGTGTGAATGCACCCTTCGCCAAGTGTTAAAAGGTTGATTTTTTTTTTAATCATCTGACTGACGGTGCTAATTTTTTTTTATCTTTGTGCGTCCTCTTTGCAGATGTTCCTGCATGGTTGAAGAGCCTTCGTCTTCATAAATATGCATCCCTATTCTCACAGATGACCTACGAGGAGATGATGATCCTCACGGAGCAACATCTAGAATCTCAGGTGTTTCCATTTGTTCTGTCATCTTCACTGCTCGCCGACTGTGATTTCTGTACAGTCTTCAAACCTGGTCATGCGTAAGCTCTCAATGAGGCGTGAAATTAAACAATGAACTCTGCAGTTATATTGAGCCAGTCACACATTGTAGGAAATGGTCGGATATTTTTCCCCTCCCCTCGCCTTCCTTGAAACAGACGGTGATTAGGTTTGTTATTTAGTGACTGTATAAATTGCTCAGTGTGCCTTGAAAGACACGACTTCTCACACCAGTCTACTGTTTGTCTTGTCTTGATCAGAACGTCACGAAAGGAGCGCGACACAAGATTGCGTTGAGTATCCAGAAGCTGCGAGACAGACAGAGTATACTCAAGTCTTTGGAGAAGGTGAATATTTCAGCTTCCTCTGTAGCTACGAAAAAGACATCAAACATCTAAAAACAGAGTGTACACTTCCACATTTTTTGATATTGATGCCCTCGTGTCCTGTCAGGATATTTTGGAAGGGGGAAACCTGCGCAACGCCCTCCAGGAGCTTCAGCAGATCATCATCACACCCATTAAGGCCTACAGTCCGCCCAGCGCAGCACAACCCGTCTCGGACACCTCCACTTCCTCAACAGACGGCACAAAAACAGGAGCGGACAAAGAAGCGACGTCCGAGGACTTGCAGTCCCACAATCCACCCCCCTGCGACGGAGACTCGTCGGTCACGCCCATCTCAGATGGGGACATAGCAGGACAGTTCACTCGTGTCATGGGAAAAGGTAACATTAACCTCTCAGCTTCTGATTGTGGCTGATTGGAGTTAAATTAGGTTCATAAAGAAAGGTGACAGATTTGTCTTTTAGAAGGTGATGTTTTTTAACTTGAGTAGAATGTCAAACCAATGAGAAATTTAACAGTTGCACTGCTGGAGCAAAGAAACCCCGAAAAATACAAGAAAAATCTCCTATGAAATCTCAAAGCAGTTACTTAACTGACATCAAGTTTTTCATTGCAGACCATGTGAACCAAAGATAATTTTTTTTTTCATAGGTCAAGTTGTATTATGTGAAATAATTTATGCTCCCAAAACAAAACTTTTCTACATTGTGTTACAATGACAATCTTCAGTGCATTTCATTGGGATTTTATGTGATATAGCAACACAAAGTTGGAAATGGGGAAAAAAATGTACACAATTTTTTGTAAAAAAATAAAAAAAAGAAAGAAACTAAAATGTTTATGTTGGCATTGATCTACCAGATTTGCACCTCTAGAAACTAAAGATAAGTCCAGTAGGTCAGATTTGGATCCAATCATACAGATTTGATTTGGATAAGTTATGAACAGCATTATTTAAATCTTAAGTCAGACTTTCAATTGGTCTGGACTTTGAGTGGGCCAGTCTAACTTGTGTATATGCTTTACTCCAAACCTTTCTCCACTGGAGCTCTGGGTGTACGAAAATACTTAGCAAATGTTAATGATGTTGTAGTTCACATATAATTTTGACCCTCTCGAATTGGACTTTTAATATTTGATACAATACTATTAGTGTAATAGGAGAGCAATACAAGTCCACACCAAACTACTATTAATGTGTAAAAACTTGTTGTAGGCCGTAAAGCATTTTTCTTCTACTAAACAGTTACGTTCTGCTTTGTCGGTCTTTTACATGAAATCCCACTTGATGAAATGTGCAAGATTCTTACACTTTGCTAATAGAATATTTATTGTCAGTTGTAAATCCAAAAGTTATGACCTTTTCTCTATCTCCCTCAACTCCTTAACATGTATGGTAACATGAAATATTGTTTGGCCATTTCAGTGTGCACCCAGCTGCTGGTTTCAAGGCCAGATGAAGAAAACATCAGCTGTTACCTTCAACTTATTGAGAAGTGTCTAGCACATGAGGTGAGAAGTAGCTTCTGTTTTTTGTTCTTGGTCAGTATGTTGCATGCAAGCTGTATCAGTTATCAGAAACTACGTTTTTAGAGTTTTTTTTTTTTTTTTTTTGGTGTTAGGCTTTTTCAGAAACTCACAAGAAAAGGCTGGTCACCTGGAAGCAGCAGGTCCTCAAGCTGCTGCGCCTGTTCCCTCGGAAAGCTATGCCGGACATGTCGGCGTACCGACAGAAAGGGTGAGGCTTCCTGCTTTCTTTTACCTTTGATCTTTCTCCTAACCACTGTTTTCGTCAGAATAACTTAATGTAACCTCACTGAATTCATCCTCCCGTTTCCTCCATATAACTTCTGTTTTCTACCTGTGCTGTTTCAGCTGGAACTATGGGTCAAACTCCCTGCCCACAGCAGGCTCTGTGAGTGGGGGTGTAAGCCGACGGGGCCAGAGGCAGTTCCCAATGACCCCTCGTGGACTCCCAGCTGGGCGCATGTGTCTTCCTGGCGGGATCGGCGGAGCATCTCCACGCCACACACTCACCAATCCTGCGTTGGCAGGACAGGGTAGACAAGTCAGTATTACCTCCAGGGAATAAAAAATGGCTCCTGCCTACCATAGAGTGATCTTAAGCTAAAAGTGAGGTGTCCACTCATCTGTAAAAAGTCTTAAATTTTTGTATGTAAAATGAAAGTCTTAAAATGCCTTAAATTCATTTCTAAAAATGTAAGTTGGCCTTAAATGTTACTTTCAATGTTGTCTTCAACTTATCGAAGTTAATAAGTCTTAAATACGCTAGTGACAGGTCTTAAATTTTATTGTTGTGGGACTTTTCTGTCAGGCAAAAGTTTGAGTCACATGCCAACATCATGGTTGCGTTCTGTGACGAGGCGCGGTCGCTAACTAGCTACTAATATACCTTTGCTAGCTAACAAGCTTTTTTATGCATCTCTCCTGGGTAAGAGCAAATATAGAACAAGTTGGTTGGACGATGTTTGTTTTTACCACTGGATCACTTCTTTCGCCAGGGTCCTCTAACCTATATTAAGACTTTTTTTCGGTCTTAAATTTCATTTGAGCTGGCAGTAGAAAGGTCTTAAATTTGACTTGTTGAAACCTGTATGTAACCTAAAAAGTATTTCAGTATACTAATCTTTTTTACATTTTGTCAAGTGATATCCATAGATTTGGTATTTTATGTGATTGAGTAATAGTACTATATAATTGTAAGGTTGAAGGGAAGAGAGAATATTGTTTGAAATACATTTTCCAAGAAATTAAATTTGGTAAATGTAAGAAAATCTTCTTACATTTGCCATTTCCTCAACTTCACTGCAGGTCT
The DNA here is from genome assembly GCF_051168715.1 of Poecilia mexicana. Taxonomy (NCBI): domain Eukaryota; kingdom Metazoa; phylum Chordata; class Actinopteri; order Cyprinodontiformes; family Poeciliidae; genus Poecilia; species Poecilia mexicana. Next base: position 30,907,739 of record NW_028263382.1, on the reverse strand, counting down.
TATGTTAAAAATACATTTTGTATTTTGATTTGCATAACATGCATACATTTCCTTCCAATTATGTGCTTCATTATGGTGGTGAGTGAAACGGTGTCTCAATAAAATACATTAAAGATGTTTTATTGTGGAAAAAATAGGGAAAAATTCAAAAGTTGTCCAAAATCCTGGTAGGTGCTGTACCTGCTGTATGTGAAAGGTTAAAGCACTCATAAATGCGAAAATGTTGATAACTGGGATGAAGTTTAAGTGGATGACATTAGATGTAGCTTGTAATTGGAACCGAATTCATGTTTTTAAAAGCTTTATTACACACATTGGTTTTCCTTTGTTGTCCCTTTTTTGAATCAGATTTTATTATTATTATTATTATTATTGCATATATCTGAATGATTAGCAAACCATTTCCAAAAATCTGAATCAGATTGATGTGACACGGTTTTGTCTTCCTCCACAGAACTTGTGGTTTGCCAACCCTGGGGGCAGCAACAGCATGCCAAGTCAGAGTCGCAGCTCTGTGCAGCGGACCCACTCGCTTCCTGTCCACACATCTCCACAAACCATGCTCATGTTCCAGCAGCAAGGTGGCGCACATCAGCATATGTTCATTATGCTCATACACTTACCCACAAGCTATAGTTATTCCTTTTTATATATATTTTTTATATATATATATATATATATATATATATATATATATATAAACCGTTTTTTTTATTAGTTTGAAACTAAGAATATTTTTCCACTACACATTTTTAACCGTGTTACTTGTGGTGTGTTTTTTTTCTCATCCAAAACTGTTAATTATTAATTAGATTATTTGAAATTGGCGAATTTGACTGCAACCTAATGGCTTGCTAATAGCTACAGAAGTTATGTGAACATTGTACGCTTGCTGCATGCCTCAAAATGTTTTGGTTCATTTTTGAGCCTTGCAGACAGACATCGCATATTTAAGGGCGTATCTCAATTGAACAAAATAGAACAATTAGAAAACAATAATACTTCTTTTACTGCTTAGACAATGGACAAAGCAGACTGCTTTCATTCGTACAACTCACTATCATGTAACATAACAATCTGTATTAGAGATGTGCCGATCAGGGGTTTTCCTCCCGATACCGATCACCCATGAGGGCCGATCACCGATACCGATCACATAATTATTTATTTTTTATCATAAACCCTACCAGTTACATTATGTGGAAAAAGGAACTATGAATTCACCTTAATTTAGACAAAAACTTGTTTTTAATAACTTTTTCCAAGAAGAAAACTAAACAAAACAGGCTTTGTGCAAATTGTACTGCTATTAATAATACTATCTTTAACAGACTGATAACATATGAAGGCTCTGAAGAGGCTAAATAATGCAAAGAGCCAAAATAAAACCTCTCAACATTGCCAAGAAGTTCAAGTATAAAACTTAACATTCAAGGCAAAAACTGGTTCCATTACAATAAACAATCCAGAGTTACTGAATGAAAACTTCCTGATAGCATGGCGGCCAGCTGATTACTGCTAGCTCCGATTGGCTGTTTCTGACTGAGCGGAGTAATTATGCAGAACAGGGAGGAGGCAGAGGAGATCGATTATTTTTTCAGAGATTATCTGTCTCATATTAGGACAGCGAAAGTTTTAATATGTCTGTGTGAAGGAAAGAGGAGACCAGCTGCACAGGCAGGCTGGAAATGAGATGATCGGTATCGGCAACAAGAGCCAATGATCGCCGATCACCGATCATGCACTTTTTCACGGAAATCGGCCCGATTATGATTGGTGACCGATCGATCGGCACACCTCTAATCTGTATACTTTGACTTGCATACTTAGCTGCATTTTTTTTAATCTCTCAATACTATTTTTAGTAGCAGTACTGTATTGGCTGCGTTATTTTTCTAGTTTCTTTTACATTTGTGTGAGTATGCACGGCTCCACTTACTTTAACTTTCTGCTGTGACACCTGGATGTCAACTGTTTTCTTTGCTAAGAATTTACCTGTCTTTGATTAGTTGATAAAGTAGAACTATTTGGTGCATTTTCTGTCCCACAGCATGCTTTAATTCTGATTTTTAAAATAATAATAAAAAAAATCACATTAATCCTCTTTCTACATTGCAAGAAAAACATGTCAGACATTTATAAAATTTGGCATGAAAAAAAAGCAACAAAAATCCAAATGATTGAGTAAATAGGATCTTAATGTCGATTCTTCCCGTTTTCTTAAGAATGCCAAGTTCCAGGTTCTGACCTGGAGATCAACCCCACGCTGGAGTCACTGTGCCTCAGTATGACGGAGCATGCCTTAGGGGGTAAGTGTCTCCACCACACATTAGCTATCCATGCTACAGCCTACGAAACCTTACATGTTTGTTCATTCAAAAAACACCAACTTGTGGTGTGTTTGATGGGAAATTAGGAGAAAACAGCTGTGTAGCCAGAAGAAAGCTTCTAATCACTATTTGCATTTCCATTACAAGTTGGTGCAAAACTTTGTCAATATTCTGCTAATCGCCGAAGAACAAAGTTTTGCATAGTTAAAATTATACGGAAATAAGTTTGTTCATGCTAGAAGTTGTTAAAAAACTCACCGTGCCATCATCCTCCAGCTACTTCCTGCCATCGTCTTCTTGGTTGTTTGTGTCAGTGGCAATATCTGGTTGCTGATCACGTGACTCGTGATGCAAAAAAAGTGTTTCATTCCAGTATTGTGAAATAAACCAATTTTGATACAGACAAAAAAAAAAAAAAACACCTCATTCTAGTGGCAAAAAATGTTATAAAAAAAACCGACCCATTTGTGTCTAATAAAGCTGATGATGATGACAGCTTTTTTTTTTTTTTTTTTAATTAGCGTTAACATTATGTAAATGTATTCTCTAAATGTCAAATTGCTCAGTATGGTCATCGGAAACTCAGCAAGTGAGGGCAACCAGAGAAAAAGGCTTCAACTTGTAAGGGAAGTATAATGTTACAGATGAATAAAGAATTATTTCAACTGATTGTGTCACTTACACCATTTGCTATTTATATCTGCACCTGAATAGGGAATAAACTGTTTAAAGCTAAAAAGTAAAAAAAAAAAAAAAGATTAAAAAAAAACTTAGCAAAACTTTGAAAATAGATGGAACTGTTTAGAAAAGAAAAGAAAAAGTAAAATGACATCCTAGAGGTGGCGTATTTCATATCCACTGTCTTGAATACAATAACTGTGGCTGAAATGCATTCATTAATGTCAAGATTAATGGAATAATATTAAGATTACGATGGAAAACAAAAAAATGCTGTTTTAATGGGTTCTAGTCATTATACGTACTACCACCTACTGGACAAGAGATGCAATTTCACCATCACTGGGGTTTCCCTACCTGACAAAATTAAGACGTATGTATACACTCATTGCAGGCTGTTGCCTAACTGTGTCTTGTCTTCTTCTCAGATGGAACTGATCGGACATCAACAATATGAAGAAGAAAAAAAAAGACACTTCATTTGAGGCCTGCTCGGTTCAGCACAAAGACAGATGTGATGCTTCAAAAAAAAAAAAAAAAAAAAAAACCCAGGCAACGCAGTCACTACAATATGACAAAAAAACTGTGTATATGTTCTTTAATATTTTTGTACTTTATTATATACAACTAAGTTTATTAAAAATGGAATACAGATGATTATTATATTGTGGAACAGAGAAACGGTGAACTGTGTCGGCTGTGCCATGTCACCTGCAGCAGGACTGTGACATGGTCGTGCAGCGGTTCAGTTTACCACAATATGGAGAAAAAAAGAAAAAAAAAAAAAGCAGTGGATTGGTGCTGTCTTTAGGGGTTCTGCCCTGAATTTGCTCTTCTTCTCTTACTGCCTTGGAACAAGGTTTTCTATCCACAACACACTGACAGCCCCTTGACCCGTGTTCTAGATTCGAAAAATAATAATAATAAATTTCCAGCCACAAGTGAGGCACTTTTATTAACTTATCTTTGATATTAGGCACTAACTGTAATTGGTCATCATGGTACACTCTCTGAGGTTTCACCTGGAGGTTGGTGTTAACCTACTAATCCTATAGGCAGCTCTAGTCAGGGCTTTAAAATTAGGCTGTTTTATTATTTTTTTTATTATAACTTTTTTTTTATGTCCTCGTTGGAGATTTCGTTGGACAAACGGAAACCAGAGGACCAAACAGGAGTGAGAAATAGTTTGTATTTCAGCTTTAGGGCATCTCTTTTTGTTTCACTTCGACATATAAAGTAAAAAAAAAAGTAACTGTCCTCCTCTAAGCTTCTACAAAGCCAAAGACAAGGGTTGTGCGTTTGTTAATTTGTGAAAGATATTTGTAGTGAGTTGCAGCAGAACAACTAAACGAAAAAAAAAATTAGCAGTGTGAAAAATTATTGCCAGCCGCAACTTGTCTTTTATTTTAACGTCCTACATCATAAATGATGATGAATCTCATTTTGTGCCAGGGAAACCCCGAAAGGGGACGAAGGGGCGGCTTAGTAAGAGCTGGCAAGGTTTTCACCATGCAGGAGCTTGTTAGATATTGAACTGATAAAAGCGAAGAGGCCAGAGCGTTTTCAATTTACGATCCAGTGAACGCTAAATGAAAAAAGATCTCAGTTCTCTTGTTGGGGGGAAAGGGGAACTTTGCGATTGGCTTTCGGAAAACGTTTAAGAAACGCTCGGAGCGCCCTCGTCCTTTAAAAACGGCCAACATGATGATTTGATGAATCATTATTTTTTATTTTGTTTTTGAGGTGCTTGATGATGTCCATGTTTTGTTTTTTCCTGTTTGTCTGTGTTTCAAGTCTCAGAGCTCCCTACGTTATCATCTGTTATCAGTGTTGAATCGAAAACTTGTCTTTTTTTTTTTTTTTTTCTTCCCAGCCTCTGTCTTTGAATGTGACAGAGCCGGAGGTGCATGTTTGTGTGTTAATGGACTTTTTGGATCACTTTTTGGTTGCTTCATAAGGCAGGGAAAAGAGAGAGGGAGAGAAAAAAAAAACATTCGTATATTATTTCAGCAGAGCCATAGGAGGTCTGTCTAGTAAAGATGGTTATTTACAGATATCTTTTTTCCAATTGTATTTTTTACTCTTCCCTTGATATTGATGACTTCTGCTTCTTTTCTATAATCGCATGTTTTGCCACACTAATGCAACACTGTTGTAGATAAGAGGACATGATGGCTGACAGCGCCAGGTGTCGCCAACAGCTAGAGACCAGTCATCTTGCAACAAATGTTGTGTTCATATCGCCTAAATGTCACTGTTTACATCTTTCTGGGATGATCCCCCGATTCATAATATTTGATGTCATGAGTAATCTATTGTCTCGCTATGTAACACAAAAGAACTGAAGCCTTCTCGCTTTTGAGATGGCTGGGTGGAGTCTAAAAAAAAAAGTCCTCTGTCTGCAAATCTGTGGACTCCAAATAGCACTCAGATTTTTTTTTTTTCCCCTGTTTATACAAAGTCTGGATGACGCGGTGAGGAGAAAGAACAGCTTTCTCTGGCCGTGTGGTTTCAAACTGTTAGCTGTCCATGTCCTGATAAAACTGTTCATCTGGTGCCTAAAATGGAAACACTCGAAACATTTATTTTAAAAGTGGCCGCATTTTAGTCATGGATTTCTTCAGAGCAGGCTCTCGGATTGATCTGACTTAGTAAAAAAAAAAAAAAAAAGCATTGCACCCACAGTCTGAACTCCAGTTTGTGAGGTAAATGCGGGCTTTATGACACGCAATCTACTTTTTCTTTTAGCAGTCCACTATGTTCATCAGCTGTGTTGTCACAAATGGCTCAGATTGTCCTTTTCATAGCCTCTGTTGCTGTCAACAGCCTATTTATTACATTTAATGGACACAGAGGTACAATACAGATTTTTGCAAGTGTGTGTTTATGATGCTGATACAGCAGGGGATGACGATGCTTATCTGAGCCAAAAATAAAAATGATGTGATGAGTAAACTGAAACACTATCAATGGGCCAAGGAATATGTTTACTCCATGTTTACATTCCAGCGATCCAAGAAATGAGTTGGGGAACTGCATTTCATGAGTTCAGCCTGGTGTTAGGAATCCAAGAGGTACAGAGCTTGTCATATGGAGACATCTACCAAGTGTTGCCCAGGGTTTATGATAGTTCAATTCTGCAGCCAGCTGTAGGTCATACTGCGCGTTTGTCATGTACAATTTATATTTAATTATAAATAACTTTTCCCCTGACATTTTCTAATATTTTGTGAACCTTTTGCATCACATGCTTTATTCTACTTTTTTACTGTCACTTTTGTGTGTGAATGGTCTGAAGTACAACATCCGTCGGATCATGACAGTCCAAATAAAGAGGTTCAGTTCTTTTGCAAACTAAAGTTGTGTTTTTTGTGTCCACTTGGCTTGATTTTTGTACGTTAGAGAAGAATTGTAGTTGTATAATAACGTCTTTTTTGCTTTTATTTTAGAAATTTGCCACAATTCCGTGTGGCTTTCACTTCCGAGTCATAGGTAGTTTCCCTCCCCGTCTGCTGTTCGTCAAGCTAACAGCTAGCTTCCTTCTTAACGTCCTTACTTTATCAGTGGAAAAGCTACGTAGTTGATATGGAAACTACTTTGCAATTGCTCAAGGTATGTTTTAATTTTGTGTATTGGCAACTAAAGACGAGTTTTACGAGTTGCTTTACCATTAAAACTAAGTCGTTTCTTTCCAGGAGTTAGGAGTAGCCAAGTTAGCAGAAAGCTAGTCGCTAAGCTAATTTAGCTTGTACCCAATGAAAACAGCTGACTTAGCTTAGCTCAGATGCTAACTTAGCAGCTGCTGTTAACATTTCTCCCGTATTTCTAAAACATGCATTATAAGTAAATTTGCGAGAAACAAAACAAACGATCCCCCAACATTAAACGGGAGTTAATGTTAGTAATGTATATAAAGTTGATAGATGTCTGAGTCTTTCTCGAAATCACAGTAACTTGGTGTGATTTAAGGAGACAGAACCTGGTGTACGAGAAAGTAAGTTAACATTTTAGTGTTTGGCTTTAAACCGAAAATAAAATGAACAGTATATGCATTTGGATGCTTTTATACCACGCAGTCTTCTCCAGTATATGAAGTTATTATAATAACGTTAACTAGTTTGAGTAACTTCTAATTTTTGAATGAAAGTAGAAAACTTAGGGTTAAATCGTAGTAGTTTAGATTTAAAACTGTTGAGCCCGTATTAAATACAGGCAGATAGATGGATTCACCTTAAATTTAATAAATATGCATAGTTCTATCACATTTTGGTTTTTGATTAAACCAAAATGATGTAATAGTACGTATATCGCCAAAAATATTCAAAATCTAATATTTTTGCATTATTTACTCTGTGCATCTAATCTTGATTAGATGGATAATGTTGCAAATCAATATCTGAGACACGTTTTTTTCTGTTTCCAGTTCCTGAAATTGCCAATTGATATTTTTTTCTGGTATTTCTCTGAAAATCTATATATTTTAAGGCTTTCATGAAGTTTTTTCATGTATGTCAATATCTTGTTAAATATCTTAAGTTTTATATCTTTTCCTTAAGGATAGAAATGCACCACAAACCTATGATATAAACAGAAACTTTCCGTAAGAAGGAAAGAAATGAAAAAAACACATCTAAGCTATTTGGACTATTTCTGAGTTATCACGGGATAATAAAGTCATCTGACAAAGAGACTACCAACTCTTTTGTGTTGGTAGTATGAATGGTTTAAATGGCTGTTTTCATGTGCAGTTCCCTTTCACAGACATAAACATGCAGTGACTAAATTGATTTACAATCAGTTTTTTGCACAAGAGTGCAATAATTAAGAGTTAATAATAAACACATTTTCACATTTTACAATGTGTATAGATTTGAAATTTTAAATTGACATTTGTGACTGTATGCAAAATATGTCCCCTAGAGGGCTCTATAAATATCAAACAAAAAAAACAACATATATTCAGTTTAGGGAAAACAAAACAACAACCATGTTCGAAGTGTGTGGCCAAAATAAAATATCAGAATATTTCAAATAAAAATCTGGAAGAAAATTGGAAAACAGGCCATCATTGGGTCTTTGCACATTAACATCCAAAACATCAACGTAGAAATGATTTACCAGACACAAAATCAACTTTCCTCCATCTCAGTCTTTGGACCTCAATCTATGACAGACCAAAGGAGTTAGCTGAAAAGAATAGTTGATGGGAGAAGAGCTAGGACTCTGAAATATTCAGAGATGGTACAAAGAGGAATGCTCAAGGCTCCAGCCATGTGAAAGTATTGTCTTTTTGGTGGTGAACAATATGTTTAATCTTTGTTTTTCCCACTAAATTGTGTTCAATTGAAAAGACCTTTTTAAACATTTCTAGTATGAGACTGTTGGAATATTTTAAGACTTTTTACATATCGTTAGCATGGGTCGAATTTGTTTGTGCCTGTATGGCGTGAATTTTTTCTTGAGTAAATTGTGCTGTCATTTTTGTTTTTGCAGGTTGTTCAACACCTTTCTGACTACTATACTTGGACATTGATAGACATCTGAAATTAGTGATGTGGATGAAAAACTTCCCGAAAGATAACTCCATATCCAGCTTATCCTATGGTGACTTTCTAGAGTGGTACAACTGTAACTTCTTCTCCAAATAATCTAGAATGTCATTACCAAATGAGTCGGGAAACAGAGGGAAGGAGCGAGAGAGGGGAGCCCGCCCAAAAGTGAGACAGAGCCGGTCGGAGGAGAGAAGAGACTCTGCTGGTGGTCGGAAAAGCGGGAAGGGGAAGAACAAAGGCCTCTCTACGCACGACACCGCCGCCGAGCGACCCGTCAGTGACGGGTTTGAGTATGGCGAACTGTTGAACGATCTGGAGGCCAGGAGCCAAACCTCCTCTTCCACCTCCCCACTGAAGGAAACCTGGAAATGGCAGGGTTTGGACGTGGCGGGATCCACTCCGGGGCAAGGTGTCACCGCCAAGCAAGGTCAGGGCACCGTTTGCTCTGCCGCAGAATTACCTCCCCTCGGCGAGGTGGAGGGCCGAGGCTCAAGCAGCAGCCGTACTCTCAGGCAAAAAATCCAGGATGCAATGGGCCAGTGTTTCCCGATAAAGACCCACAGTGCTGCAACGGCAGCACCTCCACCCCCGCAGGCCTTTCCATCATCAGCCGCCTGCGCCTCCTCCTCTAGGCGGAAGATCCATCTCAGCGAACTGATGTTGGACGACTGCCCGTTCCCCGTAGGGTCAGAGCTGGCTCAGAAGTGGTATCTCATTAAGCAGCACACAGCCCCCATCACCCAGCCTCCCCTGTTGGATCCCGCAGCAGTGGTGTGCAGCGCCCCGACTTCAGCGACGGCCGCCGTGGAGGATGTGGACGACAAATTGCGAGAGCGCAGGCGCATCAGCATCGAGCAAGGCGTGGAGCCGCCGCCCAACGCCGAGATCCACACGTTCGAGGTGACGGCTCAGATCAACCCGCTGTACAAGCACGGCCCCAAGCTGGCTCACGGCATGAATGAGTTGGCCGGCAACGAGGGCGCCTCTGCTCACCAGCAGCAACAGATGCTTCTTCAAAGGCAGCAGCAACACCAGCTCCTGCTACAGAGCTGCTTGGACACGCTTGACGAAGTGGCGGCCTCAGCGTCCGCTTCCCTCCACGCCTCGGATGCCGCCTCCGATCCGACAGTTGACGCGGAGGCGGCGGCAGCAGCAGCGGTGAGCAATTCGAGTTCGAGAGCCGCTGCGCTCCCTCGAACCGAGCACCAGACACCCCACGAAGGCTACCGCTTCCACACCCAGATCGACTACATCCACTGTTTAGTGCCGGACCTGCTGCAGATCACCAACCTCCCGTGCTACTGGGGAGTCATGGACCGCTACGAGGCAGAGACGCTGCTGGAGGGGAAACCCGAAGGCACCTTCCTGCTGCGCGACTCTGCTCAGGAAGACTACCTGTTCTCCGTCAGCTTCCGGCGCTACGGCCGCTCGTTGCACGCACGCATCGAGCAGTGGAATCACAACTTCAGCTTCGACGTCCATGACCCCAGCGTCTTCCATGCGCCCACGGTCACGGGCCTGCTGGAGCACTACAAGGACCCCAACTCCTGCATGTTCTTCGAGCCCCTCCTCTCTAACCCCATCCATCGCACACACCCGTTCAGCCTGCAGCACATCTGCAGGGCGGTGATAAGCAGCTGCACCACGTACGACGGGATCAACGTCCTCCCTATTCCAAACGCGCTGAAAAAACACTTGAAGGAATACCATTACAAGCAGAAAGTGCGAGTACGGCGGATGGACACGTGGTGGGAATGAAGAAGACTAGAAACCGGACTCAACCAAATATTTAAAAGTATTTAGCTGTATCAACTCACACAACACTGTATTTATTTATTTTATTCCTGCTGAATCTCATAGCAATTGTACTAAACCACACTGATGAGACAACATGTAATCTCACTGATCTTGCACATTCAGAGCGATGCTAAGCTGAAATTAAACAAACAAGTTTCAAATTTATGCTGCTTAGAGGACTGCATCTCATCTGTGTCTTCAAGTGTGACTAAATCATCTTAATTATCTGATGATGAGGGTATGAATCAAGATGATTATAATGGAACTGCTCATCGATCACACACTGAGAAGCTGAAACGCATCCTTACGGGGATCGTCACTGAGGTGGTGCAAGTTTTACACCGCAGTGCAGAAGTCTTTGTACTTGAGCTTTTTTCACATTTCGTCATGTTAAAAACCACAAATTTAACTTTTTTTCCTAGATTTGGACCAACATAAAGTAATAGATGATTTTATTATTAATTTTAACCAGGTTAATACCATTGAGATTGAGAGTGTTTTCTCATTTGATAGTCCGACAGAGTCTGTTCATTGGGGACCAAAACTGCAACATTTGTTACATTTTCAGCTGATGCGGTTTGCTTTCACACCTGCACCGTCAAATCAACTAAACTGTTTGAAAAACCTGTCCTCCCCCGTGTGGAGGCGCTGCATCAAGAACCACTGAAGGAAACAACACAAAAACCACCGAAGAAGATATGAGCACCTTCCTCCTTTCTGTAAACAAAATAGAACAGCATCAGATTTTAGCAGTTGTATGATTTCGCTTTTGTCTACGGCGAAAGACCACGAGCTATTTTCCCCAATAGCGTTAGACTCGCGTGTTTAGTTTAGTAGTATTTACCCAGAATGCCCTGCTGCGTTGTAGTCATTTAGTTATAGCAAAAATACATTTGTGAAAAGATTAATTAAAGTGGTAACAGACAGATGAGTCCTTCTCAAAATTAGTAAAAGCAGCCTTAAAACATTTACTGAAAACAGCACCTTTAACTTCATGGTTTTCTTTTTTCTCTAACTGGTTCCTAGAAGATGAAGCAGGAAACTGAAAATATTTATTTCCAAGTTCATTTCGGACCTTAGGCACCGAATTAAAAAAATAAAAATAAAAAAACCCCCGGCACCTTATGTAATTAAACTGCATGTAAATCCAGCTGTTACGTGAAGGTCTCAGGTAATTGTTAGAGAATATTGCTGAAAAACTGCATCATAAAAACCAAGAAGCTTACCTCTCCAGTTTGAGATTCTGAAAAGAAACGGCACACATTTACAGTCTGTTGTGGAAAGCTGGTAGAAACGTACCCCAAAAGACTGGCTGCACCTGTTCTTTCAAAAGCTGCCTCTACAAGCTCTAAAACGGTGAGTAGAATACAAATGCGTGACACTTTTTTTTAAAAGGAGTTTTATTTGTGTGACAAAATGTGAAAAAGCTTCCAGCAGCAGTGTGTTTTGTGATGCTACGCCATGAAACCAATCGTCAGGTTTGAATTTGAGGTCAGTATGCTACCCAGCCTTAATCTCAGGAGGTTCGTGTGCTATATTGAAGCAACCCTGTATTCCGTCATCAGTGTCCTGTAGCAGAGGATGAATTACAGGTAAATATAAACCGAGACTCCTGACTAACACTGAACTGCTGCGCAGTAAGGAGTTTACTTACTTTGAAGCTAACTTCTTCAAAGTAAGTAATTTGGATGGAATTTGTTAGGAATTTGGACGGAAATATATTTTCCCCAAACTTTATTCCTGCTCTCATTGTCGACAAAAATATCAACATTTATATAAAAAAAAAAACTAACAAAAAAAATTCTATTGTTTAAGCCATTACTGTTGGTCTTCATAATCTCAAGTGTAATGTGGGCTTTGAATCTGCAGTAGATAACTTATAAAATGTTTTTTTTTTCTTTTTACAAATGTATGAAAAATATCACTATGTTGTGAGAGTATAATATGAGAGGTAATTATGAAAAAAAAAAAAAAAAAAAAAAAAAGCTCCTCTGGCTCCTTGTCATCCTATGACCATCTGCATCTGGATACAGCCAGGAGGAGCATCTTAGCGCAGCAGAACCTGCCGTGGATGCTAAGGCTACTTAGCATGCCACCAGAGGCAGTGGATAAACAGTTTTCCTGATTTGGTAATTTATTTCTCAGCCACTAGCACATCTAACGCCACATGCACATGCATGATTGACAGCCAGAAGACACTCCCCCTGGCTCTGATTGGTTGTTTCTGACCAGTGTATTTCTTCAGATGGCAGTTGTACCACAAAGAGGAGGTAGATTTTTCACAGATTTTTCTCATGTTATACTGATACAACATAATGACAGTTTTAACAAATATGTAAAAAAAAAAAAAAAAAAAAAAAAAAAAATATATATATATATATATATATATATATATATATAGTAGAAGTTATGAAATGTGTTGGATATGTGGAGATTTATAAGCTAGTTCTTAATTTGAGGGGCAAAAGTTTAGAAAATAAATAGGTAATTAAATATTTATGGATGTGATCTAAATAAAATTGAAAATATTCTTAAGAATTACATTTTATATATTTAAGTTATTTAAAAAATAACAATGTTAAAGCAATAATTTTTTTTATTCATTATGTTAAATCTGCTTCATCTGTTGGTTTTACCCATCAGAAATAACCAATCAGATTTTAGCTTATTTCATGATCACCTCAATACAGAAAATATATATTAATTAAATGAAAGCTGAAAAAATTTGTACTTTTTGAAATCATTATGAATTTTAATTTTAATAATTTTGCTATTGATTTTATTGAGTGTTTAGTAAATTGGTACAATATAACGCTAGATATTTATTTAACATAGCTACTAAAAATGTCAACATATTTGATTCTGACGCTTTTGGCCCATGTTATTAAATTACATTTATTTCTGTTTGCTTTTTCATCCAAAACTGAGTTTCTTCTTTCACCTTGTAATTTTCACCCAGGAATTTAAGGCTTTAAAACAAGAATGAAGAGGGAATTACTCTTCACAGTATCGACTCTTCTGGATTTCTAGCTAAAGTAATACTGCTGGTGAAATTGGCTCCTTGTAGTTTGTTTTGGGGATTTAAATCACAATTTTATTATTTCATTATATGGGTTAAACCAATCAAGTACTGTTTGGAGACTTACTTTATAGCACAAGGAAGGTGTTAAAACTGGGAAACCTTTGTGTGAAAGCCTGCCAGAGCCAAAACACAACAACTTACCGTATGTTGATAAAATGCATATTCAACTTTTCTAAATTATTACTATTCTTAAAAGGCCTTAAGCTTAAGCGGTTGGAAGGTGTATGTCAGTGTGCTTGGCTAAATATGGTACTAGTGCTTTGTGTGATTAATATGTCTAGAGAAGAATAATATAAATTTGTTCTATTTACCTTAACACCAGACTTGTTTTTGTCTACCACCTCCGTTTAGCAGTTTAGCATTTTAGCATTTTAGTTGTAACTTTTTGAATCACAAACTGAAGAACCACAGGTTCACTCATGTTCAGACACCTCAGAAGGTTTTATGTATAGATGATCTATCACCTCTGATAGAACAGGTGATAACAAAGACAAACCCCATGATCTCACTGCCCAAAAATAGCTAGGTGGTAATTTCTTAGTGTTGCTTTTATTTTCCCCCCAATCTGTTCTCCATTAAGCTTGTTTTCTTAGGGTGCACTTCCTGATTCCAATACTTGGTCGAATTGTTTCTACTTAGTGAGATAGAAAGTGCAAGATAATGCCAAAATAAAGCAAAGTCACTTACCAAATGAAAATGACTTAAAACTAGAAGAAACGGCAAAATAGATATCTGCTCTACTAACACTTTGATAGATAGTTATCTGTAAAATTCAGGTTTAATCTGTACATTTGCAGAACCATACAATAATTTTTGTAATTCTTACATTTTTCACATTTTGTCATGTTGCTGTGACAGTCCAGCCCAAAGCAGTGGAGTAATGTGATGTTGAACTCTGAAAAAACACAACATTTTATAAAGTGGTTTTGGTCTAATTTCTAGTGCAAATGTCTTTACTAACTTACTTTTAAAACTTTTCAGAAAGATATCGGAGTTTGTTTTAAATCAATAATTCTGAGATATCGATGAAAAAGTGCTACTTCTACTTACAGCCTGGGAAATATGTCTTGTTATCAGTGAAATAATCAGCCAGTGGAGCCAGTCCTTCATTTTATTCAATATTAAGGAATTATTAACTCAAAACAAGCTCCTGTTTCTTGCTGACAAGTTACTTGTAAGGTAGTTTTTGTCCTATTTCAAGTGTACTGAGACATTTGCACTAGAAGCTGGATCAAAATAATTGGTAAGATTTTGGGTTTTTGCAACACAAAATGAGATTTAAATGATAAAAAATTGTATTTAATCAAAATTGTCAGTCAAAGTAGGTGTTTTTGTATTCTTCTCCCTTTAGCCTAATGTCCTCAAACAAAAACTAGTGCAAACAGCTGCCATTATCTAATGTGCCAGATACAGTAAATACAGTTCAAACTGGCATGAAAACAGACCTCAGAGGTTTGTTGGAGAACATAATTGAAAAGCAAGGTTAGACTGCAATCCAATTTCCTAAGCTTTAGAAATCTCACAAAGTGCCATTCAATCCATTATCCGTAAATGAAAACAGCAAATTTGCAAACTCCCTCCGAGACGTGGCTGCACACCTAAGCTGACAAGTTCTGTTTGTCATATAGGGGAGCAAACAAATCCTGCTAAAAGAGGCCTCTCTGGTCAGAAGAGATGCAGCTGAAACTGTCAAGTCTAAATACAAAACACAAAAACACTAACACTGCACATCTCTAAAAATACCACATGCCCAAAGTAAAACATTGTGTGGGAGGCGTCATGCTGTGGGACTGTTCGTGTGCTGAATGTTCACCTTCAAGCAGGACAGCAAACCTAGACATAAAGCTGTTCTGTCACGAACAGTTTCAAACAACATTCAGGTCTTTGAATCACTCGGACTAAATAAACATTTTTTAATTCAGTTAGTGTCCATGCTAACACTTTTCATCCAATCAAGCTATGATTTAACTGCTTTAGAAGGAAGAATTTCCTTCTACCTCACAATTATATGCAAAGATTTGTTGTAATATTTGAAGAACCACTATTTTATTTCTATTTTTAGTATTTAGAATAAAGATAAACATGAAAGAGGATAGATATTCTTTCTTTTTCTGTGGGATGAAAAATGCAAAAAAAGAAAAAATAAAGCAGATCTTAAAGTATAGTATTGATAAATTTAGTGTCATTCTCTGTAAAAACCAAGTGCAAATATCGCAGACAAACTGTTAAACACTTGTAGTTATTGTGAAGCACTGCAGAAGCTCCAAATAGGCAGGTTGCAAACTCCTGGTATATTCTATCAAGTTTTAATAAACTACAACAGAGGTTTTAGTTACATCGTGACATTTAACAACTTCCTGTATGCGTTCAATAATTTAAAGATTAAAAACAAACAAAAAAATGGGCCTCCAAATTAAATCTTCATGCTGGTACAGATATTAATTTTCCCGAAATGTTTCCGACTTAGTTTCTGTTTTTGATGCAGTGACGCGCAGCACTTCACAATTCTTCAGCCGCCTTTGATTTCTTTATATTTCTCTATATCATAGAACCTCTTGATGTCACTGTCGGTATAAAAGCACAGCGCATCCAGTTGCTACTGGCGATACGACCACATTTAGACATTTCAAGCTAATAACGCACAGTCTGGTGGTAGGCTCGTCTTTAGCAGCGTGACGTGTCAGAAATCACGCTAAATATCTTGGATTCCACATTGGTCCACTTCTTTTTGCTTTCTGCCCATGTCAGGCAGCCATCTGTGGGCTTTCTGGGGTTAAATTACACGAAGCCCGAGCCAGCTGCCCTCATTAAATTCAAAGTAGAGAATCAAAAGTGGCCTTTGTGAACTTGTCACCGGTGATGCAGTCGCGTTATCAGAATGCATAGTCTGACTGTCGTGCTGCCTGGTTTCATTAGTCCGAAGGTTCGGGGTGTCGTTCTTTTCTAATTAAGATGTAAAGCGCCAGGTCCTTCCATAGAAGAAAGAAAAAAAAAAGAAAAAGCCATCAGACTATATTTCCTGCTGTTTGGAAAAAGGCAGGGTGTCTCCGCTCTAATCTCCCACTCCTGTTTTTAATGATGAAAATTACCATAATGAATTGGCTCAGGTGAATCTCCAGAAACGAAGGCAGAATGAATATGTTTTCAGCTTTCTGTGAGAGTCTGACACATTAGTTGTCATGGAGACAAAAACGCTGGAGCTTTGAAAGAGCTCTCCCAAGAGAAATCGGTCCAGGTATTTTTTGTTTATTTATTTTTTTAAAATAAAAAGCAGTAATGACTAGCGAAAAAATTAAACACAAACACCTAGAAAAACATTACCGTGGCAACTGAACACAGATGAGTCATGTAATTGAAATACCACCCTGCCAAAATAAGGTGAGTTATTGTATGAACTAGATAAGCAAAGAAGAGCATGCCACTAAAACTATCCTTGAGTATCCTTGAAAAGTTAATTATTTTCCAGAATTTGATTTTAAAAGTTATTCTAGATTTAGTACACACAGAAGTATTTCAAGCATTTATTTCTGTTAACTGTGAATGTTAAGAGAGTTAATATGCTCTCTCCAGGCATATTAACTGAAAGTTGAAGGAAGTGAAAACTGGCATTGATTTTTGTTTGTTTGTTTTTTAGTGAAGACACTGTTGCAGTAATCAATACGACTAAAGATAAATGCATGGATGAGTTTCTCTTGATCCTGCTGGGACGTTAGTCCTCTAATCCTCAAAATGTTTTATAAGGTGATAGAAGACTGACTTTGCAACTTTCTTTATGTGGCTCTGATGGTTCAAGCCCATCGCTGCACCAAGGTTTGGGGCCTAATCACTAGTTTTTAGCTGTAATAACTGAAGCTGCATGCTGACTCAATATCGTTCCTCCTTAGGTCCACGGATCATAACTTTTGTCACATCCACACTTTGATTTGTTCTAAGCAATTTATTTAGTGTTTGGATGGGTTGAGAGAGTCAATTGGTAACATTGTAATGTAGAGCTGTGTGTCACCTGTGTAGTTATGGTAACCAATCTAATTTCTTCTACTTGCTGTTGGAGCATGTAGTTACTAAATAGGAGGGGTTCCAGGAGCGAGCCTTGGGGTAACCCCACATGTGACAAAATCTTACTAAGTAGTATTGGTCTAGTTTCTAGTGCAAATATCTACATTTTAAATAAAACAAAACTAACTCAAAAGTAACTTTTCAGCAAGAAATAGGACCTTACCTCAAGGTCCTATTTCTCAAAGTCAATAATTCTTTAATTTTGATGAAAAAAATACTAATTAATACTGAAATCATGTCCTGTTCAACTGGCAGATTATTTCACTTACAGCTTGGACCCTTTTCATCAATATTAAGGAATCATTGACTTAAAACAAGCTTTAATAGTTTGTCTTTTTATCAGTGTAACTTATTAAGTAATGGCTGACAGAATCTGCCCTCAATCAACTCCCAAACAACCATGATGCAGTTTTCTCCTTGAGATGTCTGATTTGGCATGCAGGATGCAAGTCATCCATGACAAGCACTCATCCAACACAGACGCAGCTTTAATTTAAACAGCAGTTCCGAGGCACCATTAAAGTCTGCACTCAAAATGCAAAGTCAGGATCTGTGGCCTTTCTATTCTGAGCGAAGTCACTCCAAAAGATCAGCTATAAAATGAGATTTGCAGTTATGGACGACATTTGACCTGCCATGCATACTCAAGTGGCCCGCACGCTGAACCTTCCAAACAAGCAATTTGAACGTCTTGACAGCTCAAGGCTTCTGTCCTGTGCTTTTCCAAAACAATGCAGAGCGCCACAGTTTGCTTTCTGACCCAGACAGGTCAGGGATAAAGTTATGGAGGCGTTTAAAAGCAGGATTATGACGTAAAGCTCTTTTGCACATGCACGTCGCTTCGGGGCCGTAAACCGTTCACACGGTGTTTTCTTTGGTTCCCTGTACTGCAAAGAAGTTGGAACTTGGAGCTGGGTTTGACGACACACTCTAAGTACCTGCTGCATTCTAGTTGATGGCAGCTGTGTTTTACTGACCATAAAATTGCACAAATTGGAATTGTGAAAAGAAATCTCCTTAATGGAAAAATGGCAATGTCGAAAAAAAACCCTCATGTTTTCGATAAAAAGGTTTTGCGACAGGATGAGGTGGTTATCGAAATTTTTGTATTTTGCAGAACTTCTATTGAAACACTTTTTTCGCATTACACAAATCACACGATCAACAAACGGATGTTACTACAAGCGCAAAAAGGCAACAGTAAGTAGTATTCTGATGTGGCTTGTTTTATTTTTTGTTTGGTCAATGTGCAGATGATGATGACCGCTAATGTCATTGGCTGAAATATGACTCATGTAGCTGACATGTTTTTTTAATGACTTGTTGCGTGAACAAACTTATATGCGTGCAACTTTAATTGCATTTGGAGCATTTGGGAACACCGCAGTTGGGAATTTTTGTTTTTTCGACATTAGCAGAATATCAACAAAGATTTGCACACATTTGTAATGGGAACACAGCTATAGTCAGACTAGATGGGATTTCAACGTGGCGACGAACACCAACATTGTTCGCTGCACATCATTTTCCATAAACCAGCGCCACTTTAAATTTGTTCAGCTTGGCGTTGCATGTGCTACATGTTTGCTAATACCCAAAAATCAATTTATTCTTCTGCCTCTCATGATGTCTTATGGTGTGATGTCATTGACCCAAATACACAAAGCTGAGTAAGCTGTTTTATTTGTTTTGTTAAAAAAGAAAAGAAAAAAGATTTTTTTTAAAAATCAGGTGGTGGAAGTTCGCTCTTAATCATCCACCTGTATTTTTAATTATTATTATTTTTCTTTTTTTTATGAAAAACAAACCTCTGGATACTAACTTTAACACAGACATACATTTAACTCATTGATTTGAATAAAAAATAGTTTTTAATTGTCTTTGAAAAAAGAACTGCATTTATCTCGAGTAAATTACGCATTCCTGCCATTCAAAGTCCCAAATGTATAATGAAATGACATATTTGTCAACCCAAATCGGCTCTGCAGTTAACAGAAAACTGAGAAAACACTTTCTATGTAGTACAATAAATTTTTTTTTTGTAGTTTTTTTTTTTTTTTGTCTAACATGCAGTTTTTAGTAAGCGCTGTATTACAACAGCACACCAGGGGGCTCTAAAGAGCTTCAGTGTTCCCTTAGCCACTGCTGTGTGTGTGTGTGTGTGTGTGTGTGTGTGTGTGTGTGTGTGGGCCGTTCACTTGGTGGGATTGAGCTCGCTTGCTGGCGCTCATCACACAGGTATTACAGGACCTGAAGGGGAAAAACGGAAAAGGCTTTTCTTTTCCTGTATCAAAAAGGCCCAGAGGAACAGGACGCCCGCAGGAAACACCGAAAGCTGATTGGCTACACATCCTTAGCGCGTTTGTGTCTGTGTAGACGTCCTTTTACCCTCTTGCTCCATTAAGGGAAAAGATTTCCTTCCCAGCTATAATCTCTACAGTTGAGCGGCACCAGGGGTGGAAAATGAGCTTTGCATGTTCATAACACCCGAGGACAACGACTTCCCCAAATACCATAATCTGCCAGTCATAATCTATGAAATGCCTTCAAGGGGTTTGTTGCCGGACAGACTTACTCGTGACGCAGCCTGTCTGCATTTGGGGAGTTGTAAGCAGACCCATATAGATTGCAAACTCGGTTACCGTGAGATGTAGTGTGTGTGTATCTGGGCCATTAATTCTATGGAGGGCGTATCAAACCGACTTCAAAATTCCTCCAGCGTGCGTACAGCCAGACATGTTTCTTCTTATCCAGCCAGACAGGAGGAATACATTTCTTTGAAGAGAAAAAAAAAAAGCAGAAGGGGGAAAGAAATAGATTTTTTTTTTTATATTTGAAAATGAATCCAGCTGAATAACAACCTCGCACATGAATCGGAACATTTTAGCCTTTTCAGTCAAATGAAGCTCTGCTTTTGTCAGAAGCAGGTAAGAATCGTAATTTGACTTGTATCAATTCTTAAAAGACTCGCAAATCCCTTCAGGAGGTACACAGCCGGTGACATGGTAGTGATTGAAGTATGTTCCTGTTAAAGTAAGTCACAGTGTTTCCAGGTGGGGAGCCTGTTTTAAACCCACTCTCCAGGCCTCTGCTGCATCACTGTTTTCAGTTCAAGCTGCTTGTGTGCTATGAAAAATATTTTTTAGCCTTTGGAATCTTTCATTTTTCATTTTGTTTCAACCACAGATTTCACTGTAAGTATTTGGACTTTTATGTATTAGACAAGGACAAAGTAGTTTATTTTATTTTATGTGGAAGTAGAATGATACATGGTTTCTTAATTTTTTAAAGGGTTGCCACCCGTCCCGTAAAATACAGAATCGTCATATCAACATTAAGTGCAACAATAATGACCAAAATAAAACACAGGAAATATTAAGGTCAGCTAAATTGTCGTGGCGAGAGATAAAGGACCCCCCGCCCCCTTCCAGAACGCTACGGTCCGACGTTGTTGTCACAGTTGACAGGAACAGGTCTGAAAAAAACTGTGTGCTACACTCAAGAGAGAGATTACTTTGATCCGTCAAAGAGTGATGTCATCACTGCTGATGTCATTGTTACCATTGAAACTGAACATTCTAATGGTGCATTCACACCAAACACGTTTTGAGCATCAGACGAGTCTGGTTTACATTCAAAGTCTATATAATGAGCTTTAACAATGATGTAGCTTCATGTTATTAAAGCTAAAGTTTAATCAGTAATACTTTTATAACAAATTTATGTCAGATCATGATTTCTTGGTTAATGTCAAGCTGTCATAAATACATTTTGAATAATGTCAACTTTGTATTAAAAGTGTCATTATTTACCGAATGACACTTTATGACAACACTCATAAATTATTCATGAAGACTTACTCATGTTCATGACAGGTGTTACATCATGTTTATGATGGTGTCATGACAGTCTTATTCACAACCCATCAAATAAAGTGTTACCATTTTGTTTTCTAAATCATTCTATAAATGATGATGATACAATGCTAGGTTGTTTTTCTGCCAATTGCATAGCTGCAGTCACTAGTAGTCTAATGCGTTGAATGTGCTGAGTCATTAAAAACCAGTCAGAACCAAAAGTTTGCCTTTTGGGGTGCTGTGGTGGCGCAGGGGCAAAGCACAACCCACATATTGAGGCCTTGGTCCTCGTGCTGGTGGTCGCAGATTCGATTCCCGGCCTGGTGACATTTGACGCATGTCTTCCCCCTCTCTCATTACCCTCTTTCCTGTCAAACTACTTTCAAATAAAGGCCACTAGAGCCAACAAAACTCTTTTAAAAAAAGTTTGGCTTTTGGTTCTGATTGGTAGTTTCTGGACAGTAGCAGAGCGGGATGCATTTTAACAAATTCTGTTTCATATTCTATTGTCAGACATTTTTAACAAATATTCATCCATCCATCATCTAACCTACCCGGACCTACCTGACTGATTGGAGGTCTGTCTTTCCTCAGACCTACCTGGTTGATTGAAGGTCTTTCCTCAGACCTACCTGGTTGATTGAAGGTCTGTCTTTGCTTGCACTCCTTTGCGTGTAGGGAGCCTTCTGTTTGCAACCTGGGAGTGGGTCGGCGCAAAGGCCGAGCCAGGCTATGCATGGAGACCCCTCATTGATTCAAGGTCTGTCTTTGTTTGGTCTCCTCTGTTTGCAGGGGGTCTCTGGTTGGGCGGAGACTCTAGGATGGTTATTTTCTACAGCAAGTTTCAACTTCACCTTCAGGTCTGCAACCTGACCCTGCAGAGATTTCACAGTTTCCTCCTGTGCTTTGAATTTGCAAGCTTGCTCAGAGTGACTTTTGAGTTGCTCCTCATATTTAAGTCTCACTCTGTATTCTTCAATCATTACTTCTATCAGATCTTTATTGCAGGAGGCGTATTTTTCAGCCTCCCTCTTGAAGTAGTCCAGCTGTTGAAGAATGCTCTTGTCGACTGTAACTTTGGAAGAGCAAGAAACCATTGATACGTCTTTAATCTCTGGCACATTTCTTCCATGTTCACATTTGACTTGCAGGTGACGTTCTTTTTCTAACATTTTTTTGCAGTTTTTGAATCTCCTCCTGCTGTGATTTAACTTCAGCCTGATATGCAATCCTTCAGTCTCTTTCCTCATGGAGATCAAAAATCTTACTCTGCAATTCTGTTTTAAGATCTTCTACCTGCTTTGTGAGATCTTAGACGTGTTGGCTTGTCTCTTCCACAACTTCCACTGAGGGGGTAATCTCAAAGCCAGCAGAAGGAGTCATTTTCTGCTCGACTTCCAATGATGTTGGACTCTCCAAGTCGTCGGAAGGACTTGATTCCCCCTGGATCTCTGCTGATTCATCTTCCGGCTCAATGGGGCCGTCGCTGTCATCTTCCAAAGGGAAAACGACTTGGATGTTAAGGTCCATCATCTCGACCCATGAAAGCTCAGCTGGAAAAGCTTCATGTTCACAAGCGATCTGTTATTGCTTCATGTCGATATTCTGCTAGATTCTTGCTTCCCTGAAAGGCATGTAATATCTGGAATCGATATCCCGTTTGTTTCAATAAATTTCGAACGTGCTCTGAAGAGTGATCTGTCGCGATAGAACTGTGGAACAGTTCTGAGAAAACTCTCTGTGAGCTACATTCAAGAGAGAGATTCCCTTGTGATATCATAGAGTGATGACATCATTGCTGATGTTATTGATTCCATTGGAACTGAACATTCTATTGTAGACTAACGTAAAAACATTTTGCTAGACAATGTCAAACATTGAGAAGTTTTAATTTTTGTTATCAAACATTATGAAGCCAAAAGAAAAATACCCTCAAATATATTATATATTTTCTAAGCATATAGTGCCATTTTATAGCACAACCTTACTTTATAAATCTTATAAATTTCACTTGTATCAAATATAACTTAAAAGAAATTTAACTTCGGTATTTGGGCCTCTGTCTCTTTAAAAACTGCATGTCTTTCTGAACCTCTGCTTTCAGGAAGTTATCACAGCATGGCTCCTCTATTAACTCTTTAACAATGTTTTTAACAGCGATACACTGCAAAGTTGCTCCTATAATGAGCTCAGCAGAAGTTCCACCAGCTATTTGCTATTTGCTACTGGCTAGTTTGAAGGAGCTCAGTGAGGGGGTTGCAGTGGGAGGAGCTATGTCTCAAAGGCGGTAGTAGGTCCACCCGGGCATTTTAATCTCTCATTTATTATGAGAGATTATGACAAAGAGAGATTAATCTTTCAAGGAGAGATTAATCTCTCTTTGTCATGAGAGATTGAAAGATTTCTCAAACATCCATGAAAGAACCAAAGCAACACTCCAGCTGTTTTTGATGAAGGAATAATATTATAACACTAATGTAAAGCTCAAAAAAGGTGGTTTTAGATAATCCATTATTTTATAGCACAATCAAGTAACTATGTTACTTTCAGAAGGTTTATATCCATTTCACTTAACACCTTGAAATTGGGCCTGTGTCTCTTTAAGAAGCTCCCGCTCCTTCCGACTCTCCGCCTTCAGCACAGCAGTGCCTCTCATTCTGCCATTTACAACTATTTTTAGGAGTGCTGGATTGACACAACACTCCAGGTATGTCTTTTGATGAGAGAATTCATATTACACCTACTTTTCATAAATTTGAATTTACACATTTTTAACACTTTGGATGGAGTAGCTTGCCAATTTTCTGTGGGAGATCAATAAAGTACATACTATTGTATTCTATTCTAGAAAATAATCTAAAACTCAAAAAAGTTGATTTTACATAATACCCTCCTTTAATAAAAACCCGTTGTGGATTAGTGTTCAGTCCACCTCCACATTTTTTTCATTGCATCTGCAAATTTTTAAAGTCTCTCTGTTCAGCGCTGAACGTTTTGCCCATTCTTTTTTTACAAAATAGCTCAAGCTAAGTCAAATTTTTGGAAAACGTCTGTGAACAGCAAATTGTTCACTATAGATTTCCAGTTAGGTTATGTCTGGGTTTTACATGCTTTGAAATAATGTATTGTAGCCCTGCCTGTCAGTTTTGGGTTAATGTTTTTTACTTTTAAACTCTAACACAAACACATCATATTTAGCTCCATGCGTTTGAAAGCATGCTGCCACTGCCATGTTTTAATAGCAAATGTATGTCAAATTTCTTTGTAAATTTCAAATTTATGCTCTTTTTATTCATATCTCACCTGACATGCATTAAAGTTGAGAGTCAATGCAGCAAATCTTTAAAAGTTGAAGAGCTAATAATTATTTCACAAGTCCTCATAAATTAAGCATCACATCCCTTTATGAATCCAGATATGAATAAACCTAAAGATGAAGCAAACAAAATGGAAGGACGTACAAGATCCGTTATTTTCGAAGCTTTGCAACTAAACAAACAACAAACCGTCAAAGCAAACGTCATTTGACAACGAAATGAAGTTCTAATGTTCATGATAATGCATTTTGCGCAAACAGACTGCAACAGATACCCAGATGTAATTACAGACGAGGATTGTTTGGTCTTAGGACAATGCTTAATCATAATGAGTCTTCACAATTACCACAAAAAAAACAAACAAAAAAAAAAACACGGCCCATGTATCATTGATGAAAAGGTACGAGGGGAGGGGAGAATGATACATTAGCTTGTGTACCATCTTGACTAATTAGGCTGCTGCTCATAGAGAGACCAGGAATGCGTAGCCGCCACCCCGTACCACTCCTGCTTCAGCTGGTGGTTGTAGGAGTTCTTCCTCTGAGTGGTTACCTTTCAGACAAAGCAAATATTTTTGGCATTCATTTCTGTCCTTTTAGCGGCTGTCAGCGAACAGGCGAGTCTAATTAGTAGGAAGCAGAGATCAGACATCTAAATTATGTAAAAGTTACACTGAGGCACTCAGAACAGCCAGGGTACATGCTTGCTGCTCACTTCAGCTGCCTTGCAAAATAATCTGCTGCTATAAGAAGCCATAATAATAATAATAATAATATGCTAATAAAGAAAAGCATATAGAAAAATATTTATTTTGTGGGGGGGAGGTGAATGAGTCCTGATTAATCTTTATTTTCTGATTCATTCTCTGAACGTTAACGTCTCCATCAGCGACAGGACCTTGGTCTTTTTCAGTGAAATTATTACTCGAAAGGATAAGCATGAGCTTTCAGGAACATTGACAGGAAGTTTGTAACTAATTAACTAGCATACTGCTAACTTGCATTTATACACTGACATATAAATGTAGGACTGTGGGGGGAAAAAAATCCATGCACAACTTAAATAAGACAGATGTAAAAGAAAAAAAAAAAGCGTATTTTCAATATGGAAAGCTTACTCATCCGTAGCGACTACCTCTACCGATTCCAGTCAAGCATGGACTTCCTTAATAACACTGTCAGAAGTGAACATGATAAGAACTAAAAAGGATTTGTTGTGCCTGACTTGACAGTTTGAATTTGGTGGTTGTGTTTGTGTAACCCTCTAGACGTACCTGACTGCTTGATGAATATATTAAAAGCACGGTGATTTTCTGAATTCTTCTTATTTGGAGGAGTCAGCCATAGAACCAAAGGAAAAAAAATAAATCTCATGACTTTATAGGATCTATTCAAATAAATGTCCAAATGATCATTTTAATGTGTAAAATGATCTGAAAAATTCTTGAATAAGTCTTAATGATGTGGATGATGATAAATATTTGAGTGAGAAAGATGCAAAATGCTAAATCTCTAGTCTTTAAATCCTATGTGTTTTCTGAAATCTACCTTTAGCAATAATCAAACTGCTAAAAGTCAAGATTTTTATTTTGTAAATCTGTTTACAAACCTTAATTTGAAAGATTAATAGATTCACATTTTATATGCCTATCTTTTGGTTCTTTGGTACCATAAAGTATTAGGGCAATGCTAATAAAAAAAAAATAAAATTAGAAGAATAAAGTCATAACATTACGTAAATAAAACCGTACAAGAACAAAGTCATAACATTTTGGGAATAAGGTCATGCTATTACAATAATTATTGATGCTAATTGTCTCTATGACTATTGGCCAGCCATCAGAAGGAGGTGGAGTCATTTTGGTTTGATCAGGGATATAATGACTTCATTAACATTATCTGAAACATACACGCACACACACACACACACACACACGGAGGAGAATCAGAACCATGAAAAAATGGAGCAAATAATATATTATCAGATTTAAATATCATGCAATTTGAAATTAGGTATGGATATGTAAATATATAAACTATTAAAAATACTTCTACAAAAAGAATTGCTAAAGGGAAAATTTGACTAATTGCCATGAAATCACTGTTCATTTATTCATATAGCTACATAAGCAATACTGTTGGTCAGGCAGTGAAACAGCCAATAATGTCTAATGACTGAAATTACAGTCTAGGCATGTAATTTCACCTAGACTGCTTTTCTTTTCCCATTGATTAATTTATATTGTCAAATCTCTGGTAATGTTTAAAAACAAATCTGCTATTATTTTTAAAGAACTATTTTTAGATTTTGAAATCAGTTTGAATTTGTGGAAACGTAAAATGCCCATCTAAACATCATTTAAAGTGTAAGTCAGTTGTGGCACTTCAGTGCAATTTTTCCATTCAAAACTGCTTAAATCTACGTTTGTTATTTTATCTTTATTTAAAATTTTTAGTTGGTTCTTTATCATTTTTAACCAAAGTTATTAAGGGCCATTGTCAGAGGTCCAAAGAGCCAGTTGTGACTCCGGAGCCACAGGTTTCACACTCTTCATTTGAAATTTAGAAGAAAAAAAAATATGAGTAGGTCCGTCTGAAGGTATGGAGTGTCCCTTTCAGAACAGCAGCAACTGTCAAAGGCTTCTCCACTGCAGTTCTGAAATTCTGCAACAAGCATTTTAATAATCTTTGAGAACAAACTAAATGCTTAATAATTACATTTTAGAAAATGCATGAAGTGAAAACCTGCAAAATGTATTAGAAACAACAGGAAAACAACAGAAATCATATTTTACAACTCACTCATAAAGCAAAGAGAAACGAGTGGTGTACACCAGCTGTTGGCTGAAACCCAGTACAGGATATTAAATAGTTAAAGTTCAAGTGTTTATTATTCTGGAGGCGCAAAAGCGAGGAGCAGCTGCGGCAGCCGACGAGAGAAAAAAAAAGAAAAAAAAAAAAAGGGAGAGATTTTCTTTCTCGATATATGTAATGGACTGAGATTTCACAGAAACCTTACACTTTCAGAGATATATGAGCAATGGGGAAAAAACACCACTAATGCCACTCAAAAAGAAACGTTCAGCAGCAGAGAGAATGCTGCGCGCTTCTAAATGGACCATTTAAATAATGATGTAGATGTAGGTGGGCTACATCTAAGACAAACACAAGCCCACTCAGATCATCTTGACCCTCTCTAGCGATGTCTGTCTAATATTCTGAGTACTCTCTGAAGCAATGTTTTTAAGTTGACGCTCCTGGCAGAGTGCAACTGGATTTGGATTTTCAGATCAGCCACTTCATATGTGGCCGATTTCGGGGAGGGGCGGGGGGAAATGAGGGTTTCACAGCTGCTTTGAGTGGAATACGAATCCGCAGTATGTGTGTCGAATTCAGTGTGTGTCATCGGTCATCAGTATGCTGTTTCAACTGTAATTAGAGTTTGCTAACCAGACTGCTAAAATGTGTTAAATTAGGGTGTTAACATATTCATGCTCTCACACTGCCAGTAAAGTATGCCCAAGAGCTCTGTTTATACCAGAAACCTTTGCATGTTTTATGGCATTGCTGATTTGAAAATAGCATTCCGTCAAGCGGAGTGTGTTTTTGGATGCTTCTGATGCTTTTGGAGTGAGTGTCACCAACAAATTGACCTTTGTGTCGATCAGAGCAAGTCACAAAACATTGAAGGAATTTAATATGTTATTTTAACCTATCAGATATTCCATTTGATTTATAAAGTCTGCTTAGACCTTTTTTTTTTTTTTTTTGTGTTAAGATGTTAAAGTCAAATTTCCTTTAAGTCATATTTAATACATATATATGTAACATTTTTATAGCAACTGCAGGTAACATAATACTTTATTGTCCTATAAAATGGTATTATGTTCCTGGAAAGCACATAATGTTACCTCTTTAAGCTTTCTGGTTTACTTTGGTCTCTATTAGCTCGGTTCATTAAAATTTATTTTAAGTTTCCTTTGTTCATATTTTATCCACTTTGTGGATGAACAAAGTCTCCTTTGTTCATCCACCATTTTTCTGCACTTGTGTCCTCCTCAATACCAATCATAACTGGGAGACTGTCACACTTCCCGAACTTAGAAACCCTGGCAGAGAATGTAAGCGATGCTGATCTTGAGCAGTTGTGTGTTCATGTGGATATAGCAGCTGCATAATTTGACAGCCATTCTCAGGATGTGTTTTCATGGAGGACTTTATCAACGTTATTGCAAATCGTTTTTTTGCCCCATTGAATTTAAACCATATACAAAAATAATGTAGGATGACTTCTCCTCACCTAATATGGAAGTAATTGAGCTGCCAAGTGACACTGAACTGCAGTTCGAGGCAAAGGACAGTAACTTGTGGGAAGTTGCGAAGCAGAGAAAAAAACCTCCTCTCATCTTGTGGAGTGAAAGTGAAGGGATTTCTCGGCTCCACATATCTCTGTGAGATGGCCTTCTCACAAATGGGAATAATCAAAGCACAGCACCAGACACGGCTTACTGGAAGACAGTGTGACTGTGTGAGACTGGGCCTAACTGCAGAGCTACAGCGCAGTCACGGCCATCACTTTGTCTTCGGACGGAGCACAGTGTTATGTGGAATACTGTGTGTTAGAGCTCTTGTTCTGCACTTTGCCGATTAAGTAGGTGGGGAAATATCTGAACTCTTTTGCCACTAAAATACACTTTGATTTCAGCTCCACTGACTGAC
Source organism: Poecilia mexicana (assembly GCF_051168715.1). NCBI lineage: Eukaryota > Metazoa > Chordata > Actinopteri > Cyprinodontiformes > Poeciliidae > Poecilia > Poecilia mexicana. The sequence goes on along the minus strand of NW_028263382.1, from coordinate 30,878,352 downwards.
TTGAAGAGATTGTTACATATTGTGTTCATATTGTCCCTTGACAAAGCATGCATTCTTTAATTGGATGTGATGTAACCAAGGCTGTCGCAATAAATCAGTTAATTGCGTGACAAATTAAAATGAGCTCGATAATTTCCATTCTGATGATTTACCTTTTTTGAAGGGCAATTTTGCTTACTGAGAACTAATAATCCTTCTTATGTATGGTTTCCGTTGGGTGCTGGTTTTATTTCCTTTTCATTTATTTCTTTTGGTTGTTTTATTTTGGATATTTAAAATGTCTTCCAGTTCTGGTATCAAGTGTTCTGTACAAAATTAAAGTTTTATTAGTCTTTGAGAAGGCGAACTTACATCATTATGCCATTATCAATACATTATTTGAAAATAGTCTCAAAACGACAATATTATCGTTTATCGCAATAATTCCTGGGACAGTTTATCATCCAGGAACATTTATCGAGACAGGCCTTAATGTGACATACCAACACAGTGATGTATAGTAATAAAGTTGAACGAAGATAAAACATAGTTTTCAAGATTTTTGCAAATCTGAAATGTGGGGTGAATTTGTATTCAGTGCACATGTTTAAATACTTAGTCAAACAACCGTTCACACCACTTTGAGTTGCTCTGTTACATAAAATCACAAAAAATATGTTGAAATTTGTGAATGTAATTGTATAGAACATAAGAAAGTTCAATGATTGCAAATACGTTTGTAGTAAGATTCAGTATCTGCTCTTTCAAATTATTTTACTTTCTCCTTCAGAGTTTGTTTTAGAGGATCAAGCCATTTAAAAACAGCACAGACAGTTGCATGTGAATAACTTTTTTTAAATCAATTTTTTTTATATATATATTTAAAAATAGGAGTTCTTAGCTTGTGTTTGCTTTGTAGAACACTGGAAACCACCCTTGACTGGTTGCGGGTTTGATCTCTGCAGCTAATTTAAAGGTGTGAAGAACTCCTGATGAGAAGTTAGCAAGCAGCAAGCAACCTCTGAACAAACTAAATTATGAACCTGTACATTGTATTTGGAGCTTAAGTGGTTCGTCATTAATGTGAAGTCCTTTAGTTAGTTTGTTGGCATTGTGTTTCCTCTCTCAACATTTGTTCTCACATTCACCTCTGGTGGTGCCACACTCCAATGGGCACTCTGGTGTCTAAAAGTTGTTTTACGATACTGGCTTAGCAAATATAGAGAGCTGCCAATTGAGAAAATGCATGCCATTAAAGTCGGGGTTTGTGAAGTATTTATGAATAATCACTACCTAATCTGCTCAGGAATGTGGTCCAGATTGGCCATAAAAATTTATACACCCACAGCTGGGATTTAGTGTCTGTTTATCTGAGGTTTTCTATTACTGCCCATTAAGATTTTTTTTCTTATCATTGTTTAGCCAAATAAAGTAATTATTTGCACCCCCAACACTTCCTATAAAATCAATGTAACTGAGGCATTTTACATTTTTTCAAGAATACCCTTTTTCTTTATGATGGTTCAAAATTTCCATTAACTTTTTAGAAGCAATTTACAACTTCCTGTTTATCTTGGGTGTAAAAAAAAACCCTATATATACATGTATACAGTATATATCATCAAAGTTCACCCTTAGAAAACTATGACAAACGTTTTATTGTGAGATTACACTGATGATACTAGATGCCTTTATTTTGACATTTTAAACGCTGTTACAATAAAAAAAAAACAATACTTCTGAAAGTAAATGTATTTTCTTTGCTCTATTAGTTACCTCCTTCAATTACTATTCACTAATATCTTGAGTAAGTTGCCGTATTTTTTGGGTTAATTTAAATAAAACACATGTCTACATCTCAGCATGCTGAGCTTCCTGATTAAAGAAGCAAATGAGCAAAATCAAATATTTTACAAAAGGAGAAAAAAAACGTGACACAAAAAGCAGATGGTCCTATTATTAGCTGTGAGGCTTGATTTTATATCTGTGTACAGCGACAAAGCAAAATGTGTTATGAATATTAATGCTTCTAGTTTGGACTCGTGCCTATGAACACCTCCCAGTTTATTTGTGACCTAAGCTTGGCATTTGTCTGTCTGCGTTGCATAATAGCTCTCGCTCTGTCTCCACAGTCCTTAATTACCTACTGGATATGCTAAGCAAGTGACATGTGAGAGTAATCTTAAGAGAGGCAAGAGAACATGTCATTCAAGCATAATTTTAAATTATATGTCATTTTCTCTGCCTTTTTTCCCCCCAACTGTTATAAAAACAGTTATGGGGAAAAATAAGCAAATATTTGAAAAAGTATTTACCCCCTTACATGTTTCATGTTTTTGCATTTTTGTCACAATTGCATACTAACATCAGAGAAGATAACTTGGCTAGACTAAAAGATAATTGAATTTATTACAGCTCATTATGTAGAATAAACTTTTTTGAGCTTTATATCATGTCATAGCATGAGTGTTTATTTTGATTCTTTAAAGTATGTTTGAGAACTCTTTTAATCTCCTGTAGCAACTGTTTGGATGTGCCTAAACACTTGTTCTCACAAAGCTCCGCCTATTTCTACAAAACGTCTCCCAGATATTCAATCTCCAAGCCAAAGTCCCGCCTCACACAGCACCACTCGCCCCACTCAGCTTCTCCAGACTAGCAGCAGCAGTAACTACATAACACATGGATGTACGAGTCTGCTGAGCTCATCATATGAACTATTTCTCAATCCAACGTTCCGAAGACAAACGGCATGACGGTTGTGATGAAGGCGGAGTCTTAGCTAGTGCTTCTTAAAGAGACAACTGAAACTAAAAGTTGCTTGGCTGTGCTATAAATCTAAAAGCTGTCCGAACCAAACTTGTAGAGTGTGAAAAACTAATTGCTCCTCCAATCTAGCATCCTCAGGAGGAACGAGGGTCATTGAGCTTTTGTGAAAACTGAAAATTTGTCATTTACATTGTTGTGGAAGAACTCTCCATCAAGCATGTTTTCACATGGACGGCCTGCTTGACGCCATTAACTTTCTGAGTACATTACACCAGCTTTATGGTCCCTAAAGTGGACTTGAAAAATTTTTAAATACTTGAATATGTTAACTAGGTAACCTGTCAGATTTTCATGAAAACATGAAACTTGTTAGAAACCTGTTTGTACTATTTAATTCGAATGACTTTTGGAGGTTTTGTGAACATGTTGAAAAGTCCAGGTTGAAAATAATTCTCAGCAGCAATTCGTTTCAAATAGGAGATAAAATGCAGCAGCAAAAACCTACCATCTCACGATAAATCTTTCACCCCCCACTGTTAACAAGAGCTGCAGCAGAGTAGAAACTGTATTGAGCTCGTCCTAGTGAGGTAAACCGACCTGTTTCATTCTTTATTCACCAAGGACATGATTTCATGCCTACTTTTAAGTCGTTCTGCCCTATTCTTGCAACAGAACCTGCTATGTCCGGCTGTTTGATTCAGCTTTTAGAAGTGCGATTCAATAATAACATCAGTAATGACGGGCTCACCTAGAGAGAGGAGGGTTTGAGCTCTTTGCGCAGCAGTGCAGAGACATTAACTTTGTCTTTACGTTATTGAAAACAATAAATCTGATGCAGGTTTCCTGAACTCTGCATTCGGCGTTGCGGTAAAACTTTCCGTTTATTTGTGGCGACCCGCTTATGCTTGGTGCCGCAGACATTAAAAGGGCCCAGCAGTGTCTTACTTTCCTCATTTCTCAGTGGAACGGGCTCAGTGTGCCTGTCCTTTACTGCGGACTGCAGGTGCGGAAGGAGAAATGCCCCACATAGGATGATGGCTCACACAGCACAAAAAGATTATTGGCAAATCACTTAAAGAAAGACATTTATACCACACATCATTTTAGACAGAAAGAATCATAAAAACACAACCTATCCTGACTGCAATGGCAATTTCCTTCAGTCTAGAACCTTAGAGCTGCTAGCAAAATTGTTTTTTGTTGTACAACCTGACACAGAACCTACAGAACAGGCAAACAAGATTATCCTAATTTTTCTGATTTTTGTAAGTGAAAGTCAAGTCCATTCCCTTATCTATCTAGATGCCAGAAACGATGTACGGTGTTGATTAAAAATAGGTGTGGCAAAACTGCGAAAGACAAATCTGATCACGTTATTGCTCGGCATGACGACACGTCTCCGTCTCACAGCGTGTTCATCCCAGCTGCCAGTTCCTTCTTCCTGTGTCCTGGCATAATTAATGGACAACAAATGTTCCTGGCACAAAGCAGCTATTGTGCTCTCCCCATTAAGTTCGTAAAGAGGAACATCAGAACTGTGTAATGATGTCGACTATTTATGATTGTTTTTTTTTTTTCCCCTTTCTTCCACTGTAGTTACAATGCAGCAGAACTGCTGCAGCTCTCTTGTTTTTTTTCCATCTGTTTTTGAAATGGATCAGCATGGGTACTTCTGCTCCTTCCGTAGAAAAGTGCCAAAATTTACCAGAGTTGCACATTACAGTCAAAACCTTCTATAGAGTTCTGGAATGGCAGAAAACACTTGCCACGTGTTTGGTGATTTGTTCCTCAACATTTCAGGACAACAAATACGTTTAAAGCTGTAGTAGGTAACTTTTGAAAAACTATATTGTGTAAATTTCTTAAAACTGTCACCATGTCATCACAGGAGTATATTATGAAACAGATAATCCCTTTAGAAAATCGAGCTCCTCTGTCTCCTCCCAGTGTTTCTATCGCCATTTGCAGAAATACACCATTCTCCTTCAGAAACAACCAATCAGGAAGAAGGTATTGGCACTGTTAATCAAGCTTGTGTAACCACTGCTCAATGCAGAAAATCAATTTGCTGAACAAATACCATCCAACAGACCTAATACCACACCACATGAATGTAGACAGGTTCAAAGATAAGTTATCTTACAAAACAATAAATAGCAAAAAAAAAAATCTTTCAGAGTGTGATTAAAATGATCTGAAAATGAAAAGAAAGCAAACATATCAGTTTGCAAAATTATTCAAACCTATCAATGCATTTTAATTCACCTAAGCTGACAGGTTGGGCATGGAGAATATTACAGAAAAAACTAGCAACCTAAGACTGTACAACACATCATGTTCATGATAAAACATAGCAAAGTCGTGTTATTGGGAGGCTTTTCCTCAACGCCTGTTTAGAAAAAAGAAAGAAAGAAATATAATTCTGGAATTATGGAAGGAAACTCGCAAGAGCCTGCAAAAGACTTGAGTCCAGTCAGGCTTCAAGCACAACAAACAGTGGAATGGTTTTGATCAACGTGCGTTCATGCTGTATGTCAGAATAATCTAAGTCCAGACATTTAACTTCAGCTGAGAACGTGGATTTGAAAACTGCTGTTCAGAAACAGTCAGACTTAGCGCTAGGCTGTTCAAGCTAACAGACATGTCCCCCAAAAGACTTGCTTCTGCCTCATGCTACATTGGTCAGCCTTATACTCTGAGCTTTATGAATGTATTATGAGAAATAACAACAGTATGAATGCTTCTGGAAGTTACTGAACACACGGAAGCAGGAACGCTAACTTTAAGAGGCTAACCCAGGTTCGGTTAGCCGTGATATTCCATATAATCCCACCTCTCTTCTTGAACATCCAGAACATCCAGAGGATGCATTTAGGATCACAGTGCTACAAAATATTTCAAGCAAACATTAATCATTCAGATTTTCATCATACTGTATCAGCTTTTGTCCTGTGCTTTGAGGTACTTATATTTTTTTATTTTTTGGAAGCTGCCAACATTACAGCATGTGCTTTCCTTTGTGCTGCCTGACATGTCAGAGTTATTCCACGTCCATTTACGACCCCCGTGTCACGGATGAAGCACCCTAACGTCAGTTTTTCTTTCATTTTTTTTAAGGATCTTATCAGCTAAAATGAGCCAGTGGCATTATTTTAGGAGAACCTTCCACTCTATGAAGCAGAATAAAACAGATCTAATTAATATTTGATTATATTGAACCCTATTCAGTCCATAATTATTTCAAATCAGTCTAATTCCTTCAAATCTCATTATATTGTGCAGTTAAGTTCAAACCCAATTCCAGTGCAGTCCAGCACAGTAGATAATAATCTTCCAGCTTAATAAAACTATGTCAACCTCTTTTGTCTCCATGTCATTAACTTTTTTTTTTCTCCCCCAAGTATTTTTCAGCGTTTACAAGCACAGGTTAATGTCTAATGGCATATTTAATCTTTAATGTATTAAAAATCCCACACATTTTCCCCTTTACAGTCATAAATTTCATATTTCCAATGAATTTAGCACCACGCTGGGGCCATTTAACACCTACCGAATGCTTTGAGGTCATCCTAAAAGGACAGTGATGTTTTAACTTTTTTAGTTTTTTTTTTTTTTATCTGCTCCAGGAGATTACAATATTGCAGGACAAACCGCCTCCATCAGCCTGCAACATGCACAGTTATTAGCCAGGGGTTGCTTTTAGGGAGCAGCTTCCATTAGCCTGACACTTTGTAGCCAAAGGCTAGCCGCTGACTGACGGGACCATATTTTACCACTGAGAGGACTGTGACAGTGCGAGTGTGCCTATTTAATAAGGATGTGTCAGTTTGAGATGCTCCAGCTAAATGGGTGGCCTCGGTTCATTTTTACCAAAGCTGATTGCTTAGATAAATGGAAGTCGCAGCTGTATAGATTGAACGATGCAACAGCTTACATCATTTTTTTTTTTACTTTATTTTTTTTATTTGCATATTGAGTTGTCTTTCACGCGACCCAGCTGCATTTTTTTCCCCCTCCTGTCCGTTTTGTCGCATGCAAAAACATAGGACAGACTTCTAAACCTGAGGGAACCTTAAACCAAAAAGAGGTGATAAATAGATCATAAATATATATGACTCCAATGAAACTGATGAAAATAGGGGAAGGATGACAAAAAAAAACAAAAAACAAATGGTGTTGCTCTTCGCAAAGAGCGTTTTTAAATACGAGCTAATAAAATCTCGCCTGCTGAAATGAGTGGACATTTACTCACATATGGGCTTTTTACCCACCAGCCGGCATATTCTACTGTGCCTTTAAATGAAAATGCTGCAAAGTTTGACCTCACATTTAGGACTAAATCTGAAAATACTCGGATGATTTCTTTTTTTTCCCCCTTCGATATCTTTATTAAATTGTCCATACATGAAACTGAACTCAGTACATTAAAAAAGTATAAGCACATCTAAATTAGAAAATATGTGAGCTCTAACTCAACAACAATAATATGTTTGACTGTTGCCATTATGTTTTTTTTTATTATTATTATTATTATTATTATTATTCCGTTACTTTTACACCAGATGCCAGGCATTATTTCCAAATAGTTCCACCTCTGTCTCACCCTCTCCATAAAACATAAAAATGTCTCTTGGCTCATGTAGATGTCTTTTGGCAAAAGTGAGATGGATCTTGGTAGGCACTCAATCCCTTTTATTATTGCTGGATTACGAACGCAGAACAACCTGCTGGACGAGCCGTCGGCCAAACGCTACTTGGAAGCTTTGCCGCTGTTGATCTTAACATTTCCTCCGTTTGTGGAAAGCGGCTGTAACTGTGGATCGCTGCCGTTTCCAAGCTTTAGAAATGGCTCTGCATCCGTTTTCAGGCTGATAAATGTTAACTTTTAGCCAACTTTATGTTGTCTGGTCATTTAAGCTTCTGTTTAAATGTTTTCCTGACTGCAGAGGTCTGACATTGATCTGGCCTGGCTGTGGCTAATGAAACTAAGGTTAAGTTTTCCAAAGCCGGTGGCTAATTTGAGTTAATTCATGTCAAGAAAGTTGATTACTTTGTCTCATAGCACCAGGTTGGATGCAACAGTTTTGATGCCCAGTAAATCATCCATTTAAAACTGTTTTTTTTATATCTTCTCAGGTTATTTTGGTGTGTAAAAAATCAGGTTGATGAATCAAAACTCTTAGTTTTATTAGTTTATTAGTTATTCTAATAGCAATTCAAAGAGTGCTTTGACATGACTGAATCTAATAAGAGGCAAACCAGATGCCACGTCTGTGCGAATGTACAAAAACAACAGATGTTGACCAAAGTCCTGTACAATTCAATGAAATAAGAACAATCAAAATAAAAATAAAAGTAAGGCTAAGCTAAATACAAGCATACGCCAGAACTGTCATCATAAAAGAAACTCAAAAATGGGACTTGAGCAAAGATTTAAAAGTCTTGACATGCAAGTTGGGTGGCAGGTTAGTTTTCGTGGATAATCTGGCTTTAGGGTCATAAAATGTAACCTTACTGGCAGGTAACGAGTCAGAGCTGTTGTGTGATATTGAACGGAACCAGCTAGAAATACCCGGACTCACCTTTATGCACAACTTGGACTTTGGAAGCCAACTCTTGGAGACTAGAGTCTCTCCTACCCTGGAGACCCTCCAGGGTAGGAGAGACTCCAGGGAAAAAGGCATAAGGTGAGGGTGAGGATACAGACAAGCCCTGGGCTGAGAGCCACAGATTTCAGGAGTTTTCTTTGACCCAGTGGGTCGCCTCCAGGCAGCTGAATGTTACAAGAGGGGAGATTCAGACTGCAAGCTGTGCTTCTACACCAAATGGCCAGACCAGATTTCCAAACTTTCTTGGAGTCACTGGCTACTAATATTGAAAAAAATAAATAAATAAAAAATAACAGTATCACAATTGCGGTGTTTCTATTGAATGAGAAACACAATTAAAATCATACGTGAATAAGTTTGTTCATGAGATAAGTTGTTAAATAAAATACAGAGCCGTAATCTTCCTATCATTTGCTGTTGTCTTTTTCATCTTTAGTAACATCTGGTAGTTGATCACATGACTCATGATGCGAGAGAGTGTTTCCATTGCAGTTTTGCAAAATACATAAATTTTGATTCAGCTGAAAAACCGCCTCATCCTAAAGCGCACATGTTTTATGGAAAACTAGAGATTTTTTGCAATTGCCGTGTTTCCGTTAAGTAAATTCATTTTCGTAAATATGGGTCCCACCTACTGTTTTTGGTAACACTTTATTTGAACAAAATCATGCAAAGTTGGCACTTTTAATGGGCTTTTAATGCAACTTTTAGAGCAACTTTGCATTAAAAGTGTCATTATTTACCAAATGACACTTCATGACAACAGTCATAAACATTGATAAAGACTTTATGTTCATGACAGGTGTTATATCATGTTTATGACAGTGTCATGTCAGTCTTATGCACAACACCTTCAAATAAAGTGTTACCGTGTTTTTCACAGCTGCCACGAGAGTTTCTCAGACATGCATGAAAGAATGAAGGCAACATTTAACGTGACGGAACAAAATTTTAATGTGATGTGAAGCTGAAAAAAGTTGATTTGACCTCATACTTCCCAGGTTTTTTTTTCAGTCTTTCAGTGTCGATTCGACCTTCACACTTTCAGACAAATGCAGAGAGGATTTTATTGTTATGAAAATGAAGAGCCTTTTTTGTTGTTCAATAAAAATTGAGTAGATATTGGAGATGATGTGCAGATTTTCTGTGTAAAGGGGAGCATTTAGCCATAGCTCCAAACTTTAGCTTTGACAGAAAGTGAAGCTGTTTTTTTTTTCATCACTTTGTCTTTGAGTATCGTATTTGACTGTTTGCGTTTATCTTTACAGATAATCATCTAAACGTCTGTCTGTGTATGAAATCCCGATTTTTGGACTTTGTTTTCCTTTGACACAAAGTCATTTTTGCAGCAGACAGATGGCAAACAGTTTCAGTTTATTTTTTCCTGGAGACTCGTGTCCCTTATTTTATTTTTGTCTAATACAAACACAGAACAAGGCTGAAAGCCAAATATGTGCTGAAGGTTCATCCCAGTAAAGCAATAATATGATCTTTTATGTCCACAGCGATAAGAACAATTAAGGGTTCGTTCAGAGCAGAACAAGCAAGGTTGGCGGTAAAGAGCCGCACGGCGAGCAACAGGTGTTGCTCAATCTGGCAACCGCTTTGTGTGTGCAGAACGTCCCAGAGTACTGCAGTATCTTCTTTATGATCCCTGAACACCTAAAAAATACATAATCCCCTTTTTTTTTTTTTTGTTTGATTTGAACAGAGTCTGGCACTGTGAACAACATGTTGTCACATGAACTCATTACACTACTCAATAAAAAAAATTGCACCAGTTTGGTAAGCTGAGGTGAAAAACACATCAGCAAAAACAATTTTGCGACAAAATTTTAGGTGCTTGTTTTATTGCGTTATAGTAAAAAACTAAAATGCAATAAGTCAAAAAACTGCTTCAGCTGGAAATGCTGCTCTACTATAAATGGTGTTATAAATTATTATGTAGGCATTAGTATTTAATTTTTTCTACCAAAGAGTGATGGTCAGCACTTGCATCATTTGTTGGGTAATAAATTAACCTTTCAGTTGTGATGTGTGTTTTACTTCTAGCCTCTGCAACTCTGTTTTTTCTTTAAAGAGGCGATTGCTTCAGTGTAGTTTAGGATCTGCATATTTTATACACATTTCATACACACAGCACATGGATTCTATAGAATCTATTCTATGGAACCCGTGTGTGTGTAAGATAAAGCAACTTTTTTGGGGGGGAGGCCCTGCTTGCTCGTGGGCCCCATGCAGCAGATTTGTTTGTATATACTTCAGTGCTACTGTAATGTTGCCGTAGCGATGCTGAACACACGCTGTACTTGCACAGATGAAGAATCACTTACCTCAGCACCCCAGAGTCTTGAAGTGGTGCCAGCAGGAGAACAATCCAACCTGTTTCCTTCGTGTTTATTTATTCAGTTATCTGGTTTCCCTTTGGGATTAATAAAGTGTTTTTGAATTTGAGTCAAATTGAACTGAATTTCTTCATTTGCAAGGGACTGAGAGATCGTTCATAGAGCGTTGAAGTTCCATCTCCAGGTATTCAGTTGATCGATAAATACGAGAAGAAAATGAGCGGAGGTGATGTTGTCACTTCAAAATGAACTCCCTCAGTAGCAGGCAGTGAATGTTACAACACTTATTCAAGTACGAAAGAGGGACACATCACAAACGACACACAGGAATGGATAAAAACACAATTTTAGATATGCAAATGTACAAGGAGAGATAAGACTGAAACATTTCGACTGGATCTACATTGATTGCTAACTGTGTTTAGAACTAGCTGTTGCTTTGATTTTCATTTTACAATGATGAATTGTACACCAGTTTTATTCTACAAGGCTATATCTCTTTCTTTCTCTCTCATGTATCTAAATCTATGCTGCTGGCCATCGGTAACCGATTAAACACTTATTTTCTTTGCCCAGACATTAGACACACTTGCTCCTATTGTGAGATTCAACTGGTAAACAGAAAGTGGGTTTGTTCTGATAAAAGGAATATTTTAATGAGATACCGACAGGTTTGGTGCTTATCGCTCATCTCAGCAAAACACTGATATACACATCTGAATGGTTATCGACTTAACAGTAGGCCTGTGGATCCTTAAAGCTGCATTCTTCAGAGCACATATAGACCTAATAGAGATGTTAAGTACAGGAAAACCAAACCTGGATAGATAAATGTTTCTGCATCTGTTTTCTGTTTATCAGCATTTTCAGTGTCATTTAGTTTGAGCCTCTTATGAAATTCACACACACAGCTTCTAACTGCATATTGTTAAACTTTTTATGTGATCTCAAAAAAAAAAAAAACTCCATGCGAGGACATCTGAAAGAGTTAGAATCTGATTACATCTATTGAAAAACTCTGCACATCAATGTATCTGATAAGATTATGTTTTAATGCCACAGTCTTAATTTCTTCATCTGTAAGCTTTCCATTATGTTCCGCTTTTGAAATTCCTCCTTTAATTAAAATTTTGCATCATTCAAGAAAAGAGGCTGTCGGGTTAAGCCGCTTTGCTGTGATGCAATAAAAGTGCGTTATGTGTGAAATGGTGTACATAAAAGGACTCCAGAAGTGAATATGTCTCTCCGAAATCTCCATTGCTTTACACGGGGAAAGTTTTTGCTTTTCTTAAATGAAAAAAAAGAAAATATTTTGTAGTTTGTAATTTAGTCGATGACCCTAATGATTAAGTGTTGTGGCATGACAAAGCTAAAAATTAAAATTCAATCCAGGATATTTTTCAAAGTGCTAATTCACTACAAATGGTAATTAAGGGCTCTACGGAAGAAAAACAAGCCCAGTTTGATTTGGTTCAGCTTTTATTAAACCCAAACCAAGACATTTCAGTCATAGTCAGATTAAAAACATTTGCATATGACCCAAAGATGTCAACTCGAGTAAGAATTCAAAAGACTTGTGAGCCGAGAACCTTTAAAAAATAAAAGATGATTGCAGAAAATGGCAATTTGAAACTGGACTCCATGTTGGGGTGAAACACTTGCTAACAAACATTGCTACTTTAGTCCCCAGTCGAACTGAGTCTACTGTGTGAAAACACCTGTAGGAGTAATGGTGGCAATGGCTCCATCATTGACTAGGCACAGAAAAGAAACCAAGAAACACTGAACCATTTGTATTTTCTAGAGGAAAGAACACTAAGACCATTGATGCAACGTAATTGCATCAATTCAATTACTTATCAATTACTCAATTTGGAAAAGATATACAACTAAGCACAGGTGGGCAATTGACATATGACTTTAACTGCAAATGTTGCATAAACTGAACGTAGTTACAGTGCAAACAGTCTAGTAAAGCAGCATAACCACAGCGAAGACTCAGAAAAAACCCAAATGTTTTGTTGGTCTTTAATTTTCAGCGATAATGAAATTTACTTGCTCTTCACCACACCATATAGAGCTCAAGTCTGGGGATGCGCTGACAGTTTTATTAAACTGGAACCCTAATTATTAAGTCTGTTTATTAAAAGCGTCATGATATTATCTCACACACCCCCGGCGCCCCCCCGCTCGCTTACATATTGTCAACACAACTCACGCTGATGTCTAACTTGATCAATTATTTAAAAATCAGTTTGGCTTTTAATTTGTGATGAACGGTTGTTTAAACATTGATGCCGTCATAGCTTTTTAATCCCCAATAAGAAGTTCTGACAGAGTGCCAGAGGCTCTGGTCACTTTCATTACACCAGACAGCTGAGAAGATTTGGTCTCTTCTGCAGTCACCAGGCAGCTGTAATCAGGAGCCCCGGCTCCCTCATGCTCTCGCTCTGTAATTAGAAACCGGGAGGATGTAGAGGGGAGCCATTATTTCAACCTTACATACCCTTGTCATATAACAAGATTTTTTTTTTGAGGATTTCTTCTCTGTCCACTTTTACATTTTTCACAAAGCACCAGAATGTATTTGTAAAAGTAGGCCACGTGTCGTTGTGAGGTGTGCGTCTCGTCTTTGCACACAGCTGATTCTAAACACCAACTGGGATTCTTGGCTTGCCGCCCTCACCGCGTGCGCCGAGGGAATCCCAAATTTCCGTAGTAAAAAAAAAAAGCACAGGAAGCTGTGACCTCCTTTGAAAAAAGCATGAATCATCCTGTTATCTCCATCTCCTCGGCAGCGGGAGACTCTGCCTGGCTTTTGGTAAATGCGATGTTCCCGGTTAGGAGATCGCAATGGTGGTCTCGGGATTGAATTGTGGAATCAGATTTGCATGCCTGCAGATAATGTGCATGCTATTAAGTAACCGAGGTGCAAAGGGGAAGTTGATGCGGGAGGGAACCTAAATCACACAAAAAAAGGTAGGATGATCGGAAGATCTGTTGGGTAATAGGCTAAACGGTGTAGTTCCAGTTTGGAGTAATGAAGCGCAGACAGTCATTAGTATGCCCTATGGGTGTCTCGTCAAATTACCTCTTGGCCTCACTGCTGTGACTCAAAACAACTAGCCCTTCCAGTCAGCTGATTAAAAGCAGTAAATCCCCACACTGGCTGATTTTCTCCTAATTGGCGTTGAAACCTCAAGCCAAGTTTACACTCAAAATATCATTCCTGGGATTTCCATTTCATTTGCACTACATTCAGACCCACCAGGGATTTCATTTGTGTGCAACAGTTGAAATGGTGAGTTTAAGAGACAGCTTTCAGACTCTTATGCAAACTGGAGTTTTGTACAGTGAATGTTTCGCTTTGAGCGCTGTTAATTATTCCACTGCTGATGTGAATTTGGGTTTCCATATCTTAAAGGACAGATTATGCCACCGGGAAATGGCACGCTCTGGCGATTCCCCTCGTCTGCCACCTGGCCTTTGTAGCGCCTGACCGTGACGTCCATTCCCGAGGTAGTGGGCTTAGGTGGTGGGGGGCTCTCTGGAATATTTGTGGGCTGAGTTTGATGAGGCACATATTTGAAAAACTCTGTTATCGTGCTTGCTTACGTCCCTTCCCAAGCGAAGAAGGCACAACCTCATATGTGGTGACATGTTAGAGGATGAATCGCAGTAAGGTTTAAATCTGTAATGTAGCGATTTCAGGCAAATAGGGACATAGGGACACACAATGAATCCAGATTAGCTTGATTTCAGCAAGGTATCATTTTCTTTGTTGCACTCATCCTTAAAAACAGATGTCGCAGCGCACAGATGTGTCTAATCTTTTAAGTAGGTTAAAGTTTTCTGACCCTTACTTAATATACAGACCTCCACGTAATCCTTGCAGGACTTTCCTCCCAACCTTTTTTGGATCCATGATATCGGCTTGATTTTTTAAAAAATCATTCATGTGTGCAAGATATTGCTGGCTTGGTTTGTGATGTATGGCTACTTCTTTGCAGGTTTATGATAGAATTGCTTAGTGAAGCATGGTGCCACCCTTGCGGCTGCTTTGCCTACCAGGAACCACAGACATACACAACATATAATCCCCAGGATCCAATCTGGAGTATCAGAGAAAATTGTTTTGTTGGCTTCACACAGGTCATCCTGTTTTCACACCCCACAACCAAGCGGTAATGCTACAGATTGTCTTCCAAACCACAGGTGGTCATCCTGTTTGATGCTAGAAAGTCAATTGAATGTGATTCTCCCATGTGACACTGTGTGGAATCATCAGACACAACTGTTTGTGATTAGATTGTAAACCATTTCCCCATTTGGGAAAGGGAGGGACTTTGTTCCACTATATCTATAATATAAATGAGAAAGTTTGGATTTTGCAGGCACTGTTGTGCGATTTCTCCCTCTGCAGAGATCTTTCAGAAAGCAGTAAGCGACTGTAAGGCAGCTGATGCCAGATAACTAATGACCATCTTCCTTTGAACGTTTTTCGGACCAGAGGAGACCCAGAGAGTGAACTCTGGAGGGACTTGTAAAGCGGAAAGTAGAAGCATTTTAGAAGGTGATGTGTATGTACATATGTGTATTCTCAGGGGCGCAACTACATGTTATTCAGGTGGATGCAAAAACATAAATTCTAGTAATTATAAAATTCAAATGTTGGTTGAAAAAGTACAAAAAAAAAAGTTTGTTTCGTAACCCCTTAACTGCCACCGTCAAAATGGCTCCATGATGACACCGGTGCCCTCATTACAGTCAAGGGGTTCATTATTTTAAGATACGGTTTCTGCTACAGCGTTGTCTGGGATTATTTTTCGTTAAGCCAATAATATGTATGATATGTGGTGATTAGAAAAGTAAGTGATTAACTCATAGGTAAACCTGCGTAGTATCTACTCTTTGTGTAGTGAATCCAAATGGAGCCCCCCCAGTCTCATTACGTTCCTGTCCCAGTTGACAGACACAGCACTGGGGTGCTGCATTATTTGTATTTCTGGCAGATTTAGATTTTTATTTCTGCAGGAACTTTGTTTTTAACGGGAAACAAAATAGTCATCTCTGAAAAGATACTTCCTTAGAGGTCTGGGCTTAATTGTATATCCCTTTTGGCCTTGGGAATGCTGTTCAATTCTTCAGAATGAGCTGATGAATGTTGTTAGGGAGAGTCTGGATCTCCCTCCCTCTTGTTACCCCCAGAACCCAAATGGCTGCAGGTGTAGGTTTGTGAAATCGCTTAGATACAGAATGTGATTTAGAGCAGTGGGTGTTTATGAATTAGCAGGCCCTTCCAGACTGAGCAATCCGAGAACTGATAGTTGCCTAATATTTGCTTTTGAGCCGCATTAATCCTCCAGTCTAATTAACGAGGCGAGTTCCGATGATTAATTTCTGTGAGTTTGGCAAGACCTTAAAAAAACCATTTGTTTGATTGAAAGGATGACTTTCTGGTCCACCCTTCAGTCTGAGTGCAGAAGAAAAAAAAAAGAATCTCAAATGTCATTTCTTTACAGACATGATTGGTATTTTAACTTGCATTTCTTTTTCATGCCTATACGAACGGTCACACCACGTATCAGCTTTGTATTCTCAAGCATGAAATTACACCCCGGCCTCTCGTCTGTAGGATGCTTCGACAATGATTGGTAATTTTTGGGGTTTACTCGGCGAAAGCTCAAAATGGCTGCGAAGATCAGTAATTTAATTTTTAACAACAAACCATTTCCAGGATTAAATGATTGTGTTCATACATGAACCAGGGGAAAGGAGAGTGTAAATCACTGCAGGCAGTGTTCACAGGTGGTGTAATTGAATTCTTAAGGGAGGTGGGAAAAAAGGGTTATGCTGGCCTTCTGCCAGCCTTCTAAATAAATCCTGCCCATGCCAAATGAGTGTTTTCTAAGTTGTTTACAGAGTGCTAAGCTTTCTAATAATGGTTCTCATAGATATCTGAGAACCTTCTGAAAAAGAGGTTTGTCTGCGACAGAAGTATAACATCTTCAGCGTATTTCTCTTTCTCCCCTAGTTTAGTTCATTTCATTTAGTTAATGACTGTGACATTTTTAAATGTCGTTTTAAAATAGGGCATATTAACTGTCTTTGAGAGGGGAGTTGGGACACCTGGTGGTCTGAGGCTGGCCAGGGGACCAGAGAGTTAGAGGACACACTAACCTTTTAAAATAATTAGATTAAGTCATTTGTTCTCGTCTCAACATTTGTATAGTCGAGTTTTATGCTGTAAGAACATCGAAAAGGGTAGTATTGTGTAAAACTGACTTTTTTGAGCTTTACATTATGTTATAATGTTACTCCCTCATTAAAACTTACCTGGAGTGTTGCTTTGATTCTTTTATTCAAGTTTGAGAAATCCTTCAATATCCCACCATCCTCACACAGCTCCTCCTCAGAGTTGCAGTTTTCAAGCTGAGGTTTTGCATTACAGAGCAGCCTGCCTCCACGCAGCTCCTTCAGACTAGCCAGAAGCAATTAGCAAACATCTGGTGGAACCACATATCTGTTGAGCTCATTATACGAGCCACTTCTCAGTGCAACACTGGTGAAAATATTTTGAAACAGTTGATAGTGGAGCCATGTTGTGATGACTTCCTGAAGGTGGAGTTTTAGGTAAAACAGAAGTTTCTTAAAGAGACATAAATGACCAAGTTAAATTTCTTTTTATGTCACGTTTGATATTTGGTTCATTTTTGTTATGCTGAAGATCACACTTACTTGATAATGCTATAAACTGATACAACGTGGCTGGAAAAAACATAATGCTGATCCTTTAATGATTGTGAGTTGAGACTTGGGTTGATGTTTACCTTCCAGCAGTCAGGTGTACAGCTGAATGGTTTTGATAAAGTCATATTTCATTTAATTTTCTTTACTTAAACAGGTTAAAGTGCAATTAAGATCAAGATTTAATTTGTGAGGCAGACTTGGGCAGAAAATCTGCAGCACACATAAGAGCTACACTGTTCAGAGACATTTTTAAAGACGACTAGATCAATAAAATTCTCAGAAAAAAATGCTATTTTTATTTTTGCATGCATTATTAGTTTTTCTTCACCTGTGCATGCATATTGTTAGTCTTCCTTTATATTTTATTACCAGGATATAACTCGGTACTCGCCTGAATATTTTACAAAAAATGTTGACTTTTTAAAATTTACTTTAGAAAAATCAGATCTCTATCCACATGGAGTTTGAAAAATACAGGGTTTTTTGTTTTTAATGCACTCGTGACTCACACAAAAACCATAATTCAAAAACTTTTACACTTTGAAGGAACCAAAACAGCTGCAGGGAACTGAAACCCCAGTCTGCTTCGGTGAGTCACAGGCATCCAAGCCTCCAGCTTTAGACCTCATGTCATTCCCATTTAATATTTTCA
The DNA here is from genome assembly GCF_051168715.1 of Poecilia mexicana. Lineage (NCBI taxonomy): Eukaryota > Metazoa > Chordata > Actinopteri > Cyprinodontiformes > Poeciliidae > Poecilia > Poecilia mexicana. The sequence goes on along the minus strand of NW_028263382.1, from coordinate 30,860,248 downwards.
TTACACTGATTACACACAGAAGCCTTTCTAAAACCCATGTCATTGTTGTTGCAGATTTAACTCTCTGCCCTCAGGAAATTAACTGGGGTGACGTTGACCTTTGGTGTGATAAAGATAAATCCCTCAATTTGGGAGGTAGTTGTTTCTTGGGGACACCGCCATCCTAAAATAGAATAAACTGTTTTATCACGCTTCAGTTGGGCTTGAACAGTTTAAAAAAAAAAAAAGTGTTGCAATTAGTGCTCTGCGGTGCACATCTGCCACCTTCTCCTCTTTTGCTCATTCTGCATTTTCCTCCATTACAAGCTACTGCTCATATTCACAGCATGCCCTCAGCTGGAAGATCAAACTGAGATCTGCTCTTGATCCAGTCAAATTAGTAAGAACGCTCTTAGAAGATTTAAAATCCTTAATCATGTTCCGCGTTATCGCCATGTTCAGTTTCAGGTGAAAGTGTAATCACTGATCAATCATCAGCATCTTTTTTTGCCCGTGGGTTTTCTTTGCTAATTTAGCAAAATTTGATCCAACTTAAAACGTAGGAAAAAAAGAACGCCTGTATATCAGCAGATATAAAAGATTGGTATAACAAACATAGATATGTTCATTGTTTTTCACATGAACCGCAACAACAATAGTATACCTAAACAAAATGCTCAAGCATAAAAAAACTAAAAATATTAACATACAATGTCTTGCTAAGATGTTACATCCTCTTTTTCTTTTTGAAATTATGTAGCAGCCACATTGATCAGTGTTTGCAGTTTTTACGTTAGCCCAACACAAAGTAATACTTCAAGGGGAGGTATTATGTAAAATCAAAATTTTTGAACTTTCTATAATTTTGTGATATTCCATCATCAAAAACATACCTGGAGTGTTGCTTTGATTCGTTCATGTATGTTTGTAAAGCCCTTCAATCTTCCATGGCAACCATTGTAGAGAACCTAAAAGCTTGCTCTCCCAAAACCCCGCCTATTTCCACAAAGCTCCTACTTGGAGCTGCAGTTTCCAGTAGTTTTCAGCTCCTCCAGACTAGCAGCAGCAGCGATTAGAAAACACTTGGTGGACCCGCGCGTCTTCTGAGCTCATCACACAAAATACTTCTCAGGTCCAATGGTCCCAAGAACATAGTTTAAAGGCTTAATGGAAGAACGTTGTGTTGATGACTTCCTGAAGGTGGAGTGTCGGAAAGAGCAGAAGCTTCTTAAAGAGACAGCGGCCCAATTCCACGGCATGAAATTTTGAAGCCAAATTTTTTTTAAGTTACATTTGATATATATAGTGTTTTTCTAACAACTGAAGGTAGCGTAGTTACTTGATTATACTATATAAAACAGACACTGTGTTTGGAAGGTACATTGTCCTGCCCCTTTAACAATTTTTTTCTTGGCTTTTATGCAAGATACTGAGAAAAGCAACAAAATTATTACTTCACATCAACCTTGAGCTATTTAGCAGAGAATCTGAACTAAAAACTGGTGCATCCCCCAAAAGGCTCAGAGCTATAATCTGAGTTACAGATTCTATAAAGAAAACGGAGAAGAAGCATAACTTTTCTTAACCTAATAATTTTGCATAATTGAAAAAAATTAAGGGTCATGAATGCCTTTGCAAGATACTGTCTTAGTGGGAGCATTTTCTATTATAAAATGTTTCTCTCTTCAGCATTAAAAGCTGGAAATACCCCACTGTTAAGAGTCTTGTTGCATAAATGCCATTTTATATGTTGAGCTCTTTCGGTTTGATTACAGTCTCTTCTAAACAGCAGGAAGCCACCTACCACATAATTTGACCTACAGGGTTTTTGTCCCAATACAAGGCCTTTTTTTCTCTCTCCAGTGCAGTCAAAACAAAGTTTAAAGATGTAATTACAGGAATCACTGAAGAAGAAAAAACACACATAAAAATGTTTTTTTTCACCAGACAACAAAGCTTTGTTCCGCTGGATGTTAATAGACTTTAAGTAATTTCATGGGAAGGGAAAGAAGGGCCCTTGGGTTTTGCATTCACAGAAAAATATTAAACACTGCGGGCTTATTATTTAAATTATATTGCTATTTAATCACCAAGAATGTTTTTTTCTCCTTTGTCTGCAAACGTGGGAAAAACAGCAATTGTCAGTGCATCTATATAAATGTTTGATTATTGTTTAACTCAGGGCAACTGCTGTTTCTTTTTTAACTAAGCTTTTTTCATTAATTTTGCCTTGAATTAATAATTAAATTTTTATTCATTGTATAAAAAGTAGCTGAAAGATTATTCTTAATAACCTTGATGTTTTTAATTGTGTGTGTTTCCATATTATTCCCTATATGTTGGATTAGATGTTTACTATTTAATATTCCGTGTTTAATCCTGCTTTATTTTGATAATTCAATTACCAAACTAGATATAATGTATAATTTACATGTCTTGGCCTGAAATATTGATCCCAGCCAGGCTGTGCTGATTTTTCACTGCCAGGTGATACAAGCTCTGCTGTACAATTAATGTTTGCCGTCAAGTTTCTCATTTACAACATCACCTTTTCAACCTGCTATGAAAGCCAAAGGAAGAGCGATTCTTTTTGTATGTGTGTGTGTGTGTGTGTGTGTGTGTGTGTGTGTGTGTGTGTGTGTGTGTGTGTGTGTGTGTGTGTGCCAGCATCTGCAGGCCCCGATAAGCCAAGTCGTGCTGGTGTTAGTGAATCAAGACCCTTGACTATCTCTACAAGTCGTTTTTGCAGAGGCTCACCCTCTCCCAGATGCAGGTCTGGATAAACTCGGATAACCTAAAAGGATGAGGGGAAGATAGAGAATGTGCTATGATATACACATAATGCAGGTCAGCGCACAGACCTCCCCCTTTCATGCAGCCGCAAAAAAATGCCACGCTGCGACTCTGGGCTGCAGCTGCAACATGCCCTCCAGCAGGTGTGATGTCATGTCGGTGTAATGCAGGATTTCCAGAGGCCCCAGCTTGTGGACAACACGACTCATGCTGGTGTGGGGAGGTCTTGCACAAACAGCTTGAAGCCAAAATATGAATAATCAGTGCCTGTCCCCTTAATGGGGACCATGAACACTCTGCAGGTATAAAATGAATGTAGCATTCAGCATTTAGTCACAGCCAAGCAGCTTAACGCTACTTTTCTTACTGTCAGGAATTGTCATTGAAGATCATAAAGTGCAGCAGTGTATGTTATGGGACTTTGTGTGTTTGACTAACACAGAGTAGAGTATAATTATGAACTGAAAGAGAAATAATACATGGCCTACAAATAAAAATTAGAAGAGATTAGCATTCTTTCTTTAAAGCTGTTAATCATTTGAGGGTTATCTCTACAGAGATTTAATCAGTATAATTAAGATGTTTGTTTTTTTCACATTCGTATTTCCAAATGACTTCAGACCAGCCCTGTTAAGTTCACTTTATTTGGACTCGAGTTTCTTTGCCTAGAAAGTCCGGTTTGTTTTGGAGGTGTGAATACGTAATTGAACTCTGATGCGGACCAAAAATACAAAATCTGGTATGTGGAGACTGCTCCAAAAACAGGAAGCGTACCATAACGCAAGGCATTCTGGGGGTAAATACAACCAAAACAGATGCCTGAGTCTGGCGCTAGCAGGGGAAATGCTTCCTGGTCTTTTGCCAAAGACAAAAGAGAAATCCTACCACTAATATTCGACGCTACTCCATTTTTGTTTACATATTGTGAAGAAGGAAGTTGCACTAATGTTGTCTTCAGAGGTTTTTGTCATTTCCTTCAGTAGTTCTTGGTGCAGCGTCACCGCAGATGAGGGGGGGAAACAGGTTTATTAGAGGGTTTGGTTTGTTTGACACTATTGTTTAAACTAGCGGTTCTCAACGTGGGCGGTACCGCCTCCCAGGGCGCGTTCAGAGGACGGCAGGGGGCGCTGGCGTAAATTTTTACAAAAGGGGGGCGCTGGGATTCCTTTGGGGGGCGTTTGGTTGATGGTAAACTTTACACCTTAAATGCAGAACAATACCAGTTTAGACTTTGAGTAACTTGGTAAAACTCTATTGTGTAACATTAAATCATGCTTGGCTACGACTGTATCGATGGCAGCTCTTCTTCTTCTATTCAGTGTTTGTAGCTTCTTGGCGCAGCTCCGCTCCTGCTACTAGTAGCTTCACCGCATCAGTTCAGCGTTACACCGGCTGATGACGTTGCTGTGATTCACTTTGTCTGGTATTTTTGTACATATGTTTTGGCAGTTCTGTCATCATGTCAAAGCAGCAACTTATATTAAAAAGTGTTTTATTTCCGTTTGAAGGCTGCACGCTTCCATGGAAGGACAACAGAAAATCGCTCTTATAAACATATAATAACAAAAATCACGATACCCTCACTTTGCATCCCACTGGAAAATGAACCCATTTAAATAAAGAAATCCGTCCATGGGTGATACCATGATAGAGAGCGTTGATTTTATAGCGTTAACACCGGCGCTGTAAGTGGTCCGGTATGAAACGGGTGTGATAGAACACAGCACTTTTAAATTTCAATAATCAGAATACCGAAATTGTGTCCTGTTTTAAAAGGTTTGTGTCAGTCTGCCTTTAGCCCCATCGATACGTTTCCCGACCGCCCTGCACCTTATGGGGTAAAAAAAAAAAAAACATTGCGCAAAACTCTGAAACAGGAGAAGCGGGACATAAAACGGAGCGACGAACTAAATGTGAATTATGGCATAAAAATAAGGAATCCGACGCTGAACAGTGAAAAATCAAGACATGATGTGAAACATGACGATTAGGCGGTGCAGCAGGTGATGAGTAAAGATTACTCATGGTGAGCGTGCCATGGGGGTGAAATTTTATGGATGATACTCTGATGTCCCATTCTCCTGAAGGCAGCACAGAGCTGCACCACCAGAAACTCACAGAAACACTGAAGAGAAGAAGAGCTTTGATTAATGTAGTTACAGTTCTAGCCATGTTTTAATGTTGCAAATAGTCGTTTTGCAAATAGTTCAAAGTTTAAACTGGCATGTTGTACATCTTTTATCTGGTCATTTTGTGTAATATTTAACAACTAGAAAAAGGCAAAGAACAAGAATATTTTTTCCACTCTGATTGGCTGCTGTTAGGCCTACCGGTTTTAAGTTGAATGTTCATTGCATTTTTTGTAGACACCTGTGAAAATAATTTCTATTCCCATGGCTTTTTTGTTCTCTGGGAAATTATTTTTGATGATAAATGCAGAAACAAGCATAAAAATAAAAACATCTACAATAGTGATAGTAACATTAATCATGAAATAATAGTCAGTGCAAAGTAGCCTACAAATTCTTTGGTGAGGGGTGGTAAGGGACCTGGATAAAGGGTGGGGGGGCGCTGGCCCAAAAAGGTTGAGAAACACTGATTTAAACTAAATACCTCTATTGTAGCTCTTGCTATATGCTTAAGGTTGTTGTCCTACGTAAAAGTGAACTTTTCAGTCCAAAGTCTAACATTTTGTGGCTTTTAAAGCACTTCCTTGTATTCGGCTTACTTAATTTTGCCATTAACAATGACCATCTTCCAATTCTCAGCTGAAAGGGGTCGGTGTGCTCAGGATGACATGCAGAGCTTCTTCTAAAACATGACAGAGCTCCTGATTCGCTGGTTGTATGTGAGGCATGAAGTTTGTTGTGTCCTCATCCATCCCTCAGCTTCGAGTTGCTTTTTTCCCCCTTGAATCACGAGGAAACGAGTGTTCTGAATGGAGTGAGCGTCTTTTGTGGATGAGGAAAAAGCAGACTTTTTCACCAGTTTACTTTCACCAATTTCACCCACTTTTCTTCAATCTAGGGACCTTTGAGGGAAAGGAAGTATACTCACTCCATCATTTTCTGTTACCATTAAGCAGCCACATCCATCTGGCACATTTCAATTCATACAGACAAAAAAAAAAAAAAAAAAAAACATAAAAAAATACATATGTTAGAAAAAGGTGCAGGACTCCAAAGGTGTCTCTTATTATTGCATCATAAAATGACACCAAGATAAAATTTAGAGGAATTGGCTCTTCATCAGATTTACATTAAACCATCCTTTTAGGACAAATGGCAGGTGTGTGCTATAATTTTAAATATACCATATGTTTTTGTCCTCCAGTTTAGAAAGTCTTGACTTTCAGGCTCTTCCTGTTTCTGAAGTGTACCTTTCAAGGTTTTCTATCTGCTTTGAAAAACAATTGAAAGGCCAATTGGGATTTATTTATGTTCAAACTTTTACGTTTTTTTTTTTGGTGTTCTCACTATGAAATATGATGAAATCTGCTCCTTCAAGTGTGGCTGCAGCTCCGGTATTCAGGCACTTGTCGTTTGATCTGGTCTACAAAAAGTGACTCTGAAGTTGCAATGGTTGGCCCCGATTTCTAAATGATACAGGGGCTGCAGCTATTTTAGTAATCGATTATTCTGACAATTAATTGATTAACTGGATAATAAAAAGAATTGCTGTATTCTGCAGATTTTTCCACCTCTTACTGTTAATGTTTTGTGCAATAACATTAACATTAGTGCTAAATTAGTTTATGATCATTTTAATAATCGATTTGTCGTGATCAAACCGATTAATCAGCCCTAAGTGAGATGTTTTGGAAAAAGTTTGATAATAGAAATTACATGTAATTTTTTTTTTTTCATGTTTTGACAGAAAAAGACTTAAACCTATAAAACTATCTGACACGATGTGCAAATAAATAATAAAAAAATATTTGGAATCCAAATAAAGATTCCACATTTTCAAAAAAAAAAAAAAAAAAAAAAAGCAATTTTACACAGTCTGCTGCTTGCCTCTAAGTTTTGTTTTTAAAGATTTATGGCTACTTATAAGATAACTTGTTAGTAATGGTGCTCGAGCACACTGTCTAATTGGGGAGTTATTAATTTCAAATTTTCACTTGCACATTTTGTTTGATGCTCTCTTATCTTTCCATGTTTGTTTTGACAGTGGGGACAGTTCTCTCCTGCTTGGCGGAGCTTGCCAGCCTCATTGGGAGCACCTGGCCTGACCAATTAAGTCATATATCATATTTCAATGATTATTTTTACCATCTTCAAGTAAAACCGCAAACTGTTATTTACAGCTGGGATGGTTATGCTAATTTAAATCTTTCTAGAAATTGCTCAACAACACACAATACATTAGTCTAAAATGTTTGATTCTAAGATTTTTAATTGGCACAGTATCATATTACAGCTATGTAGAAGTAGAAATATTATTTTCAGTGTGGTCAAAATAAAATTTAAGCTCACTTTCTTTGTATTTTATTACTGTAATATATAATTTATCTGATACAAACCAGAGGAATAAAGATCTCGCTATGTGTGAGAGGGGAAAAAAAACCCAGCACTGCACTGCCTATTTCTTATCCCGTGGCCTGCAGCCAAAATCTGACATCTGAACAGACTGAGCAGCAGGTTGAGCTGCTTATGAGATTTCTATACGAGTACTGAGAAACACCTTGGGTCAAATTTTGATCATTCTTTCTGAATTCAAAGCACCTGATCTGTAATGCTTTTTGCTTTTGTTTGCCTGTTTGATTCTTGTTATATTTAAAGCTTATTTTTACCTTATTGTCTTGGATTATTGCTGTCTCTGTGAATAACTCTATACGCTTGAGGCATTTACTATGAGTAGTTTAAAGTAGCCATGTTTTTTTTTCTTTGTTTGGTGAAGCAGCATGACATGATGTAATTCTGAGGCCATGGATGTTTGCTAAGGATAATTTTCAGTCAATGTGAGTCATCTTGTTCAGTTTTGAGAAAAACAATATAGATTTTAGAAAATAACCAAGATGTTACTTTGGATTTAAAGTTAAATACTACTTTAAATCATCAAACACTCCAAAGAAAAAGTGTGGTGGGCTTTTGATTCTCTACCTGTCTTCACTGACATTCTATCCATCTTTCTTGTCCATGCTGAAGAAAACTGAATATGATGCTGGCACTAGAGGTGGGCAGATTGATCCAAAAATATCGATAATATCAATGCCAAGTTGGTATCAATATCGGATCAATGCTGATATGATACGATCGATACTTTAGTTACAGATTCCCTCTTGAAAATTGGTTTCATTTTTTTTTATATTTCTCAAATCTACTTCAAAATATTGCTTTAATTTGCTTCCAAATTATAATTTTTTGCACTTTATTTAGTAGAAATATATATTTATATATTTGATATATAAAACTTAAAGGTATTTGTATCAGTATTGGTATTGTTGATGCCACTACTGTTAAAATTATAGATACAGCAATCATAGCCTCACAAACACAAATACTGCTCTTGAAAACACAAAGTGTGATTTGTGTCAGACTACCTGCATTTAGTCATTTCTTATCCACTCAACAAACATGAAAAATAAAAAAAAAACAACAATATTTCTTTTTTCAATTTTTCTTTACTTAAAAAAAAACATAATTAATTTAAATTTACCAAATAAATCAAAATCCTTATCCTAAGAAATTTTTCCACGATAAATGAAACGATAAATTCAATAAATGTCCATGGCAGCAGTGAAAGTGAACAAAGCCGTTCAGTCCGTGTTGGATATGCTTCCAAATATTGAATAAACAAACAGCCGTCTTCATCAGCTCAGTACTTCTCTCTTCACAATGGAGCTGTTTTTTTTTTAACAAAACAGGCAATTTTCAGTGAGCTTCATAGCATCAAATTGGCCCTTTCCATTCGTCAAGGTCAAACATTAGAGACTGGGTAAAGTTTAAGACGCCAACAGAGTCTCCGCCTCCAGGAAGCAATCGTTTCTCAATAACCTCGACTCCACACCATCTGTACGAAGCGAAGCGTAGAACAATGTGCAGGTTTTTACTAGGCCAGGGTACAATATTAAGAACTACTGATATTAGGGTTCATGTTTCGCCAGTGTTTGCGTCTACTTTGCTTTAAGATAATGCATAAAGGATCATCAGCTCATTTTCTCTTAAAATACAGAACACAAGTTGCTTTTAGCACCAAAATGCTTTGACCTCTCACATCCAAGTCACAGGAATAGCAGTGTTTAACTTTGAAGTTGACTTGCAACAGAACTGCATTCTGAAAATCGGAAGGTATCGTTAGATGTAAGAGGCCTTAAGCAAACTGACGGCCTGGTTTTTTATTTATTTTTTTCTTCACTTGTTCTGCTGACTCCGTCTCTACAGACACTCACATATTTCTTCAGTAGTGAACCAAGGGTCTTTTTCCTTCCCTATAGTATGCCCCTCCCTTACATTAAATGTAAAATTTAATCTTCTGTAATGATTCGAGTTTAAAACGTCTGAACTGCTTGTATACTCTTCACATTTAAAGGCTTTCCCCCCCTCTCCCTGGCTAGAATTATTGATTTAATTTCCATTAGATTTTCTGACAGCAACCTCAAAGTTATTCATATCAAGTGCATTTAAATTGGAAAGTGCTCCCTCCACTCCACTTTTGTCCCTATGGATACCCTTGGCTTTAAGTAATATCTTGCTGATGATTATGTTCGGTGTTTGATCATATTTGGACGTTCAAAATGCAAATGTAACGGAGATCTTTCTGTGTTTCTCTTTTAAATCAGTAGGGTTGATTCAGCAAATAAATTTGAAATGCTTGGTTAATTTAACATCTCTGTTCTAGATGTTGCTTCTATGCAATTTTTCTTTGTGGAATATCATTTAAAAACCCCAGGTGCGGTTCTTTTTCTGTCAGATTGACAAAAAAACTTCAATCTAAGCCTCCTTCGGCGCTTTTGTGTGCTCAGCATTAGGTGCTATGGTGACCCAGCCACCTTCAGAGAGCTGTCTTTATGGCATTAAAAATCTAAATTTAGACTCATCATACCTTGCTAAGCCTCTAATCTCTCATCACAGAGTGCCCCTCCATGTTCCTTGTTATCGTGCTCTCCTCTGCATCTTAAAGGCTGCTTACAAAAGCCTCACGTACTCCGCGCACATCACAGCTGTGGCTCTTGAGTGTTTTAAGTTCACAAGGTCTGAAAATGTTTTTTAAAGTATAAACTAAGCACACATTGATTTTGCCTAGCAGCAGGGTGAAACCGTTATGAAAAAGGGGGAAAATAAAGGATCTACCTGCAGGACTGCAGCCCTGGCACTCATCAACACCTCTTGCAAATGAGCATGAATTGTAAATGCATCGCTTATTGCGGTGCAGGAAAGTCATGCTGAGAATTGCCAGAAACAATTGATTTTAATAAAACCACTTTTATATGATTTATTTCTGGGGACTGAGATGGTGGAGGAGGAAAGTTTGATTTTGTGTCTGCTGAATCAGTTCTGTGGTGGGCTGTATGTGTTGGATCTTTATTCTGCTGAAACATTCAGAGATGAATTATTTTCCCACAGAGGCCACCAGAGTTTGAGCTCCTGATGGGATGATTTCTAATAAGACTCAGTAACCGTTGAAGAAAAACTGACTTGTACTCTCACAAAGCTCAATGCATGAGAGCACTTAAGGGTTTAGTAATTTTATCCCATTTGCTGTTGTTTTTGGTAGGACATAATGTATTTTTGGCTTGCTGAAATCATCTAACTGTTTTATCTCCCCTTAGATTCTCCTCACTGTGTGTTTGTGTAAAGACCCAGCTCTGCTTGTCGTTTTAAACTACTAAATTGTTGTTTTGAGTTTTGATTTAGAATGTAGGCCTGTCACGTCACAATAATCGATAAATCAGTTAGTGGCATAAATTAAAACAAACTCAATTTATTGTTTTTTCTTTTCCTTTTCTCTCTGTTTCTGCTAAAAACTAGATGACAGAAGTCTTCAATCTGCTGCTTTGGTCTCAACTAGCAGCTTTCTTTGGTTTACATGGACTTAATTCACTGGCTTTTTCTGTTTTTATTTATTTTGCGTACTTTAAAAAATGTCTTAAAAAATGTTTTAAATCATTAGGATTTAAAACTTATTCATCTTTGACGATGTGTTCTTGCATTATTATACCACTCCCTTCATTTTACTTCAACATATATTATGACTTTGTTTACCGCAATAACCTTTGGGACAATTTATTGTCCAGCAAAATTTATTGTGAGACCTATAAGCACAGTTAAAGTGATCAGATAAGTGAAGATTAAATCATAATTGAATAGTATGTTCTCTTGTCTTTTCCACTTTTGGACTAAGATGAATGAAGTCATGGTTTACGTTTTAAAAGCTCAAACACTGATCAGCATTAAAAAGTGTAGGGAGTTTTTTCACAGCGGTTTTTATGGATGCCAGTAATTGTGGGATCCACTTTGCATTAAGAAATTATTTTTAACATCACCACCAATGTACTTGGATAGAAGGCAAGAAAATCTGGGAGTCAGTGTGGGAAGTCTTGAAGAAAAGTCTGTAAATGAGGTTCAGGAAAAGCCAAATTCTAATAAAAGCCCGGTACAGACCCTATTTTTATTTATCTGTATTTTTTGAGCAGGAACTTTTCCCTTACACATCTTTACTGTCTGTGAATTCAAGTGGGTAAACTGGGTATTTGGGCATTGCATATTTGCTCTATGTTCTCTCCTCACAATTTAACAGACTGTTGAAGCTTTATTTTATAACGTTTATCTTTATTTCACCATACCTTTCTCTGTTCGTTGAGAGACAGTTTGCTTTTATTTTTAATTCACTGTTTTGTAACTTCCAAATTGTTATGTAATGCGCAGCTTCCAAGAATTGTATTTTATTTTATATTATTTATTTTTTTTATCTCATGCCGGCCAGCGCCTGCAAAACAGTTTTAAGATTTCTCATAAATGGCCAGTTTAACAGGCAACAGAAAGTGCTGAGGATGCACTTTCTCTAGCAGAGCAAAGCTGGACAATAAACTGTGTCGAACCACATTCATGTTCAGAGATGTGTGCAAAATAGGAAGCAACATCAAAATAACTTGTGCTGTATTTTGTTGTCAGCTTGGGGCTTAACATTTCCAATTTCAACCTGGTCAAACGCGATAATAAAACTCCAGCGGAAGACAGAGTTCTGTAAGTTTATTAGCTTTCTTCAGCGAAACATCAAAAAAAATATTTTACATTGTTTTCCCAAAAAAAAGAGCCGCTTTTGTAGTCGCACCGTCTTTCCTGTGTCTTTTTTTATAAGATGTAACATCAAAGTGCCTTTCCTCCCTGCTATAAGTGAGTGAACTTCGTGTCTGTTGGTGAGCATTTTTCAAAAAAAAAAAAAAATTGGAAATCATCAAAGCAAACCGGGAGATCGTCATGTCTGAAAGGATTTCAGGTACCAACGCTGCTCTGTCTGCCCTCATTACTGTTTTTTGCATTACCTCAGAGTTTGGTGGTTCAAAGCAAAGTACCTGATGTCCACTGAAACTCTTTGTAGCCATGTAGTCTGGTAAGAAATTAGATTTTTTTTATCAGTTCTGCCAATAAAAAGTCATATAAACACTTGAAGAGTAACAGACAGATTGCAAATGGTCAAAAATGACTGCATTTAACCTGGATTATTTGCTAAACGGTTATTGTGTGAATGTTTGTTCGCTCTTCTTTTCTTACAACAAGGTACGACGTCCGTCACAGTAATCCTGCATGATTTCCTGATGGAATAACGCAGCTGGCTTGATGCACTTACAGCACACTGCAAATCTCAAGGATAAAAAGGAGAAAACTGAAGTCCTGTTTGTTGCTGATAGAGCCGAGTGCTGCGTGCATCATCACAAAGCCTTTGTAACGTTGTTTTGGTGCCTTAAAAGCCTCGTTTCAAAAGCAAACTTTATTATAGTTTAGAGGGAGAAAAATTTAAACTCTGCAACACACGAAACACAAATGCGTCTCAATTAACTTTTCCTTTGTTTTCAAAAGCAGGCAAGTACTTTTTAAACAAACTTTTCTCGTACAAAAAAATGCCTCTCTAAAGCAGAAATATCAACTCATCTGTTTTCTATACCTATTTGTCGGTGCAGAGCTGGTGCCCATCTCCACCGGTCATTGAGTGAGAGGCAGGGTGACCCTTGGGTGGTTTTCCAGTCTATCCAAAGATACAACTATGGAAAGTAAAACTTGGTCTGGGCCTACAGAATAGCAATTTCTTTGAACAGTAAACAGATTTTCTTTAATAAATGTACCTTTCAAATGTTGATCGAAGTTGTAACCACTTGCTGGTAAAATAGAAAAAGGATTGAACGAGCACTTCTACTTTTCCCAGGCAGCTAACGAAGGAAAAATCAGAGGTACAGTAAAGTAGGGAGGTGAAAGGCAATAGATTTCTGATTACCCTCCAAAAACAGTCTCTGTGTTGGACAACTGGATTTAGGGAAAGGAAGAAACCAAAGATGACACATGAATTACCAACACATTTAATGCCATGGCAACAAAATTTTATTTGAGCAGTAAGTTACTAGCCCTAATATAATGATCCCGTATTAGGAATAACTTTATCAAAAAAAAGAAATTTTGATATTAATCTTAGAAATTTTCTAGAAAAAACTTTTATGAATTTCTTATAGAATATTTCTAAGATTAATCTCAGTTTCTGAGTTTTTTTGGTAGAAAGTTACTCCTATTTTTTTGTCTTTATCTACAATGACCCTTATGTGAATGAGATGCTGCCAGATCACTAAGGAAGACAAATTGTATCAAGTTTTCCATAAAAGTTGTGTGTCCTTGGTCAATATTAAACATTAGCTCACATCCATAAATTAAGTCATCACATTAAATCAATAAGCGCTTTTACAAATGAATCTCTGTTTATGAAGAAAAAAAGTATGAGTAGCTGCATCTGAATCTAAATCAGTTCCATTGCAAACACCAGATAACTGGCTTAAAGTGGACTTTTAGTATCAAACTATAGAAATCTAAACAAAGACGGACTAATCAAGTTGGAGTGATGAGAGATGGTATTTTTGGAAGAATTGACAGCTACGTTCTTGTGCAGATAATACATAAACTACTAATGTGTCAAAGTGAGACTTTTAGTTGTTTAACCATCGTGTTTAACAAGGAGTGTTGATGCTTGTCTGTCCATATCACAGTAACACTACAGGCGAGAACCACAGCAGAGAGTCGACCCAAATGCTGCCAGAATACGTTTTCTTACCTACAGATTTCATCACAATTTGTCTTTAATATTTGTGCATATATTAGTAGTTTTTAAATATGGAAATTAATATAAAGGTCTTGAGCTTTAAGGGTGAATCCAATTAAAGTGTTATTAAAATAATACATGCTCTTTATAATATAGTTATTTTAATTACCCTTAATTTATTTCACTACTGAACTAAATCCTGCAAATATGAATACCAAACTTTCAGAACGTTTTTCTAATGATCAAGCAACATAAATACTATTAAATAAGGTGTTAGAATAAATTACTATTGTTTATGGGTATACCAACATGGCCATAATGTGTTTTGACAGGCATAAAGATGCAATAATGGTGTTTGAGTTCAGTATCTTATCATTATTGCCTTAAGGGAATTGTTGCGCACAAGGTGTTAACCAAACTGATATTTTATATTATCCTCCATACCAGCTGAACAAACAGGCCCGTACCTGGTTGTTTCTGAATAAACTAATGTTTACCTCCGTAAAATGATAGCTGTTACCCAGCTACGCTTCTTTTTCTTTCTTGGCCTGTTTAAGAAAATTGAATGCCACACCGCAGCTTTCCACTAACATAATCGCGTTTGATTGGGGAATTGCTTTATAAACATGTAAATACATGCAGATTTTGTGAAGGGCTGCTGTTAAACTTATGATTTTCTTCGCGCAGATATTCTCTGCAGAAATGAACTGTGACCTTACCAATTAAGTGGGTGAATCAGAAGACCTCTGTAATAGATGTCGTTGTGGATCTGATGAAATCAGAGAAGCGAGGCAGAGGAGGAGGAGTAGAACAAGGTTCTTTGATCTCCATCTACTTGAATGAGCGCTGGCATAAATTGCCGCCTCAACTGTCAGCAGTGAAAATCAAATGAGATCTACAAACCCTCTGCCTATAGCCTGGCTTATGCACTCTTAAAAAATTACAGGAACTAGCAAGATATCATCAACATCAGTGGAGTGCGTTGGTGCAAATCTGGAAAACTGAGTGATTGCAGAATTATGATGTTAATGTTCTGTTTGATTTAAGTGCACCATTACAGTAATAAAATGTCTTTAATTTACATCAAAACTGGGACTGCAACAATTCTGTAATGCATTGAGTTGTCTTAATAGACAATAGTAAAATACATTAAGTAATGAACAAATATTTCACATTAAGTAAAATATAATATAATGGAGCTCACCAAACTTTGATCTTAACTGGATTATGCTTTCATCTGTTACATATTAAGTATTCTAAACCATTAACCAAGTCTTGCATAAAACTTGTTTTAAAGTATAAAAAAGTCTAATGAAATATTTTTATGTTTTACAATTTCCAAACCCCTCACATGACCAAATAAAAATCAGTATTGTTATGTGTAGTCCATATTATAATCTAAAAGAACAGTAAAAAAGATATTCACCACAACAATAAGCTATTTGCCTACATCAGTCAAAGATTTTTTTGCAGTTTTCAGATATAGAGACGGAACTACACTAAATAAATCAAAATTTTCAAATTTCTCCTAATTGCTACAGAACCATCTCCAAGATGCAGCTGGTAGTTTTTATAAAAATATTTTTATTTTATATACACATTTCTTAAAACTGTCACTATCTTGTGACAGTATAACCTGAGACTCTTGGTATATTTGGCACCAAACCTGAGCATGTGGCTAAAATCGGACTCCATCCAATCTTGATTAGCCCCAATCATAACAGCTAACAGTATTTTTGTACTGCAGAAATCTTTTTACAAAGGTAAATTAAATCAAAGTATCAACTAAAAGTGAAATTTTTAAAGTAATTCCATAAAAAAAAGAAAAAAAAAAGACAAACGTATTGATTCATTGTGGCGAGCATTTGTTATTGTTAGTGTTGGTAGTTTTCAGAGGTGTGCTGATCAATCAGCCACCAATCATTATCAGCGAATTTCCCTGACAAAGTGTATGATCGGTGATCGCCAATCACCGTTCGTGTTGCCGATCACACAAACTGATCACCTGTATCTCACTCCGCAGCCTGCTTATCCCCTCTGTCCTTCACACTGCAAAGCGTGCAGCAGCAAATGCTAAGCAATGTGGTGAGAAACTTTAACGCTCAGGGTGAACGGGGAAGTTTTCGTGTTGCGACAGAGAATTACCTCAGGGGTGAAGCAAGTCAAAATGCACCAACACAACGAAACTAATATGACATTTAAAAAACAAACACGTGGCTGAGTTTGGCTATATTTGGCCATATTGAAAATATGGCTTCTGGAGCGATCAGCTCTACCAACTACCAACACTCACCTGGATGAATATAACGGTCAGAAAGCTAAACAAATAACCCTAAAAATAATTTAAATAAATGAGCTAGTGGTGTAAGATGCTGGTTCTGCTCTCACTGTTGGCTCGCACAGCGCCATCTTACCTGGGCAAAGGATATAAAAAAAAAAAGCTAAACTGTTGCTTGATCGCTCAGTCTTTTTTTCTAGATGGAAGAAAACTCAGCATTTGGAAATTAAGATCCCAGAGTCTGTAGGAAGTGTGAAGGAGCTTCGATTCCTTGTTGAGTTATTTGGGGAACTGTCATCTGCTGATATTGATTTAATTTGTTTTATCAAGTCTAAAATCTGTGAGTCCATCAACCATGAAATGTTAGCCCTCACGCTTCCCTCAGCTGATAACTTTTACAAAGATGCTAATTTCATTTTCTAGCATCACCGCCAAAGTATTAACGTATGCTTTAACAACCACTGTGCAATGCTTGCCAACAAGCTCTCCTAACCTAATCCCTATAGAGGATCAATGGAGTACAGTGGAGAGGAAGATGAGATAAAACCTGGCCCAACAATGCAGACGAACTGAAGGCTGCTGTTACAGCAACCTGAGCTTCCTTAAGACCTCAGCAATGCCACAGGCTGACATCGTATGCCACATAGCACTAATGCAATAATTCATGATAGAAGGCGCCTTGGGCAAGTACTGACTGCAAATACTGTTACTACTGTTTTTTTTTATTATTATGTAACCTTGAAATTTTCTGAGACTCAATTTTGTCACTGTCAGCTATAATCATCACAAAGGAAAGAATGCTTGATATACATCATTCTGTGACGAGTTTAACATAATTTAACTAAACCACTTAAACAATTTTACAATCTAATCCAGACAGGCACCTCTATTTTTTAGTTGCAACTTTTTTTTATCTGAGCCTTATATACATATACTTATATATATATATATATATATATATATATATATATATATATATATATATATATATATATATATATATATATATATATATATATATATATATATATGAAGGATGCATGCTGTGATAAGATAATGCAACGAAACTACATGCTGACTAGTTCAAAATGTGTAATTGTGCAATGATTTGTTGTGGCCTGAAAAAACTCATTAGGGAGTAGTTCCTCATGTTACACATAGAAACTTGCATATAAAGCCTTGAAGAATGGACTGGTAATGAAACTTTATTGAGCCTATGTTATACTGAGAAATTGAGCTGTAAATCGCACAGATCTGTTACATCACTTTGCCATCCTACATTGTAAAACAAAGCCCTGGGAGGTATTATGCAGTAGGAAACTCTTTAAACCTCAAAGGGAGAACAAATTTACCGTGCAAACAATTTTAGAGAACGCTATAAATCAGCCAAAATGATCAAATTAACCAGCATTTAAGGTAGACCACAACCTACCTTTGAAATCTGATTGGCCACCCATAATAGGGTTGTAAATCATTTTGTTCATGTCGTACTGTACATAGATTAGCGTTTTGTCCACACTCCACGTCAGTACAGGACAGAAATGCTCCTTTTGTTGTTCTACAACTGACATTAGATTTTTTTGTTGTTGTTGTTTCAAGTTTTTTTTTTTTTTTTTTTTAATGGGGCATTTTTAAAAACATTTGCATGCAAAATCAGGAGATTATAGCCAAATTTCCATTTCTAGTTCCATTGGCAGATTGAAGTACAGGATGTTTAATAATAATAAAAAGTAAAAGCAGCCTTAGACTGCCACCCAAAATAAGGTTTGTCTTTAATGGTTCGATAACTTTCACTTAGTTGATAAGAAAGTGGAATAGATTTTGCATAACGCAGCTAAAAAAAATCACCTACAGTTAAGCTATGCTAAGCTAAACAAACTAATTGTGCAACTACTGCATAGTTTTTGCATACTAAACAGATCTATGTGTTTTGTTTGGTTAAATACATAGTTTTGTTATTCAGGTTTTGGCCGACTGCTTCATTGTGATGAAAGACTGCAGTGCATTTACATGAAATTGCAAATTTCACCCTCATAATGTTTGTGCCTCTGCTTTGCCCCCATATAGGAACAAAACGTCTAGACACACCTTGCTGTTTAGCTTCAAGCAACTGTGAAATGCAGAGTGGGGAAAAAATTATAATAAAAACATTATTACTGTAGCACAAAAAGATGCATTACACTTTCAGGAAATAAATACTAAAGAGTGTGCAATCATAAGGTTATACAAATAAATAGCATATAAATGCTTAGGAAAGCTCTGAGCCAATTCATAGTTGTAAATTTGAACCATAAAGATTCACAGAACATTCTCAACATTTTTATTTTCATATCTAATGTGTTGTTGTAGCAGTGCACACCTTTCACTTGCAAATAATCTTTGCTCTCTTGCCCACTTCAGCTGCATTTGCAAGATTCTAAGATTTAACAAGTAAATCTTAATTTAGCTATTAGATCATTTCTCTAAAAGACACAACTGATTTTTTTAGACAATATTGTTGAATGGTTTTCTTTATTGAAAAAATGCCATTAATGTGAACTGAAACTACATGAACTCAGTGTCTCTCAGGTGCCATAAAGGAAGACCCAGTTTAGTCATTTATTTCTTTCCTTGTCATGTCGTTGCTGTAGTTACACCTAAATTCACCAAGTCTCTTCCCATGTGGGTGTAATTGCAGCCTCCCCTATAGCGGCCTAGTCATTCAAGTAAAACTTCAGTTGTGTAAGATTAATGAACACTCACTATCCACTTTATTAGCCATTTCCTTTTAATTACTTAACACAAACAACAAATCAGCCAGTCACATGGCAGTGACTCTTTTCAGCATCTTTTTGTGTCAAAGAGAACTCGCTGAAGTATAAACAGAGTATCTGGATGGAGAAGAAAAGAATTTCAGTGGTACTTCCTGAACAACTAGTCTACTAAGCACCATCCCCTGGTTCTGCGTTTTGCTTCGTTCAGACGGTGTTAGCCCTCCATCCACAATCGTTCCTGGAGGTGTGGACTCTGTTGAAGTTTCAAATTTTACCCAAATGCTAACATTTGCCGGCGACGTATATAATGGCCAGTGCAACGCTATAAAGGTTGAGTCATTGTGAAGATAGCCAAGCTGAATGAGGCAGCTGTTAAAGTTAATTCAATATTTGGAAGTGTGGCCAACACAGACTGAACAGCCTGGTCCATTTCTTCTCCTGTCATTGTTACACTACAGGAAAACTACAATTCAAATAAGAGCGCAAAAAATCTTCGTCCTTGTTCACGACTTCTTCTGTTCGCTAATTGACCCGGTATGAATTCTGTCAGAGGAATTCAAATGAATGGGGGGAAAAAACCCAGACTTGTTGTGAAGTAAGATTTGAATTTAGCGGAACGGTGTAGGAAGGCAGTGGCCAGGCTATTAAAAACAGTTGTTTGGGCAAAAGGAAAGACTCATGTTTCAGGATTAAATAAAGGAGCTCAGTGCCATTCCAGCCGCTTAAGAACCGAAAACTGACGCAACAGTTTGCGCAAGCTAACTGAAACAGGACAACAGGTCGGATAGATGTTGCTTCAGGTGCAGCAATCAGAAAGAAGAGACAGAATTTGGCATGAAGCATGAAAATAATACATTCTACCTTGTATCAACAATTAAGTTGAAGGGAATAATTTCGGACTGACTTTCAGCTCTTTGGACAAACTAAACATCACTTGAAACGCCACAGTCTACCCAAGTACAGCTGATGACTGTGTCGATCCATTTATGGCCGCAGTGTGACTTCTGTGGCCTACTTCCAGCAAATCATCTCTGGTTTAGTGACAGTGCGTTCATCACACTCCCCTGTCCTCCACAGTCACTAGACCTCAATACATAAAAGCATCTATGGGATGCAGTGGCACAGGAGATATTTCTTATGCAACCACTATATGGACCATATTCTCTTCGAAACATTTTCAACATCTTGTTGAATCTACGCCACAAAGAATGAATGCAGCTCTGAAAGGAAAAGCGGAGGCCCATCCCAGTACTAGCAAGGCATACCTTATAAAGTGGCTGGTGAGTATATAATGGCAAATGACAGCGAACATGAAATGGGCAGAAACTACATGTGTAACTAGATTAAACTGTCAAACTATCTCCATGAAACATCACCGCACACTTGAAAACTTGCTTGGAGCAAGCACAGCTCACGGCCACAGACGGCTGTATTATTTTGAGGGCAAAAGATGATTCCCTCACAGTTTTGGCTGCCAAGAGAGCAGTTTTTGTTGCAGTGAAGATACTGTCGAATCAATTTTTGCTATCGCCTCTCCCTTGCGATTAGATCACGAGCTGCCTCGCTGAAAATTTGGCTTGGGATTTATTTATGCTGCACATCAAAAAGACATATTTTAAACTCTTGAGTAATTATCTTGTGCAGAGAAATGTTTTCACGGATATTGTGAGCTTGAAAGGAATGTACTTGAAAGAAAAAAAAGTACATTTCAGTTGTTTATCGCAATGCCATACAGCCCAGATTATTAATACTCCTGCAGGCCTGCGTGTCTCCAAACAACTCGTAACAGTCGACGCACTTCGTTTGCGGTTGAGCAACACTTCGACGGCGAAACGACAAGTGCCTGTTCTTCCGGAAACAGCTTTGCAGTGTCTGGTCCTGCATTGAAATTCCGGTCCTGTAAAAAGACACAAACGTGGAGCGGAAAGATAACAAGCTCACTTCTAATCTTTGCAAATGCGTTTGAGGCAGGTGCTTCCTGTAAAATGGGGACAGCACAGCAAGATCAAAGCAAATTGCTCCATAAATTCAGTCATCTTATTCTGCATTCAGAGTGAAACGACCAAGAAGCTCTTTGCCATTTGGAGAAGTGGTTGGAAAAAAAACAAAACAAAAAGAAAGAAAAACAACAACGACATGTATACAGAGCTTTAGTTTAAAACTGGAGTCAGTTTCTGGCACTAGAGGATCAGATGTTTTATTCCTGCTACTGCCACTGCAGCAGAGTGTCCATTACAAATGCATGCATAGATTTAATATTCCGCTAATGTCTAAGACAGACATTTTCACAGTTGTGGTGTTTGCATTACATAAGAAGCGCAATTAAAACTACTTGTGAATAAATTTGTTCATCCAGTAAGTCATTAAAAAAATCTCGCAGCTCCATCATCTTCCAACTGCTTCCTGTTGTCGTCGTCTTCATGGTTCAGTGGCAAACCATCGTCATTGATCATGTGATGCAGTTGCAGTTTTGTGGAATAACCTAATTTTGACAAAAAAAGCCCACCTAAACCTAGTGTCATCCTTTTATTGAATAACTTGTTTGTTTTTTTTTATTGGTGTGTTTCTATTAAGTAAATGTATTTTCGAAATGTCAAATTGTGCAATTATGTGGTAAATGGAAACGCAGCTACTAACTTACAACACACAGATGATGGCTGATACACTGGACTGTAAAGCAGGACACTTACAGTCTGAACCACTAATGTCTGCTCTCAAAAAGTGATTTCTTCCTTATGAAAAGTCAATGGATAAATAAATGTCAGTGTTCGTACCAACAAAACATAGTAAAATCGACGTCCTTTCAAAAGTATTTATCCCCTGTAACGTTTTGTACATTTCGTCACGTTGCAATCACAAACCTAAATGTGTTTTATTGGGATTTCACACCAACACATTGTAGTCCTAAGTTGAAACTAAATAATATACAGTTTTTTATACAAGTTCAAGTATAAAACGTCCATCGTGGGTTTTCATTCGGTACCGAGTCAATTAAGGTGCGGACTTTGACTTGGCTCTCTGATTCATTTCACTGTAGCTCTGCCGTTATGTTCAGAGCTCCATCAGTTTCAAGTCTTCAGAAGTGTCTGACAGGCTTTCTTCCCGGATTGACTCTGTGAAATAGAAGGAAGCGAATACATTGTTTCACAAATAAATATTTGTAAAAGGCATGCATTTGTCAATCAGGAGCTACTTTGTGCTGTTCCTTTACATAAATTTCACTTTATTAGAAACTTCGTGAATCGATAGAGAGCAATAGTTTAAAATGTTTTTCAATTGTTTTTTTTAATATTCAAAACAGATCTCTATAAACAGAAAGCAAATAAAACTTTAAAGGAAGTGAGATTTTCAAAAGATTTCCATTTAGATGATGGAAAGTTGCATTTCGATTAAAGGTGTTCATTTATGGAACAGTCTTGACTGTGAGATAAAACAATCTAAATCTCTTTAAAAAATATTTGGAAATCTGTATGTTGAAGTAATATGGCATTGAATAATCTGATGCGTCGCTGTAATTTTACTTATTTCAAGATAAAAATACGAATAAGGGACAGATTTACATTTGTATTTCTTTCTGCTCTTTTTCATTCAGAATTTATTTTAGTTGTTACAGGAACTATTCATATTTATTATAGCGTAAACAAAATAATGAATTGAAATTCCATTTCAATTCATTAAAATATGTAATTTTAACATGGCAAAATGAGGAAATGTTTCAAGGGTATGAATACCTTCGCAAGGCATCACATAACTTTTACTTGTTGTTTACTAACCACAAATGCATAACTCTTTGACCTTAGTGTTTTTCTTTCATGAACTGAACATGCTTTTTTTCCAGTTGCATAACATTTTTAAGTATCTGCCCTCATTTATCTTTATTAAAGTCTTTGTGTGCAGCATCTAAAGCTCATAAAAGTGAAGTCATCAAAGTAGAAATAATCCGTTTCTTTCTTCTTGTTGAAAGAAAGACCAATACCAATGATTCCTGCCTTATTTGTTTGTTCATGTGGCTTAACTCAATAAAATGACTCCGTATAAAGTTCTTTTTTTTTCTTTTCCCCTAAAATCAGATATAAGACAATGGCTTTTATTCAAAACAGTCTGAAATTGTCCCATGGTTACGCAATATTGTGTCTTTCCAACATAGCCACTCTAATGAGAAAAAGATTTGATTTTGAGAAAAATATAAAATAATAATAACAAAAAAAAAAAGAATTACTTGCATTGTGAGAAAATGCACAATGTGCTGCTTTTCTCCAACAAACAGCATTAAGTCAGTCCCTCTTTACATTATCAGATTGTTACACCCAAAGTAAGAAATATGATTTCGGTGCTTTGGTCTCTCGGTGTGACACATTGATGGAGAAGCTTTAAAAATTCATATCACACTCTCGCAGAAACGATCTGAAACGTCGGACCGTGTGAAGCCGTCTGCAGTCGTTCCCTGCAGAAGCAGTGAGAGATGACTTTGGCTAATCAGTTATGTAAAAAGAAACGTTTAATATCTGCAGCTGTTTTCCACTGGTGGAGGAATCAACAAAGCCACTGGTTTTTACAGCTCTTGTTGCTGCCATCCCCGTTGCTTTACAGCTTGTTTACGAAGCTGTAAACTGATCTGACAGCACGCCAGAGGTGTCTGTGTTTCTGTTTCTGACTGTGTGAGTGCAGATTGTACTTTTATTTGAGTTGTACTGTGAATGCTAACTGCATCCATCACCACCTATCCCTTGCACCGTCTTCTGTCCCTTCACTCATCCATTAACCTTTTCTCTTGCTTTCTTCTTCTCCTTCCAGGAAGGTAGAGAAAATGAAGACTCATGAACTATAACCCAAACTCTCTCAAACTTTGTCTCCAAACCGCTCAATGTGGAGCTGTCCTGATGTGCTCATCTCTACTCCTGTGCATTTCAGTCACTGCCATAAAAAAGCTCAACGTCTTTAACTCACTTGTCTTTGCTGGAGTCCAATCTTCAAACGATACATCATAGCAGGTCTCACTAATTTGGAAACCTGACATTCTTCATCCTCTTTGCATTTTCTTCACTTCTCTGGTGTTCTGTCTGTAACTATTTATGGTTGAGCCCAGGTATTGTAACTCATCAATTATTTCAACATTTTGACTGACTTTGATGAAACATATACACAAATAGTATCACAACAGTTTTTACCCAGATTTTTGTCTTATGTCCCATGTATTTTGCAAAGATAAGGAACCAATAAATAGGTTTTTGTATGATTTTCTCTCATAAATCCGTCTCTTTATTCTCGTGCATTACTTAATTTTTTCTCTTCACTTACCAATGTATGATCAAAGCAAGGCGCAACACATTGCTCAGTGGCAGAGCAGGCACAACATACATGTCTATAATTGCTAATAATCATAAAAATTCATATAATTTCTTTTCTTTTGAAAAATTATTCACTCATTTATGGAGAAGAATTACAGCAAGACGATGCATAAATAGGCCAATCAAAGCTGACTCACTTCTCAGTTGGAAATCTGTTCAGTGTTGGAATAATTTTCAATTTAGCAATCATCTAATAAAGGAGAAAGACGATGTTTCTGACCACATTAATTTGATTCTGATGCACTGCAACTTTAACTGCTAACATTTCAGAGGTTTTTAGTTTTTTCTTATCTAACAGGCTTGAACAGGAAAACTGTTCAAGCCTGTTAGTGTTAATGAAAAGCTTTTAAAAATATTATATGCTCACATCTTGTCCTAACAAAGACCATCTGTGTACAGCTGACATTTTGTCACAAAAGAATATACTGTAGGCAGCATAGTGAATATCACAGTAGGAGAAGAGACAATGAGGAAGAGCAGCATTTCAGGACCTCGGCTTATTTTTGAAAGGTTTTTGGATTTGTTGCTTTGTTATCTGTATTTTGCCTTAGTAGTTGTTTTGATTAGATCAGCCTTGTTTAGTTATTGTTATTTAGATTTAAGTTTTCCAGCTCCCCTGTTAGTGTTCATTCCTCTGTGTTCCCCTGTCATGTCTTTCTCGCTCTCCCTCAGCCTGCCTTCTGCTCTCCCTTCACAGCTGTGCCTTTTTTCCTAAGTAGTAGTTAAGCTCATCTCCCTGAAGATATTTGAAGGTGAAATTTTTGTTGTTGAATTTAAAGAAATAATATATAATTTCACAGGATAAAAATTCAGTTTTGTAAATTTAACGTATAAAACAAAGTCTGACTTTTTCTTTTCCATTTAACCTTTTTCGTTTCAGAAATGTCCTTTTATAATGTATTTGTGGGAAATAATATTAGTTTGGGATTTATTTATGCATTCAAGTATCATTTTAAAAAAGTGCAGCAAGAGTGGATTTATTTCGTTGGTATATTTTTAAGATGTATTTTTTAGGGGTAGGATAATGTTTTTGCACCTTTTGGAGTCAGAAATGGTGGTCTCCGCAATTTTCTTCAGCATCTTTCATTAAAAATTTGCTTTCTAGTCACTTTTACAAAACACTCTTTTTTCCTCGACAGCTAATTTAAAATGATAAATAAATAACGCAGCTTAATTATTAATAAATCCCCCTTAAAACCTTTTATCATTAATCACTAGCTGCTCTGAGTTAGTCCCTTTGCTGTCTGAAAATTAAAGTAACTGATGTCCACAAATCAGTGTAACACTATAAAAAGATACCAAGTGGTTTCAGGAGCCTATTATCTCAGTTTGTAATGTAATTAAGAAATCTTAGGAAGGAGAACCTGTGGAGGTCAGGCAGCTGAAAATCAGGAAAAAAAAGTTCATTCAAAACTCCTAGGATTGAAAACTTTGATTACAGAAAAGTCTTTCGAAACTTTTGAATTACAGGTAATTGTATTTGATAAAGCCAAATTATGAATATTAATGCACGAATACTACCTTCATGGGAGAATAATTAGATAAAATCCTTCACTGTCTCTCCATCACAAAAATGTCAGAAATGTGAAGATACTAAGAGGCATATTCCTTTGAAAATACAAGAAGTTAAAAAAGCATGTTTTGTGTGCAGCAGTCCTAATTATGTTTCTGCCAGTGACACAAGTTACACGAGGAGGAATGGGGAAAAAAAATCTCTAAGTCGTATTACATTTCTGAATAAAACTGAGAAATAAAAAAATGCCTTAAACATCCAGATGTTGTTCCTCAAATCCCACTGTGGACAAACCCAATTCAACAAATCCACATATCTCCAGATTATATCTATAGACCTGAGAAGAGCAATTGGAGAAGATCTATGGTGGAAGCTTGATGTAATTTGTGACAAAGTTTCAGTCCGAGCAGCTTTGCACTGGCATTTTCCTCAAGTCAGTCGAGGTGGATGTTGCTTATTGCCTTCGAACTCAGTCAATGGATGGAAACCCACTCGCTATGATTGCTCGGCTCCATCACTTCCAGACGAAACAAAAAAAAAAGACTGAGCTGGCCCATCAGCAGTTCCTTCTGAGCTATAAAAGCAGGTCAATCCACATTTTTCCTGACTTGCCAGCAAAGGTGATGACGGCACTTCAGGAGGTCTGAAAGAGGCTCAAACAAGGGTCAGCTTTGCTTTCCTGGCTTGGCTTCAGGCCACTTTGACTCACAGAAGATATTCTCTACTCCTAAAGAAGCTACAGCTTTAGCTCAGGCTATGTCATGAATGTGTAACGTCTGGCTCATTGGGATATTTGAAGGTATATTTGCACAGGTCGAAATTTCCCCATGATCACAATTGTTAATGTATTTTATTATAGAGGAAACAGTATGTTGGGACTGTTGATTAATCTCTTCTAAGGTCTGGCTGTCTCTGAGTAAATGTGTGGTGTTTTGAACACTCACTTTTACGGAAGTGGGATGGGGGGAATATTTATTCTGATTTTCCTTTTCAATGCCTTTATGAATGTTCAGTATATTTGCTAAAGATGCATCCTACTTTCACCAGCTGGACTTCCTGGAGACTGAGTCACGTTTCACAGGATAGACCTGACGAGTGTGTGAAAGTATTTTGTCATTTAAAATCTCTGTCTGCAGACATCGTATTTTTGCAGGAAATCTTCAGGAGCAAAGTGGCTAAGAAAGCTGGATTAATCAGATCTTCCAGCCTCCATCCTCTAACAAGGCTCAGGAAATGGCAGTTCTAATCCGTAAAACTGTCCCTTGCAGACACATTTCCACTGTATGTGACCCAAATGACAGATCTATGCTAGTTACAGGAGAGGAAGTGGTGGAGCCTCATGTTACCATAGTATATTTCTTACATGTCACTCTTTTAAGTGGGTATGATCCAGGTCAGCCCACCCAACCAGTATTCCATGATGGGTTGTCTGGGTGCTATTAATCTGGTCTCCCTGCTGAAATTTTTATAACTCTTTCAGAAACTCCCAGTTTTTTTACCAAGTTGCTTCTCAAAACTCTTGACACTATTGTCATGCCTATTATGTAAAGCTTTGATGCTTTACATAATAAAGACTCATGTGTACAAATTAAGGCAGAAGGCTGGGCTAGACCTGCCTTGCTTATTACATTGAGCAGTAAATCTTTAGTCTCTAGTCTGTCGAGAGGACGTTTGTACAAGAGAGGTATTGAGGAATACGCCGGCTTTGGTTGTCATAGAAGAACATATATATCACAAACAGCTAACTCCCTGCACTTTTTGCATCACCCAGACATGCTGCAAATACAAACACACAGTCTCAGACTTTGGCAGCAAATTAGGAAGAGTTGTACACTTCCAGACGCTGACGTCCATGCTCCGATCTGCATTTCCTCCAACTCCCTCAGACAAACCTTTTGAAGACTCAAAGGCATTAACTCTCCTGTAAGTTTGTATTTCAATAAACGATTTGCCTCATTTTCCCAATTACATGAAAAGTTTTCTGTTCCGCCAACACATATTTTCAAGTAATTAGGAACTATGTTCGTCAGAGTATGAGAGACTTTGAACATCTGCCAGGAGACGACAGATGTTGCATGCTTTTGTTAGGTGTTTCGGATGCTGATTCGGGAAAAGTTTCATGCTTAAACGGCACTGCGTCACCGTTTTGACGTGACCACCAAGCCGCCTTAAATCCGCTGTAGTTGTCATGCCAGGCCACTGTAGGAGTGCTGGCATGTCGTTGTGCGTCTCCGTCTTCGATGAACCAAGTCCTCACGTAACACAGTGACCTCCTTCATTTGATGCAGAGACTGACCCCCCTAACTCAGAGTGACATAGATGATGACAGATTGTCATCTCTTGCAATTTTAAGTCTGTAAATTATGTTAAATCTGGTGTGGAAAATGCACATTTTCTTGTAGCTAACCATAACCTTATCGTGACCTTCTGTGTTCAAAAACAATTCTGGCACCAAATTACTCTCTTAAAGCAGTTAACACTTATTTAAAGAGTTATTTGATTATTAGGTGTGTTTCTTTTTGTGTGTGTGATTTATGTTTGCGAGCTAGAGGGCTTTTTGTACAGCCACTTACTAGCAGCACAGTGCAGAAATAACCACAGCAGATCACAACAGCTCAATCAGATAAAATGATTTTCAGTGGTGCGATGCCTTTGAATCTTCTCATCTACAAAAAAGATTCAAAATAAGTGAACTGAGGTGACAGCTTTGCTAGCTTGTTTACCAGACAGATGGAAAGCTTTCTATTTATGCTGGGCATGACACACCAACCCCTTAGGCATCTTGCAAAGAGGGGAGAAGAGAAAAAGAGAGAAGAGGGGGGAGGGGAGGGAAACAAAGTTCCTTGGCAGTGATTATTCTGCCTTAAGTAGTGTCAGCATTAGAACAGTTTCATGGCCACGGTTTGGGCATCTCTCTTCACTGGTAGCTTGTCCGCAATTATGCAGGGAACTCCTGACATGCTCACAATCCTTCTTGACAAATTGAGGCCAATGGAAAATAAAATACCAGCGGTGGGTTCATAGCTGTGTCATACGGCGGTGGAATCGAGTCTCTTGAGCGTTATGGCTTTCTATCTTTTTTTTTTTTTGAGTTATTACTTTGATGTCCATCCCAGCATCGATCAGCATCTCCTCTCTTCAACCTTGATTCTTGTGCACGTCATAGAACCCATCAAAACCTGTCAGTTTATTATTATTATTACTTTTTTTTTCACAAATTGACAGAGTTCCTGCCAAGGACTGTAAGGGTGGGTAGCCAGCTTTTAACTGATACACAGTACGGTGGTAATTGGCCTTGAAAGCTCATTAAAATGTTCAGGAAACTTGCGCTGAAACTGGTGATTGAAAATAAAACCTATAATGTCCACAAGGATGAGATGTACTTTCTAACAGGAGAATGAAAATAGTTCATAATAAAAGTTGTCTAAATGGAATATCTCAATGTTACACCAGTTCTTTATTATTAATTATGTCACAAATGTATTTCCTTTAAATAGTTTTTGCTGCTTTACAGCTGTGTTGCTAACCATTGTCGGTACATCTGCTTCTTCAGTTCCCTTTGCCGAACATACTGTCAACACAACATGTATGGCAAAAATCATGTTTAGGGAGCAGGAAATTACAGACTTTTCACATTTCATGCACACACACACACAATGTCTGTTATTATTGAATAACAATTTTACAATTTTTTAAACGAGGCAACTTTCTTTCCATCAGGTTTTAATCAAGGACATGGCATATGAGCCATATTGAGATAAAACCTATTTTCCTGTTATGAAGAGGCACTATATCATGTTGATACTACTTCTCATATAAAACTTCCCATCTGTGTTCTTCACCTAGTGTGGCCAGGTGGATTTATTCTTGGATTACTGCAGCATAAACCTAAAGGGCAAATTCTGGAAAGCCTTTATGCAAAAACAGACCTTATTTTTAATGAAAGAAATGCCCCCATGTGCTATTGCAAAGTTGCTCTTTTCAAATTATACTGATTATGTAGATTTTATGCCAGGTGAAAGAAAAACAAAAGATGTCTGTTTCACATATATTTATGCCATGTGTTCACATAATATTATTCTCATCTGGTGCTACTGTCACTGAGACCTTGAAGCTTTACCTTAAAAATCTACATTTTCTACATGTACAACTTCATTCTCTTCTTTTATTCCTTTTTTAAATGTCTCTATTTGAAGTCTTGAATTATCCTCATCCACCTTTAGTGTTTAATGAACACACACTTTGGTTATTGGGTTACTTTAGGTGTATCAGAGTAAAGGGGCCTGAAAACAAGAGTACCCCAAACCTGTCAGATTTTTGTCTCTAAAAATTTTTAAAGCCATTTACCTTTTACTTTCTATTGACTAGTAATGCCCATTTAAGTGTTAACTGGAAGAAAGTACATCTGATTGTGCACAATACATCTGTACTTAACCTGTAACCTTAACCTTGGCTATTTGCATTGCTGGTGTTATGTCTTCAGACATTAAAATGGATGTTTCCTTTACTGCAGCCTTTCATAAAATCATTAACTTCATAAGGCAGTGGGAAATAATTCAACTTCCTCTATTACCAGAGCCTTTCTCATGCAACTTGCTTTCTGTAGAAAAATCTTGCAGTGCATAACCTTCCCCTGTCAATATGCCTTCACCTCAACTCACATCTCCAAACTTTCTTGCTGCCTTCATGTCTTCTGCTGTTCTCTTCACAATGCTGCAGTGTTGCCCCTAGCTACAAGTATTCTCTAGGTCAGCCATGCTGCATAACATTGACACTGTTGTATCTCCAAAGGTCTTCTGAGATTTGAGCTGATGATTTTAAAGGGCATATTTCATCACAGCTTAGTACCAGAGAGCCTGCAAGTGTGGAAAGCACCGATTTAAATAAATCCCCATCTGACTTTTCATCTTTGGCACAGCAGAACCGCTTTCATGGCCGTCCAGATGGGTCGCCTTGGTTGTCTTGCTGCTTGAATCTGTGTGGCTTGGGTGGTGGTCAACATCTTCCTCAGGGGGGTTCGGAGGTTTTATCAGGGCTGTGGGAAGCGAGTTGTGGTTGAAGAGGGTTCGCATTGGTGTGGTTTGGGGGGAGTCCATCAATCTGAGATGGATGAAGTGGACTCGGTGGTGTTTGGCCTTCAGGTGATGTTGTTTGCAGTTGGAGATCTGTGACTGGTGTTGTGCTTCCTTGAGGTTTCCAGGTGTCTCATTAAACAATGACAAACCCTTTACCAGGCTGATCCATCGGTTTAGCCTGCTTAGTGCAGTGAGTGGATATTTTCCCCTTCACAAAGAAGACTGGTACATGAGACGACAACTCATGATCTTTTCCATCTAGAATCAAAACGGTTTATCCTAAAAATGTCTTTGCAGCAGCCACTCAGTGTGAAGATTAACATTTATTTGTTGTTATTTTAGCCGACAGTGACAAAAGCCAGAAAGAAATACGTGATTCTTTTAAAGGTTCATCAGAATAATACTAATGTATGAGTACAATACTCTGAATGCCTCACGTGAAAACAGCATAAGCATAAGAAACCACAAACAATAACAAAGTGTCTATGTTGCCCGTTTCATTCCTCTGCTTTAGTCATAGCTTCAACCTTGTTGGCTTCGGCCAAAGTATCTCATCAAGCATCTTCAGATTTGTAGGGTTCTGGTTTGTTAGATCTTAAAACTCCCGTCTCCAGGACAATAACTTTTCTGACTTCCTTATCCTCACTGGGCCAATTATTGTTAATTAAACTGTATCACTGCTGTCTTCCTGGGTGACCATGTTCTCTGACTGACATATTTTCCTATTTTTTTGCTGCTCGGTTTTATTCTGTTACACATGTTTTCATGTGTCATGATTTCAGTTGTGTGTCGATTTTTTTGTCCTTGATGTCCTCGAACACCTTTTGTGTTTTGTGGCTGGTCCTTCAGCCCCCATGTAAAGGTTGGTGGAAAACACTTGTGTGCATACGTTGTGGAGATTCACAGTAACCGCTTGCGTGGTCTGACAATTTGGTCTTGCCTCTGGTAAGATGAAATCGTAATATGGGGCGGCAACTGTAAATAAAAGGTTTTTGTTTTTGTTTTTTTTCCTCTTAGAGGAAAAGTAAAGGGTGTTGTCATCTTTTCAGTGAGCAAAAAACAAAATAAATCTTAAAGCAGAAAAAAAATACTGAGCAATGTTTGGTATGGTTGTACCTCCTCTGGTGAGGTAAAGTAAAATGATTCATCTCTAGCCAAAATTAGAAGGCGGATATCAAGAATGCGATCAAAAACATGAATAAAAAGTGAATAATGTTGATCATCTCCTTCAGATCTGTGTTCTGCTTTGTGACTGAAGGTCTTAAAATTCTTGTGGGTGTCATTTTAACACATGCCGCCCACCTAAACATTGTAGCTGATCAGTGTGTTTCCTGAAGCATCACAAGACAGAGAGACAGAGCGAGAGAGAAGAAGCAACTTCGCCGTTGACTAATACTAGATTCATCCCACCAGGCCGGACAAACAAAGGCCGCTGTGAAATCTTCCTTTTCAGAAACGGACCTTCTCGCTTGATCATTATTTAACACGGCTCGGCGAAATTCCGCGTCCCCCATTCTTCTGTTCATCATCCGCAATTTGTCGTTTTGTTTCATTTGAAATAGTTGTGTTGGTGATCACACGGCTCTCGCATAGGCCAAGATTATTTCACGGTTTTCTGTTCTTATGTCAAGTTGCATTTTAAGCTTGTTATATTGATTTTGTGCTCTGCTTAAGATCACTGGCAGTTGGCCATTTCTCCGTGATTTACTCTGGCATTTGAACAAAGATCGAGACAGCGTAAAAGCCCCCATTATTTGTAATTTTATACATTTAGAGGGCTATTTCCAAGACGAAGTTGAGCCAGGAAAACGAGCGGCGAAGCCTCCCCCACCACTAAAGCATCGGGCTTATAATAAAACATAATTTGAAGAACATAAGATCAAAAACAATCCCATCAAAATCAGTGCTACAGATTTGCCAGGGCTGCAGTTGGGATGATAAAACCACCCACAGATTTGAACAGATGTATTTATGCATTTGGCTTTTTTTGGGATGGTGTTTACAATACAAGACGCCCACTCAGCCATGACGAGTTAATAGGTGTTTCCAAGGTTTCGTTTCCTGCTGCTTTTTGTCTTTTAAATATTTTTCATTACCTTTTTATTCAGTCATCTCGCACTACGCCAAATTTGCTTGCACCCCTGGTAAGGTTGCACAGAAAGTCTTAAGTTAATCTGTCATGGCAGTAGCACAGTCCCACACCAATAAAAATACAACTTATAATTTTAATTTATTTACTTAGAGGGGGGGGAAATATTATTTTAAGAAATTCAGAAAAACAGCTATATAGACTAATTGAAGCTTTAGGAACTTATAACTAGTAATCCATGTCTTTCTATTTCCCAGTGGCATAAATATGAGGACCAGAATCCGTACTGATCTACATTGGTACCAATAATTATGTTTAAGCATATGACTTTTGAATTGAATTAAAGTTAGTATTTATTTTTCTTGGCTGTTTTTTTTATTAGCTGATGGGTTTTTTTTTTTGTCCTTTTAAAAATTTGAGCCGCATTCTGAAAATCGCCCGTCATACTGCGATGCTCCTAAATAGAAATGATTAATCTGCTACTGTACAGTGTAACATTTAGTTCAGTAATATGACTGATACAATAATTTTGTTTTACATTGAAGAGCATCGCCTACTTTTTCTTCAGTTCTGTTCTCTACTAAATTACATGCTTAGTGATTTAGAACAGCTGTAAGTAAGCTCCAGGCATAAATGTCATACAGATAAATTCAACACAAAACAGAAGCATTATAGTACTTAACTTCATTATAAAACCATCTTCAGTTTTTTTGCTGCCTTGTAAAAGTAACACATTTTCTGTAAACGTCTTGTCACTTCAAGTTCCCTTGATCGTTCTTTTCCTTTTTTTTTCTTTTTTGTTCAGTGCAAGTGAACAGCTAAGCAAATACAAGACGACGTGATCTGCAGAAGTAATACACAAAGTGGACATTTTTTTTATATTCAGCGAATTTAAGCAATCTTTTACTGCGAAACCCAAACAGTAAAAAAAAAAAAAAAAAAAGCAGCATGAAGCAAAAGCTTTATGGGCAGTTTATAATAACAGTCCCTCAGGTGTTGATATATAACCTTTTAAAACTCTTTGTATTGCCCAGCTGAGATGCTTTCTATTATTTTTATGCGTTTTGCACCCATTTTTATCAACAAACCACTTTCTTCTAATGGATTTTTTTTTTTTTTTTTTTTTTTTGCCTAAACCGATGTTTTGAGGTTTGTGTGTATTTACTGATGTTGTGGCTGGGGAACTATAGGACCATGTTTAATATTTTAGCTGACATGTGCTGTTAAAATTTACTACGTAATGTAAAGTGAGCTGAAAATATGCTCAGTTAAATTTAGGACAATCTAAAAATCAATATGAGATTTTTGCTAATGAAAAGTGCGGTACAAATTAAATTGATTATTATTATTATTATTATTATTATTATTATTATTATTATTAATCTGTAGGATGTTTTTTTGTGTCCACTGAGCCAACTCTGACACTCATAAAAAGGAAAACAATGATTTCTTTATTGTCAAAACTTTAAATAATGATTGAAATCTGATCACTCCGTTTCATCAAACTGTTTATTCACTAATAATTATATGATTTGAAAAAAAGAACAGAAACAAAAGATTCAGCACTATGGTAAAAATTCTTGGAAATTTTGTGAACAAACATAGAAATATCTTCTAAACTGATAAAAAAAATTAACGCTTCTATCAGTAAAAACATTATTAAAGGGTTTGTAGAGGAGCAATGTTTTGATGACTTCCTGAAGAACTGAAAAGAGAAGGACTTTTGTTAAAGAGACGGCGGCCCAGTTTCACATTGTGGAGTGAAGGGAAAAAATATTACACCAGTTCGAAAATAAATTTAGGATAAAACAAGAAAGGTCACCTCACCGGTTTGCATGCACAAAATGTTTTCTTCCAGTAACTCTGTCCAAACATAACAGCACCGAAATATTGCTTGAAATAATCTTCCTCAGTATAAAACTCTCGGATGGAATCTGATTGCATTTCCTCCCTGGCACTGAGCGGGTCATTTTGACATGACCAGTGTACCAACAAGCCGCTGTCGTCAGTCTTTCTTCTTTTAAACACTCAATATTTCTGGATTTACGTCACGTTGCCGTTTAAGTGTATGGATTTGCACAGTGACTGCATTGCTTTGAGCCTCGCTCTGCCTGGCCGGTGAACTGAACATACTACCACAGGGAATACTCTGGTGTCTTAAGTGCTGCACACAGGTTTTACCTTTGCCCCAGTGCATATGTTTAGAAAGATATCGACTTGCTGACAATAAGGTTGAACTGGCTCCAAAAAGCTGACAAGTATGTCTTTATCTTTCAGTTTTTTGGTTATAAAGCGGTTTCCCTTAAGATTCCAGCAACTTATCACATTTCTGAAGCTTTTAAACCAGACATAATTTAGTAAAAAAGATTTTTTACTAATAATCTCGATAATCTTGACTTTAGGCTGCGGTTCACCGGCGTTCCGAGTTGAAACAGAGATGAAGTTTTCACAAGTCATTTCAGATCAGAAGAACTTAGCCTCTTTCCCGCGGGACATTTTTTTGTAATCCGTTCTTTAATTTGTTCAATGTGACGGTTTCGAGACCTTGAAATTTATAAAAATTTACGTCTGCTGCGATAAGTGGCAGGACGCGCTGCTGGGTGGGCGGCTGCAATCCACCGGACTGCCGAACCGTGACTTCAAGCATTTCATTTATATTTTAGGGGATGTGGGTGGGGGAAAAAAAGAGGAAATAAAATCAAATGAATAATAAATGAAGGGAAAATGATTACAAAGAAAAAACATGTAACCTTAATTGGAAATGCTGAACATGCAGCTACAGTAGAAGCTGGGTTTATAGTAATGCCAGTGTTATCCCTCCTGGAAGAGCTGAGGCACTTGATGTTTTTTTTTTTTTTGAGTGGTGGTCAGGGGAGTGAGGGGCCGGGGCAGGTTTATCAGCCGGTCATGTGGGTGTCATTAAGTTGTCATCCGCAGCGTTGGCAAGTTTTCTGCCGGTGTTACTGTAGCTCTCCAGAGTAAAGCCATTCTACGCCCCGGCTGTCTCACTTTGTTGAAGTTTAAAGTAAAAGATCTTGGCTGAGTGTGTGTGACTTGTGCTGCCAGCACACGCTCATCCCTGGGTTTACTGTCAGAACAGATTCCTGGATCGCTAGATGCTGCATGTCAGGCACAATTTTATTAAAAATTAGGGGCGTTCACAGATCGTAAAGTCCATACATACTCTGAAATATGTAGTGTTTTTTTTTTCTTAGCAACTCTTTATCCTAGAAGCTTTTACTTTACATGAGAGATTTCTACCCAAATGAAAATTTGTAATTGTAAACTTTAATGCTTTAAGGTTGCATTTTTGTTGTTATTGGCAAGATTTGGCTTAGCAACCAAAACAGAACATACAAACTGATAGGAGACTCAGCACTATGTGTTACTGGCCTTGAAAAAATCCTGTGTTTTTCAAACTAATGTGAATAGAATTTATGTTATTATACACATTTTGCACTATATTTTACAGATCATGCAAGAACTTATTAACTTGCGTTAGTTACTTTTGATATGGAGTTGAAATTGTGCTGTGGAAAGGTATTCACTCCATGATGTTTTTTTTTTTTTTCCCACACAATAATAAACTATTTAACATGATGAAGCAAATTTTTATCAAATATAACTTAAGATAAAAAATATATATTTTAAATGATTATTTATTGAAGGGTAAAATATTCTGAATAGAATATGTCCTTGAAGGGGCAGTTTATATAAAATGAAGTTTTTTTAGCTTTACATACAAACATATAAACATACCTGGAGTGTTGCTTTGATTTTTATCAATAGTCCTCCAGAACTATTGAGAAGGTGTAGTTCCACCATGTGTTTGTGAAACCCTTGGGTCTCCCATGGCAACCATTCAGGGGTGCCTGAACGCTTGCTCTCACAAAGCTCCGCCTATTTCCTCAAAGCTCCTCGTTGGAGCTGCAGTCTCCAGCCAAGCTTCTGCCTCACAGAGCCCTTCTCTCCCGCTCAGCTCCTTTAGACTAGTGGCAGCAGCAACTAGCAAACACATGGTGGAACTGCTCATCTTCTGACCTCATTATGCAGGCTACTTTTCAGCGCAACACTGGTAAAAAGGTTAAAAGCCTAATAGAGGGTGGTGATGTTATGATGACGCTCTAAAGGCGGAGTGTCAAAGAGCAGGAGCTTCTTAAAGAGACAAAGGCCCAATTTCAGGATGTTAAATTACAAAGTCAAATTTCTTTTTGTCATGCTCTAAAATGGCACTATATGGATGGAAAACACAAAATACTGCCCCAGTAAGCCAAATAAAAATGATTTCAAACAACTGTGTGTGATAACTGCTAATGCATCCTTGACTCAACTGTTCTTAAATAACTGCACTGATTTCCTGACAGTCAAATAAAAGATCTGAAAATGCATCTAGTTTCTCCTCACCATTGGAATAAACTTGCTGAAAACTTGAGATAGGCAGAAAATGTTGGTTCCTTTAAATCAGTACTGAAAACATGGCCTTTACTTTTTTTAAAATCTGACAACTGAATTGCATAGTCAGGGCTGATTACTGTCAGACGTTTAAAAAGTCGATTAAACAGAACTGGTCCGACAACACAAAGCAGGCTGAAAACATCTCAACAAACAACACAAACATTTACAGCCTGTAAAAATTTAAGAACAGATGAGAAACAAAAGTGACTGAGCTGCATCAAGAAAAATGCTCTAAAATAATTTT
Organism: Poecilia mexicana; assembly: GCF_051168715.1. Classification (NCBI taxonomy): domain Eukaryota; kingdom Metazoa; phylum Chordata; class Actinopteri; order Cyprinodontiformes; family Poeciliidae; genus Poecilia; species Poecilia mexicana. The sequence continues at coordinate 30,822,477 of NW_028263382.1, read as the reverse complement.
TAAGACTTAGGCGTTCTAATTAGCCACGGCGAGATCCATTATCCACAAACACACGAAACAGTAAGCAGTGATGAGCCTTCCAAGGAGTGACTGAAATTTCTCAGAAACTCACCCAAGATCTCACAAAAGAACCAAGAATAAAATCTCATCCAGTTTCTGAAGTTAAGTGTTCATGACTCAACATTGAGGAAAAAAAACAAGGACTTGGCAAAAATGTCACAGATGAGAGTTTCAGGTGTGAAAACACAACTGAGCAAGAAGAACACAAAGACCTGTCACACATCTGCCATAAAACATCTTCAGGAACTGTTCCAAAGGTGTAGTTCCAATGCATCTGGTGCAAAACTAACACGTATTTTTTTTAGAAAAAGGAACGTCGTCATGTTTGATTGTCGTGCCGACAGTCGAACATAGTGCGGGTAATGAGCCGGGGCTGCTTTGCTGCTTCAGGAACTGGATAACCTGCCATGTTTGATGGAATCATAAATTCTGGCTGCCTTGCCAGAAAAACCTGAAAGAGAAAATCAGGTTGTTAGTTTGTGACTTCAAACTCAAACACTCTTGTTTTCTGCAGCCTGTGTACAGAGACGTAGCGAGATCTCAGGATATTAACACAACAGTATTATTTGTCAAGGAGAAGTTTGTTTTCCGAAGCACTGTCTGGTTGTTCTCAGTGGGAGTTTGTCTGGTGAAGTAAGAGCATAACATTATTATGAGTCTGAATATATGAAAGTAACTTCTTTAACCTTGACAATCTACTACATACAGCTCTGGAAAAAATTAATAGACTACTGCAAAATGATCAGTTTATCTGATTTTACTTTTAATAGATATATGTTTGAGTAAAATGAACATTGTTCTTTTATTCTATGAACTTCTGACAACGTGTCTCTGAAATTCCAAGCAAAAACAAAGCATTTATTTACAGAAAACAAGGAAAGGTCAAAATAACGAAGAAGATGCAGTGCTTTCAGACCTCACGTAAAACAAGTTCATATTCATTTAGAAACAACAATACTAAAGTTTCAACTCAGGAAGAGTTCAGGAATAAATATTTGTTGGAATAATCAGGAGGTTTACACTGGGGTTCAGTGCAGTGGACTCTTTATTTTTTTTCCAGAGCTGTATGTGTTTGAGATACTTATTTTGAGTTCCTGATCAATAGGAAGTGAGAGCAAACTTTTACTGTTTGAAGGTTTTTTTTTAATGACGTATATTTTGGTGTTGAGCATTTTTAAAAGGAAGATTTACTTTAAAATTAAAACAATATTCTTAACTCTGCCCATAATGTTTGACTTTTTCAGACAAAAAAAATTGGGGGGAAACTTTTTAGCATAATGTAAAAACAAATATTCTATGGCACCACAGCCGTTCGTTTCCTTTGTATATTTAAGTATTTTTATTTACATTTGGTAGTAGTGGTTTTTTGTTGCCCACAATTAGTTTATATTTTTTATATACATTTTCATTCACTCACTAAATGTATTGTGATTTTGTATATATTCATGTTCAAATTTTTATTTTGATGACTGGTCATAAAGGAAAGTTAATAAAAAACAACAACAACAACCCTGTTTTAATAAAGTTACATATTTGTTTGGCCAAATCTAATTTAAAAAAAAGAAAAAAAGCAGAAAATGTGAATATCATCTGATATTGTTATCAAGGTATTTTAAAAACATACACAGTGATATATATTTTTTTATTTACCAATATCACCATCCCCTACTCATGTATGTTGTTCATACATCTGTATGTGAATAATTTTTGCACATTATAAAAAAAACTGTGTACTTTGTATTTTTATTTGCAGTTTCTGTTTATATGTGTGTAGTTGTAAGTCTGTTTCTGCAGCAGACAAACTTTCCACATTCTATTCCATCAGATCAGATCATTTGCGAAGTAAAATCTCCTAATTCACAGAAAGTGTTCTTTGTTTTTTTATCAACTTGGAAGAAATTGACACTACAAAGTTTTAGTCTGAACAGTTTTTCATGCTGATGGTCGCCCCACGTTGACGTCGCAATAGCGTGAAAACGTACACGCCCGTTTTGTCCGAGACACTCCGCTAATGAGAAATTAATTCAATCTCAGATCTTTAACAGGAAGTGGGAGTGTGTGGGGTGTTGTGTGAAGCACGGCCAAATAAATAAAGTAATTAGTTCCATTTATTTCTGGATATATTCATATTTTCTACTGCATGTGCAAAAATAGTAGAAAAAGGGAATGTTTGGAAACTTTTAAATGTCACTCGAGTCTTATGTCCACCGACTGAGGCAACACTGGAGAACATTTTTAATATGGAAAATATCCTCGTGAAAATATACATATGCTCACTTTACTCTGCATGAGAAACTCGCAGTTTGACGAGCTATAGGCGTGCAGAAATATTAGATAATTACCTCTTCATAACCAACTGTTTATTTTCTGACTCTTTCTGATATTTTTCACACTCCAACGAATGGAAACCATTTTATTAAAGGGAGAGGGGAGGCGGGAGGGAATGGTCTCGCCTCAGATGGAGATATAAATACCTCTCTCGCCTCAGAGATGCTTATGTATACTTCTTTGTAATTGTTTCCTTTATTTGCGCAGCGCCAAAAGCCTTCCCCTTCGCTCTTGACTGCACAAGAAATTCTGCACAGTTCATTAGCAAGTATTTGGCAAGGGGCGCTGGCTTATTTCTGGGATCCACCGAGGCTGCAACTCCGATAAAAAATAAAAAAAACGCCGCGACATCATTTGATAAACTAAAGTGCATCATTATAACAAGTCAGCGTGGAGACTCGTTTTATAGCATCTCCTTCATGGAGCAAAACACAGGCTTGTCTTTTTACTAATCACGCTGCCAGGGCTGCTGATTGCATTCACAATAATCAATGTGCCATCTTTAAAAGAGAGGGAGAATAGTAGGGGGGGGCAGAAATGAATAGTGGAAATTTACCTCATCCATGAGAGCTGCTTTATTATATATATATATATATATATATATATATATATATATATATATATATATATATATATATATATATAATATTATTATTATTATTTAGCACACTCAACAACAAATGACCTGATGAGAGATTTTATTTGCCAAGACATGTAATTAGATTTTTTTTTAAGCAGCAGTAAATCAGGTGTGTCCATGCTTGCCGTGGCTGCTATTGGAAAGAGATCAGGATGAAAAATCGGCAGAGCCGCCGCGGGGCCGAGAAGATGCTTGTTTTAGCATGTTGTGCATGTCACCCTCTCCACCGCAGCTCCAATCAATGCTGCCTTGACAAATCTCCCCTGGAGTATGAATCATATTTTCAAGTGTTTGAAGGGCATTTGCTCGCCGTGGCCCTCGTAGTGACCCAGCTCTGGCTCTGGCGTTCGCAGCCGTTTCAGAGTCGATGATGTTGCATGCTATGTTTACAATCAGGACGGAGGTTCATTTGGAGGTGAGTTATTTCTGAAATGACTGGTCGTGCAATTATAACGGCCTATTTTTTTATTTTTATTTTTTTAAACAAACAGAACCATTTGGCTTCAGACTCAACAAAAGCCCAAAGTTTGCCTTTGCGTCTCCTCGTGTTTACTATATTTTGACGTCTTCGGCAGACATGAATGCACCTAAAGTCCAAGCTCATGAGTGAATATTACAAACTCTACCGACCCGCGATGATCAGACGGTCCTGCGGAACAGTTTAAACGCTCAAATCTTTTCGACACATGTTGCCTTTTGGCACTCCAGTTCAACAGTCATTAGATCAAAGCAAACATGAAGGGACTTTGGCGAATTTCAGACATTTTAAATCTGTTCACGTTTGCTCGGTTGTAAAAAGCACATCAGCATGTTATCTGGCATACTATCTGAAAAAAAAAATAAAAAGTTAAACTTGCAATTACCTAAGTGCTGGATACGAGCGCTAACAGTTGGGGACGTTTCAGGACCATATGTGATTCAGCGATTTTGACAAAACTGGAGATTGATGGAGAAAAATTGATGTGTCGACTGTGCTGCATCTGTGTTAACATCAGGCTGGTTATCGACTAAGTAAGTTTATCTTTGTGAGTTGCTCTCTTCATGCTAATATTCCACTTCAGTTGTTCAGTGATGCTACCTAAGTTTTGTTTATGCTGCTGTTAAATGCAAGTGAAAAAACAGATTTTCAACTATATTAAACCATATTGGTAAAAAAGTCTAAAGTGCCTTTTAAAAATTCCGACTTAAACTTTTCCCCATCATGTTACAGGCAGCTTTGTCATGTTGTGATGTTACTCCCCCCCCCCCCCCCCCCCCCAGCTCCTCCAGACTAGCAGCAGCAATTAGCAAAAACCTGGGGGAACTAAGCGTCTGCTGAGCTTTTCCTAAAAACTACTTCGTAGTCCATCTCTCCTAGAAACCGTTGTAAACAGCATAATAAAAAGCATTGTCGTGATGATGTGGAGGAGGAGCTTCTTAAAGAGACAGAGTGCCAATTTCCAGACATCAAATTACAAAGTCAAATTTATCTTAATAACAAACTTTATTTAGAAAAGGATCGATGTGCATCTCAAAGATAAGTGTCACCATTTGATGCAATGTACCAGACTGCAGCTGTCCCTCGACAGGTTACAAAAATGGATATATCTCTGGCACAGAGATTATTATAATTTCATAATATTTTCAAGCCAGATTCGAAAACTCTGAGAGCTGCAGCTTCTTTTAAGTTATGTTTCATATATGCAGCATTTTTATACCAACTGAAGGTAACATATAAAATTATAAAATTAATTAGGAAAATTATTGACATACCATATAATGTATGTCTTAATTCACACTTTAAAAAGAAAGTCTCTCAACAACTCATAACATTATTCAATAAAATATGGGGGTTGTGGGCAAATCTCAAAGTGTATATCAGCTAGTTCTGTGAGCGACTATTGAGTGGCAGCAATCTTTGAGCCCTCGGGGGGGTCACTCTATGACAATCTGCCTTGCCATCCCAATCAATACAGCCACATGGAATCGGAAGTGTCTTGGAAAAGCACTCTCACTCCACTCACTCTTTTGTTGCATCCTGAATTCAAACGTGAAGCTTTATTCTGTCAGAAGGAAGACAGGCTTTTCACCTGCAACTGTGCTCAGAAACAAAACAGGCTGATCTCAGACATTATGCAGGAGACATCTGTTGTGTGATCAGCTTAATTTAGGTCAAATTTGGATGCCATGTTCTACGTGTCGTGCTGAAGATGAGAAAAGTCATCGTGCTGCTATCAGCAAAAGGTGCAGCATTACCGGTGATGAGACGGTGCGTTTGAGCCTGTGGCATAGATGATTTGCATTTGTTTGATGGTACTTGTGATGCAGAGGAATATTGGAATATTAGACAGAGATTAGAGACACTGGGTGCAAATTGATTGAAAAAGCTGTTTCAACAGTGGAGCAGATTCCCAGTTCTAAAGTCCGTCCTCTTTCTCCCTGTAGCTCAATGAATAGACTTTAATACTGTTAGTTTATAAATCACTGAATGTCTTAGCATCACAGAACCACGATACAGTACTGCTGTTGTTGTATAAACCTTCTGGTTCATGTCTTCTGGTTCTGGTCTACTCTGCATCCTCAGGATCAGAACCAAACATGGAGAAGCAGCATTCAGTTGTATTCATGCTTCCAGAAAACTATATCAAGGCTAAAAACCCACCTGTTTGGAGCTGCATTCAACTAATAAGTGGAACATAAAGTGGAGTCTGTTTTTCAGCCTGTCATTTTCTCTTACTTTGCTTCTGCAATGTAATGATTTTTTCTTGCTTGTTCTGTTTTCCTTTTGATCATATAAAGAAAATGTGCTATACAAATGAAATTTCTTTTCCTTGCCTTTTATTCAGCACAAGTTACAAAAGCATAAATTCTTAAACACAAAGAGGACTTAATGCAGTTCAGATTTTTATTGCACTGAAAATGTCTGATACTTTATAAACTGTTGCTACATCTCACATTAATGCACTTTTATAAGACAAGACATTAACTATGGACCTAAAAGCATATAAAGTTTTTGTAATTAGCAATGAAACACACCAGGATTTGAAAATCGGTACTGGCTGATATCCAGTACCGCCTGGATGTATTTCCATTCAATATTTTCTTCTTCAAAAACAAATATTAAGTATTTGTTTTATATATAAATGATTTTACCTCAACTGAGTCAAGGCTCAGTTATAGATTGTGAGCGAAACTCAATGCTGAAGGCTGTGTGCAATGAAGCCAGAATGAAGTGTCGAGCATTCAAAGTAAAGTCTAGACTCTTTGTTCCACAAAAGTACGACTTAATTCCAAGTCAACACCAAGAGGTCAAGTCAAGTCTCAAGTCTGTAAACGACTCTCACTTGAATCCAGGTTTCCAGGCATTGTGTTTGCAGTGGAAGTGTTTCTTAGGTCAAAGTCTTAATGTCCCTAAGTCGTCTGAAGTCTCTCAGTGGTTTAAGTTTTGCTAGAATCCAGATCTAAAGTCTTCTCTGTATGATCGGTCTTTGTTTTTGACTGGAGTCCAAGTCTCAGGTTTTTACAGAACAAGTTGATGTCAAGTTGACAACTTAAGAACTTGAATCCAAGTTTCTAGTCTTAAGTCTTTGTGTGACATACAGTAAGTGCAACTCAAGCCTCCGTCTCTCTCTCAGCTCTCTTCTTTCCTTTTTTACAGGCTGTGTTATGAACAGGGGAAAAGTGAAAAAAAAAAAATATATATATATATATATATATATATATATATATATATGCAGTCAGAGAGAAAAGGGTGAATGAATTATAGCAAAAATAGCAAATTAGATGCAGATATTTCTTTTCAAGAAGAGAAAGTCAGTTTTGATTCCTGGCATATATTTTCCCATCTGACCCTGGCAGTAGATGAATTCATTTATTTCATGCAGGAAGCCTGTACTTATGATGTGCTGCTCAGGAGAAATAATATTGCTCATGCACATCAGGGCTGATGTGCTGTCAGTGCATATCAGGGAGTAAATGGTACAATTTCAATTTCATTTTGTGATTCATCACTATTATTCCCCCCAAAGTTTGAAAAAGGGTCACTGATTTGATGCAACCTGTCCGCTCATGATGGTCTGATTTATAAGTCATATTCTTCATTAAATGTAAACCAAATTATTCTTAAATAATACGTCACCTTTATCTGAGTAAAATGAAATCCGTAGTAGAGGCTCTTCAGCACTGTAGTGAGTGATGAGAGACGACAAAAATGAACAAACACAATGTTGGGCCTCTGGTCATGAAGCTACAGGAGGCTGGTGTAAGAACTACTAATCCCACAATGCACTGCACTAATCCACTTTAGTTCCTGCAGCAGGAAATGAAGCTGTTTCAGGAAGGAAAGAGTAATGTAATGCTTACCTAGTTAATCAGAAATTAACTCGTTCATCGGAACTTAATACGTTCATCAGATTCCATCATTTGCGATGGAAACAGCTTCTGAGACTGAACTACTTTAGTATTTTCCTGATGATCAGGTGGTAATTTTAATCTTAATACTAGTTTTGTTAATAACTGCCCTATGCTGCTACAGATACTCATAACACAGCAAGACGAATGTCAAGAGCTGAATGTGAGAAAGTGCATGGAGGGCAATCAAAGCTTAAGCTTTACAACTGAACCCTTGTTTATTTCCCTAAAATGACAGAGTAGCCAGATGCATGTGGAACCACTGCAGCTGCCAACCACACTCTTAAACTTTCAAGGTGATACCTGATTCTTTGGATCAGCAGGAAACTGTTGCCAAGGGAACTGAATTACTTGACTGTTGATAAAGAATGTCAGGCAATCAAGAGGGAGCTGGAGGCACTGAAGAACGTTCTGATAGGGCAGCGGCACCTCCACCCTTTTTCACTTCAGAACATGGATGTGAAAAAGCTGACAATTCATCAACCTTTTCCGCCACGGCTGGTCATATTCACTGTGATCAGAGCGATAACTCTGTTTGCATTAAACGTCTCTATCTGAGCAAGTCAGGCCGCCGCTGATGCTATGTAAACCAAAGGCATTCATAATCACAATCATTACCTGACAAAAATAGACATGGGAAGGTCACCTACGAGGCACAGCCAGTCTAACAGACAGACACAGCAGACAAATGTCAGTGTGCTGTTCTCTGAAGACGGCACTGTCAGTTAAACCGTGGATCTGAGGCTTGCCGTCTTTTTCCCCCCCTCTCCACAGAGTGTGTTATTGGCTCTTCTCTTCCGAGAGTGGCTGTCAAATCTCCACGCACAAGCCTCTTGTTCTTATGTAACAAATCTAATTCAATGCTACTCATTTCAAGAGGGAGCTGTCCTGTCCAGCCGAGGGAACGTGATCAGGCGGAGAAGAATAATGTAAAAGCCGTGTTCTCGGGTTGGGGGTTATTTGTACTTCCCAGCTAAATAAGCAATGTGTAATCAGAAAGGACAATTATATTTACCAAAATATATCTCGGTGACTCCTTATTTCCACGGCGAGCTGTGCGCATCCAATCTTTTATTGAGTAAACGCATGACTTCGGGGCCAGCCACACTCGCACATCGTTTGTTGAGGATGCTCTGCATGTGTATGAGTGTGCTACTTTTAGCTGCAGTGTTTTTGCAATGTTTGAGGTTAATGTTGTGGAAAAAAAAAGATTGTATTGTGCAGAAGTAAACGGGTGAGAATGCAGCTCTGGTGAGAAGTTTACATACACTCATTGTGGGCATTCAATTCACACTAATTTTTGGTAGCTTGAACATTTTTGTGATTTAGAATCAAATGATATTTAACTGTTATGATAAAAAAATTAATTGATGGACCAGATTGAATTAATTGAGAATTGTTTATAAGATATAAAAGATCTAAATTATACCTATAAAAACACAACCCAGCTAACATGTCAATTTTGCACTTCCACCATCCACTTTTTACAGCCATAAGCTTGTGACAAATTTTGGATCAGTAGTGCAATATTAAAAAATATTTTCAAGAAATCTTGGAACAAATCATTTTGGCACTAAGCTCATTTCCTGAAAACCTCTATTCAAAAAACAGATTGCTAATCCCAAATTAACAGCCTTATAGTCCTGGACCGTTTATTTAAAAAAATCTACCTCGTCATTTGGTCAAAACAAACATTTATTTGCACGGCCAGAAACACAAGAAATGATCTATATGGTAATCTAAGCAAGGTTTTCAAACATAAGTAGGCTGCTCCAACTATGAAGCAACGCAGTAGGTGGATCAGGTGGGCAGATCAATCCAAAATATCAATAATGGCGATACCAAGTCTATATCAATATCGGATTAATGCTGGCATGTAAAGATCAGTTTCAGATTCCCTCTTGAAGTTTTATGCTATTTTTGTGTTGTAGTTTCCTCAACTCTGCCTCAAATAAGAATTTGTTAGAAGTTGTTGAAATAATATTTTTGCACTTTGCAAAAGGAAAAATCCACACAAATCAGCTTAATATGTTAATATCTACAAATGTCCAAATTCTGTCCTAGGTTCAAACAAAATAATCCAAAAGAAAAACTATGAAATCACCTAAAAGGTCATAACTCTGATGATATATCAAACTTAAATTAAAAAAACAAACAAAAATGTATCGGTATCAGTAATGTTATCGGCAATACGGGTATTTACTTGATATATCAACATAAGCAGTATCGCACACCTCTAGTGGACAGCCACACAGATGTTTCTACTTGATTGCAGACTTGAGATTTGGAGGTTCCTGGGATCCTCTTGAACACCTTATCCAGTTTCCTCTTGTCTTAAACTTTTAAACGTGGCCTAAAAAAATTCATTTATAGCCTGAAACTACAGTGAAACTCATGCCAATGATGGAAGTACTTTTTTGGATCTGAATCCAGTTCGTTTCACACATTAAATAGATGTTGTGTTTTAAAATCGCATTCCCTTTACCATTCAACAGACTTATGTGGTTGGGAAAGAGCATCAGCAATTATTTTCAATTGTTACCCCTGTAACTCTTTGTCTTTTGAGAGCTTTACATCACCCATAGACATTTCGCAGGCCATGTTTTGTTAAACACTTTATTTTCACTAACCATTTGAAGAGATGTTTTTGCCTCTGAGGTTTATTAAAATCTAATGCGATTTGATTAGGTTTGACCCATAAATCGGTCTTTGAAGAGAGAATCCGCATGCAGGCTCTTGGGATCAATTAAATCAATTTTCTCAAGAAATTGTTTACTCATTAGGCCTTAAAATTCAATCCAATAAAGAATCACTGAGAGGTTCCAAATTTTTCTAAATAAATTAGATTCACCTGTAGTCATCTGATTGAGGATTCCCACTCTTCCCTTTTATCTTTTTCTGAGTGATGCAGTCACGAGGGCTGAGATGTGATGAAAGCGGAGAGCTGAACGAGAGCTCGCTGCGTAGTCATTTAATTCATATTCACTTCTGAAAACTGTAAGCTGCACAAATTGCAAGTAATTATGATCCACTTACCAAGAAAAAAAAATCCTGTCTCAGAAGAGACTCTTACAAGCTCAAAATGTTGAAATATCATCCAAAAACATTTTATTTTCTGTCTATAATTAAAATAAGTAGAAAGATACCATTATGTTGATTCAGTCCTTTGGAACACACAATTTTGTATTCTGCAGTTCTGCAGTTATTTAAGTATTAAATGGGAGAAAGACTATTTTGCGTTCTTTTAGAGCAACAAGTTTCAGTGTAGTTGTATTTTTACGTGACCGATTGATAGAAAGTAGCTGGAAATTTCTATAATTTTTTTTTATATATATACTTATCTGAAAATAGTGGCTTTCGTTGGTTTTCACAAATATGCTTCAAGCAAGCTTTAATACTTTTCAGCTTCTCCAAGGTTTCGTTTGAGGATTTCCCTGTATTTAACTTCCTGTCCTCTCAATAACTGCGAAATGATTTTTATTATTTCGTGTTTTATTGATGTGGCATCTTAGTTTCCACCCACAGAAAGCATTTGCCAGTCCCTTGTTTTAATACTTTGCTTCGTCCAGAGGATCTGGACCCTCGTTTATTTAGAAACGATTTCTTCCTGGAGGCGTGGACTCTGTTGAAGTTTCATATTTTACTCAGCCGCTAACACTGGGTCGTGATGTTCACAACTTCTTCTGTTCCCCAGAGAAACCCACTTCAATGACAGAAATCCCATATCAGTGAAGAGAGATTATAGAGGTATGTATAGGTGAAACATTTCAATTTTGGTCTCATCTGACCAATTTCTTCCACATGTAGTTGCAATTTCCCCAACATTACTTTTTCAAACTTCTCATAATGGCTCCTTTCTTCTTGCCACTCTTGTGTAAAGTCCAGGTCTGTGGAGGACTTGGTTATTCACTTATAATCTAACTTTATCCTTTATGTTTCTGGTGGATGTTACCAAGTAGAAGACGTCTAAAGGCAATTGATTTTAATTGATTATCTAAGGGTATCTAATAAGCCAGATGGAAATGCTAATATATGTATTTGCAATAAAACTTAAGAACATTGTATTACTGTCATTTTGTTCATCTTGGTCCATCACAAAAATAGCAATACTTATTGATTTTATACTTATGTGAAAAAATCCAAACAGGAAATTTCAACAAGTGTGAGAACTTTGGCAAGGCACTTTGGTGCAGCAGGAAAATTCTGGCTTCAGACAACACTGATCTAATAACCAGAAATCCATAGTTCTTTAGTGATAAAGCCAATATATAGGCAAATCTAAAAACTCTTAGACTTTGTAATTTTATAATATTTAAGAATTGGTGAACATTTAATAAAGGACATGAGCTAAACAGCAAAAGGTGAACTCACCGTTTTCACTTTTAAAAATCTATTTTCCAAATCCCCAACAGCCTGAGATCCTCCATCCATTTCAGGACCCGACAGCGGAGATTTGCTCCCATCAAGACTCCAAAGCATCTGTGAACTGTGTTAAGAGATGTTTTTGCGATAAGGCCTTCTGGTCGGAGCACCAGGCGAGGAAAGATTTTTCATGTCGCAGTTTATCAGAAAGGTGTTGGAGCGAGGTTGAGGTCAAGGTCAGGGTCAGGTATCTGCACAACAACAAACCCGAGACACAATTTTGACCCATGCTGAAACAGAAGAAATCTCCCTCTTAAGTTTTTGTAGCAACCATATCTGGAAACAAAACAGTACAAAACACCTTGGTGTGAGAAATAGAGATTGTTGGAGTTTATACCAACAACTTTAGACAATGAACATTAAAATACATTAAAACATGAAAATATTTTTAATGTAAAACTGGAACTTGTATGTTTGTCTCAAAAGAAGAAAAGCAAAGCGCATGCAAAAATGTGGGCAAAACCATTAAGTTGTTGCCATTTTTTAAGTTAGGAAATGGCAACAATATGCCTGAAATTGGCTTTTTTTTAAATAGAATGTTCCCTCATCCAGTTAATGGGAATGGGTCACTATATTTGTGACCACCAATAACATGTAGGTTTGAGGTAGGCAGTGTAATGCTAAGAAACCACTAAGCAGATATTAAAGGGGAGTCATTATGCTTGGTTTGAACAAATTAAAATAGATCTATGAGCTATAATAACATGTTCATTACATTTCTTGCAAAAACTATTTATCAGAAAATGAGATTTCATTTGTTCAGTTCTGTAAATGAGCTCCCTTCAGGATGAGCTGTTTCAGGGCTCTGTCACTTTAAATCCAAATAAGTTACATCCGGCCACGCCTCCCCAGCTCCACGTTTATAGTCGTACTTCCCTACACCTGAAAATAGCTTCAAACAGATACGCAGCTGTACATCCGTACACAAGTCAGGTCCGTAGCTCATTTTCCAGACACAAAAAAGCCAGAAAATGGCTGGGTGCATTTAAAACATTTTATTCATTTATTCTACACTTCAACATTTCTAGAAGCAGTAGAGACCCAAATGGAAGTACAAAAATTGAATTCTGCAATATAGGTCCTCTGTATACCTAGCCCCTCTTAATTTGCATAATAAGACAAAAATGCATGAGGTAAAGTAAAAATAGGATGCAGAAAAAAAATTAAAACAAAATAAAACAGCAACAAAAAAAACCCCACTGAAATAAAAAAAACAGTTTTATCTTCCTCTAATCATTATTCAGTAAAATGTTTGGGGGTTTTTTTTGCCTCAGAGCTGAGCTGGGTCCCTGTAGGTGGCACTGGGTGGTGATAGTTGGCGCTGGTACTAAAAAAGGTCCAAAGGATGAAACAGAAATGAAAACACACACAGATAAAAACCAGCGGCATATTAGCATTCACACAATACAGTGGTGACAGTTAAGGTTTGTGCAATGATAAAGAATGTGATGAATATAGAGTACCTTGCAAAATTATTCATACCCCTTGAACTTTATCACAGTTGGTCACAGTAAGCCATAAACCTCCATGCATTCTGTTGGAAGTTCATATGAGAAACAAAAACAAAATGCATCGCTATGAAACAAATATGGGTTTCAAAAGATTTTACATAGATGGAAATCTGAAAACTGTGCTGATTACTTTTATTCAGTGCATTGGAGAACCATCTTTTATGGCAAATACAGCTGTAATTCTTTCATGAGTCATCTGGAGACTTAAAACAGCCCATTTTTCTTTGGTTCAAAATGGTTAAGATCAGTCAGCTTGGACAGATAGTTCTCAAGACTTGCCACTGGTTCTCAATTAGCCTTAAGAATATAACTTTGAATAGACCATTCCACTATGTGCGCACTTTGATTTTAAAGGGGCAGTATCATGTGTTTTCCAAGCAAAGGCTGTAGTGCTAAGCAAAATCAAGTAACCTTATTACTTTGAGTTGTTATAAAAATGCTATCTGTATCAAATGTGACATACAGAAAATTTTACTTCATAATTTAGTGCCCTGAAAAGGATTTCTCAAACATTCAGGTATGTTTTTGATGAGGGAACAATATTGCAACATGATGTAGAGCTCAGACAATCTAATTTACGTGATACTGAGAACCATTCCAATGCAGCTCTGAATTTGTTCCAATGTTGGAAGGTAAACCTTAACCCTGGCCTCAAGTGTCCTCAACATATAATTGCCCTGTTTTTCCATCCATCTTCTAATAAATTGTACACAGTTTCTCTTCATCATAATGTTACCACCAATGTGTTTCAGTGTAGGAATAGTTTGTCAGTAGTGACAGCTTTGGATGTACACAGAAAATTCCTATTTGTCTCTTCTGACCAGAACACCTTCTTTCCCCTGTTATGGTTTGTCCGCCCTTTAAATTGGATTGTAACTTACAACATATGACTTTAAGAGCATTTTTCTCTTTGCCACTCTTCATTGAAGGCCAAATAACAGACAATCTCACCTGAGCTGTGGCTCTCCGGTACTCTCTACAGTTGCCATGGGCATCGTAACTTATTCTTTGAAAAATGATCCCCTTTCCAAGCCTGTCAGTTCAGGTGGATGGTCATATCTTGATAAGATTTGCAGTTGTACCACATTGTGTGAACTATTGGATAACAGGTTGAACAAGCGCTCTGCGAGAGATTGAAAGCTTGGGAGATTGTTTTATAATCTAACCCTTCTTTAAAACCTCTCTACAGCGTTTTCCCTGATCTCTCGGCTGTGTTCCTCCTCCTTTATGATGCTGTTTTGTTCACTAATGTGTTTTAGCATTCCTCTGAGGCCTTCACAGCACTGCTAAATGAAGGCAAATTCTCTAAACTGTGAAAATATTTTAGACTCCCCCTTTCAAGTCGGCATGAAAGAGGATTTTCTTTTGCTGTGTGAGACACAAAAACTTCACTCTGGCATCCAGAAGGGTGACAAAATGTAAGCCTTATCCTCCATTGGAGGTGGGAATGGGTTGCGTTTTCTTTTTTTTTTTTTTTTTGCAGGTTTTAAATCACAGCTAATCACTGTCATCCATGACCGATCACCTCAGGTAAACTGTCTGTCACCCGTGTTATAGCTACGGGTGAAGCTGCTGCACCAAAGGGCTCCAGTCTTCAGCCTATCATGTCACCTAGAGGCAAAGTTCCTGCATAAGGAACAAAGCAAGTGACGTAAAAGACCTTCATCTTGTCTGAGTTGGTGTTATATTATTTTTTTTATTTTTTTATGTTTTTGCAGAGATTTTACAGGAAGTACCTAAAAAGTGTAATTTTGTGAGTTTACGCCAACTGATTTCAGTTTGCTTCTATAAACATCGACAGACACGATTCTCATGTTGCCTTGATGAATTATGTACATATTATACATGAGTTAACTCACAATTTTGGGTTTCTGTTTAATTTCCATAGCCTCATATAAAATTTACTGTAGCTTGATGCTAATTATAATTTCAAACAGTTTTAAACCGACTGATTCCAAAGTAAAACTGCGTGATTGTTTTATTAATGTCTTTCTGAGGTGATGCAGTTCTTTGTACATATCGTATTCTGAGTAAGTAATAACTCCTAATAGACATTTGCATACTTATAATTAATGAGCTACATCTATCCGTTCAGTCTCACATTCGCATGTCATGATGCTTACCTTGGATTTCCCAAACGACCTCTTCCTGGTTGGGAACTGTGAAGGTAGATTTCTTCCGTTGCACAAGCTAAACATTTGCATCATCATTTTATCATTCGTTAAATCATAAATCTTATAATACTTCCTTCCAGCTGTCCCAGATTTGACTTCTGGTGTTAATCTGGATCATGAAATGTAAATAAGGTGCTAAAATCGGTATGCATGCCAGTCACAACACTGAAACTCGCCGCATTGAAACAGATCAAACGGACCAAAACATATCGCAGGATAAACCACACTCCCAACATGGCAGCAGTCCTCAGCTACAGTTGCTCCTTTCTCAAGAAAATAATAAATGAACTACAACATTTCTGAAGAAATTTAAACAGAGCCTGCCAAAGTGTGCCCGTCGGTTGGAACCCAGCATTCTGATGCTACAAATTAGCATCAATGCTAAAGTAAGCTGCAACGTATTCAATGGCATGTTGAGAGTCACAAGCATGTTGAGTAACATGGACTTATGCCATCCAGTCTGTTGAAATTCATGTACAAGTTAAAACGAGCTCAATATTAGCCTAAATGTTGTGAGTAGCATGTGGGGCATCGCTAGCATGTTGTCTTACATTGACTTCCTCTATTCACTGTGCTAAGCGTGGCTAATAAATAAGAAAAATAGCTAAAAGCATTTTTTTAGGAAAAAGACTAATGCTAATGGGAGGACAGTGAAATGCTAAAGTTTGTGATAATGCACTAACCTGAGAGAAGAAAAAAATAAAATTTTTATATGTGTGTTGTGTGTTATGTCTTTGTGGACCACGAGACTATTGAATAAAGCTTCTCTCTCTCTCTCTCTCTCTCTCTCTCTCTCTCTCTCTCTCTCTCTCTATTGCTTTCTCTCTCTCTTTCTCTCTCTCTCTCTTTCTCTTTCTCTCTTATAGAAATTTATTGCTGGCCCAAATATAATGACAAAACACACTTGCTGCAGCCACTTAATGATGAACTTTGTTATTTTTTAAATTCAAATGAAAAATCAAATTCACATCACACCAAGCTAATATTATGTAGTTCTGCTGTTTTGTACTGTCGGCACAAACTTGCAGCTCAGTACTTCCCTGCTTTTCTCTTTGTTACTGTCAGCTCTTCAGAGAAACTAGCTGCTAGCGGTTCTGTTAATTCATGATTATTCTGTTACAAAACTTAACGCTGTGTTCCTGTCGCTCCCCATGATTAAAGTCATAATTACAATCCTCTGCACTGATAGCAGACGGCATGTCCATAAACAAGTTTTACTAAATATTGTACAATAACCGAAAAGAGAGATGTAACTTCAATCATGAATATAGATTACCCAAAAACTCTACAAATTATAATGAAATACTGCTACTTCCGGTGAGTGCCGGAAGTAAGACTCATAATCGTTTCCCCAGTAAGCCTCCCAGGAATAAGGTAGATAGAATGTTCAGTTCCAATGGTATCAATGATGTATCAGTGATGTCATCACTCTATGATATCACAAGGGAATCTCTCTCTTGAATGTAGCTCACAGAGAGAGTTTTCTCAGAACTGTTCCACAGTTCTATCGCGACAGATCACTCTTCAGAGCACATACGAAATTTATCGAAACAAACGGGATATCGATTCCAGATATTACACTCCTTTCAGGGAAGCAAGAATTTACCAGAATATCGACATGAAGCAACAACAGATTGGTTGTGAACATGAAGCTTTTCCAGCTGAGCTTTCCTGGGACGACATGATGGACCTTAACATCCAAGTCAACTACGACGCTGTCGTTTTCCCTTTGGAAGATGACAGCGACAGCCCCATTGAGCCGGAAGATGAATCAGCAGAGATCCATGGAGAATCAAGACTTTCCGGCGATATTGAGAGTCCAACATCATTGGAAGTCAAGCAGAAAACGACTCCTTCTGCTGGTTTTGAGATTACCCCCTCAGTGGAAGTTGTGGAAGAGACTAGCCATCACATCAGAGATCTCACAAAACAGGTAGATGATCTTAACCCTCGTGTGTGCGAGGACTGAGGGAAACGTAGAGGACTATGCCAAATGATACAAGTTTTACATGTGTGGGGATGGTTGGACCACATTTCTACATACAAGGGTTAAAAAATAAACGTAGAGTAAGATTTTTTTTCTCCATGAGGAAAGAGACCGAAGGATTGCATATCAGGCTGAAGTCAAATTACAGCAGGAGGAGATTCAAAAACTGCAAAAAATGTTAGAAAATGAACGTCACCAGCAAGTTAAATGTGACCATGGAAGAAACGTGCCAGAGATTAAAGACGTATCAAAGGTTTCTTGCTCTTCCAAAGCAAGAAACCTTGTTGAAGAAGAGCACTCTTCTTCAACAAAAATGCTCTTGTTGAAGAATGCTCAACAAGAGCATTCTTCAAAAGCTGGACTACTTCAAGAGGGAGGCTGAAAAATACGCTTCCCGCAATAAAGGTCTGATAGAAGTAATGATTGAAGAATACCGAGTGAGACTTAAATATGAGGAGCAGCTCAAAAGTCACTCTGACCAAACTTCCAAATTCAAAGCTCAGCAGGAAATGGTGAAATCTCTGCAGGGTCAGGTTGCAGACCTGAAGGTGAAATTGAAACTTGCTCTAGAAAATAATCGTCCTAGAGTCTCCGCCCAACCAGAGGTCACCCTGCAAACAGAAGGTTACCTACAAACAGAGGAGTCCAAGCAAAGACAGACCTTGAGTCAACGAGGGGTCTCCATGCATAGCCTGGCTCAGGCTTTGCACCGACCCACTCCCAGATTGCAAACAGAAGCCTCCCTACACACAGAGGAGTCCAAGTAAAGACAGACCTTCAATCAACCACGGAGGTGTGAAGAAAGATGGACCTCCAATGAACCAAGGAGGTCCGAGAAAAGACGGACGTCAATGCGACCAACCTCCACAGGTAGTATGGAGGGCCTTCATGTTGGCATTGGCGTGAAGGCCAATCTATGCCCAGCTCGGCCTTTACGCCGACCCACACCGAGGTGGCACTGACCTAGGTCACTATCCAACCTCAGTTTTAGCAAAACCCAGGTTTTGCTAAAACTGGGCATTATGGAAATTGGAGGCTTTACACCAGGGGTGCCCAAATTTGGTCCTTGAGGGCCGGCATCCTGCATGTTTTAGTTCTCTCCCTGGCGGTAGTAACAACGTCCTCAGCAAATCAATGTTCTTCTTAGGCCTTCTAATGAGCCATCATTTGATGCAAGTGTGCTAAACCATCTGATATGCTAAACCAGGGAGATGGTTTAGCACACCTAAACCATCTCCCTGGCTTAGGTGTGTTAAACACACGAAATGTGTTTTCGATGGTGTGTTTTCGTTGGTGTGTGTTTTGAGCGTCAGGTGCATCTGTCTATGTGGAGGCGTGTCGAGGGCTATTGCGGTGCTATTTTAACCGTTTGGAACATTTGACACATCTAGTGCATCCAACACTCCACATAGACTTTGAATGTAAACCAGACTCGCCTGATGCTCAAAACGTGTTTGGTGTGAATGCACCATTAGAATGTTCAGTTCCACTGGTAACAATGACATCAGCAGTGATAACATCGCTCTTTGATGCATCAAAGGAATCTCTCTCAAATGCAGCACACAGTGTTTGTCAGATCTGTTCCTGTTTCAGATTTATACATTATAAGTTATGAAACTTCTCCAGGAGCATTGTTAAAATTATTTGAAGGCACAGAATCAGCCCAGTACAGGCTCACATTCTCAGGTGAGAGAGATTCACCTGGTATAAAGTTAATTTTTCAGTCCTGGAATTGCATTTATTAACTTAATCAAATCAAAGTATGCCATGAATATGTGTGCATGTACTCCAACTTCAGTCCACAGCATGCTAGTTTTTTTTTGTTGCTTTTTCCACCACTAGATGATATGCAAATAAGTTACAACATAAACAGCACTATTCAGAAATAGTAACTGAGTGTTCCACCATGTCTGTAGTTCTGACATGCCGCCATCACTGTAGTTCTAAAGAGCAGCTCAGAGGGGCAGACTAAATTCTATGTCTACTTTGAGTCTATCTGGCACAGTTTTGTGTCAGACTTTTTGTTTTGAGTTGAATTTGGCTTGTTTTTTACTAATTATGTCAACACAGTTACTTGAAATACCAATAAAAGTAATAGCTCCCCTCATGGGATTGAGCCGCACGTGATGATATATATACATAAATTGTGAGAGGAGAGGGGATGCAATGGTACGAGCCGTGCGTACCACTGCATGAAAGCGGCAGTTATTTTGAGGTGTAGAACAATAGGTTCGTTCGCAAGTCAGTCACTGCCCTCCCTATCCATTGCTATGGCAGGCCCCAATGATTTATTAAAGACATTAAGCACCTGTCCACCTCATCTGATCATTGTTATTACATTTTTGTATTCATTTAGCTCCTAAAATTAAAATAAAACTGTCTGTGTGACACATATCTGGTATTTAATGCAAACCCTACATGGATTCTCTTGATTATAATGAATCTGCAAAAAATCTGGGCTCTCCCATTGAATTTGAATTAGAGGTGTTGAGTTTTGCTTCAAAATATCAAATGATCAGATATTGGACTAAATAGAGATATTTGAACATTAAACCAACCATTAGTGTAAATCAATGGGGATGATGCTAATTAGCGCTACAAGGCACTTGAGAAATTAAGCAGACTTTTAAACTCTCTAATTATTTTATTGATGCTGCGAATGCTCCAACAAAACTTGCAAGGTTTTAAATATAGTTATATATGAGTTCCCAAGGCCTTTTTCTGCAACATGAAATCAGTTTAAACCAGTTGAATTTCTATGTATGTGACTGGTCACAACAAAACCAGGTACAAGGAAGGTGTGCAAACAAAAGTTAGCTTTTGCCTGACTTATCGAGTGAGAAATATATCATTTGAGTGATGCTGTCTTTTCTTGTCCTTTGAGTTTAGTCTGTAGTTGTCTTAGTATTTATCTTTCACACAGATGAACTCAGTTGGTTGTACTTTAATGGTGTCAAAATGAAAGATACAAATTCAAAGGAACACCACATATTTTAAATTGATATGTAAAAATCTTTAAAAACTTGCACCATTTTCTCTTACAGTTCACAATGATGTGCTCCTTTGTTTTGGCCTCATATAAAGTTACAAATGTATATCAAAGTTAGCAATTGTCACATAATGAATGTAAATCTTTGACACTATTATCAATAGTATTTATCTGTGGGAAGCAAACTGGATCCATGAATACCTCACAATCTTTCTTTTTCTCTCTCTCTCTGTTTAAGATTTCTGTGAGCACACAAACCTGCTGTCTCGTTCTCTCTCTTTTTTTGTACTGGTGGAAAATTTACATATTTTAATTAGGGACACCATTTTTCAAGGACATAAGATTTGCTCCCAATAACCCAGCAGGTACCAACTTCAAGAATCTCACAGAGACTTTTAGGATCTTTCTTCCAGAGAAACTCAGAAAACGAACTATTTCCGAATGCATAGTTGTTGTCTTTTTTTCTTCTTTTTTTTTTAACTTTGACATATGAAGCTTAAATCAATGTAACTTTCCAGTTCTGACTTCCACTGCTTTACCACATGAATTAAGATTAGTTTGTTGGCTTATTTTACCTGATGTCTTAACTGTGTGGCAAAGCGAGGTACAACCCCGTGCATAATTAAAGAAAGTAAGAAGTCGATAGTGTAAACATTTGTTGTTTACTTCAAGCTGTTAGTTGGCTTGGTGGTCACTTTACAGGCATTGATGCTTGCATGAGCAGAGGTTTCATCACTCAGTGCAACGCTTTCGTCATTGTGTGTAATGCAACTCCTCTGTTACCTTGCAATGATACAGATTACACCGCATGAGCACATTAAGTATGGCTTCTTAAACAGAAATCCCGAGTGCTGACAGCAATGAGACGGAGTCCACTACAAACAGGCAAGTGCTCTGGGACTTCTCCCACCGCTGCAAAAAAAAACCAAACTATACTCTGAAAATCATATTTATATCGTCAGCAAGAGCTTATAATAACAGCATTGTGGAAATGTTACTTTGATACCTCTTACATTTTGCCTCCAATGAGCCAGAGTAAATGTTCTCCAGACATTCTGTAGGTTTGTCCTAATTATTGGGAGGACTTTGGCTTGTTTTGTCAGTTTTCACTCGTGTACCTGACACTCGCTGCACATTTCATTCCCTCCAAATGTCATGATTTTGCAGGTTTTTATTGTTCTGAAGAGGAGTCACCTGCAACGGGACATTTGAAGTAGCAAAACAAAGAGACGCTTTGTCCCCGCTTTGAAAAGCAGGAGTGATTGAAAGTTCTTTTCAAGTTTCATGGTTTACCGTGAGAACATGAGGGATTGTGACTCGAGTTACAAAACGACTTTGGGTTGATACACAATGACTTGATCATGAGTGCCAATCGTTGACTTTGTGTTTAAAATCTTCATAAAGTAAGTTTATATGTGCATTTTTAGGATTTTAAATACATAAGATCTGGTGTTAAAATATAACAAGTCCAGGGTCAGGTTTGCATAATCAACTTGAGTTTTGTTTTCAGATGTTAGAGCAGGTTGGACAGACATAGTTGGTTTCTACGTCCATCAACATTTTGCTGACTGCACCCAGTTTGTCTCCAATAGGCTAAGTCATTAAAGGACATGCCACGCCATCATCCTCCTACCACCTCCTGTCATCTTCTTCGTCGTTCCTGCCAGTAGTAACATCGGGTTGGTTTCCCATTGGAGTTTTGCGAAATACAATAATTGAAATACAGACAAAAAGACACCTCATCTCTGTGCAACAAGTTGTTTTATTGAAAAACTTGAATTTTTTCAAAGTTGGCACGTTTACCTTGAACTTTTTTTTCATAACTCCAATTTAACATTTTAAGGTTAATGTGACTCATTTTTTCTGGTTCAAGGTTTTCCTTACGAGTTGTCTTCTTAACCATACAACACTTTTTGGAACAAAACCCTAACATGCAGTTTTGATGGGTAAATTTCAGGACTCCAGGGTTAACTTCAAGGTCGTACTGCTGAACTATTTTCCTCACATAGACTTCTTATAAGCTACCTTCCAAGAAACTATTCCACAAAGTATGCCGTGTGATGGGTTTTGAACCAAGCCAGGCCTCATTTTGGTGATGAGTATCTTCAGTAAAGCTGTTGATCCACAACCTTCTACATCCGCCAATTCCTTCCCGTCTTCCGTCTCTCCTATCCAGCTCTTCTCAGACATTAGTTAATGCTATTCAAGAGTCAGTGTAAAATAGATGAACACTTGATCATGTATCCAGGCGTCTTGTCCTTGAAAGAAATGTATCTTCCATGTAGGGAGGATGCAGCTTGTGTTGAATTATGCCTTCACTTGGCAATAGGTTAGGGTTAGAAAGGACATCATCATCAACCGCATCTTCTCCACATTCCAATCCAATTATTTTGTCTCTATAACTAATCAAAATACTTAAGAGAAATAAACAAAATGGTAGCAATTCATCCATATGAGGTAAGTGGTTTGTTTAAGGACACAGAATGGAAGTTTCTTTCTTTTGGACGCAGATGTAAATTGAGCTGGAGTCGTGTCAGATTATTTTCAGAGGAATGTTTGTATGTGACGCCTCTCAGCGCTTACACATGAACCATTCTGGCCTGAAAGGCATCCATTAACTAATGGATAATACATCTCTTAGGTCCAAGTCTGTACTGGATTTTTGTCAGCTGTTGTTCGATCATGAGATTTTAAGATGCTGTTTATCTGCTGTAGAATGTTCTGTACTCATTTTACTGGACCACATGTCTAATTTTTTAATCACACGCTTCACTCCCATGATCAGCTGAGGCTAAACAAACGAATGAAGACCCCAAAGGGTTGTAACAAGGACACTGTAAAAGTTGAAAATAGAATACATTTATTTAAAACAAACTTGGTAAATGTACCCCAGGTAAAAAGATGAAGCAAAATAAGTGTATACGTTTTGCATCAGACATTAACTGGACCTTTTTTAACAACCTTAACCCTTGTGCTTAGAAATGGGGTCCAGCCAACCCCACACAGGTAAAACTTGTATCGTATCACACGCACAAGAGTTAACACTGCCTATCAGCGTAGTTACAGAACAAGCCAACTTTCCACCTCTAAGCAGCAGCACTGTTGTTGGTGTACTAACACGTTCCTCTCAATGTACGAAACAAACTGCAACGGCGTAGAAAATGTTTCCAGTTTTACATACTTTCCTTACTTGATTCTTTAAGTTATTTGAAGCTAGCTGGAGCTGCTGAGATCTTAAAACTTGTCTTCATCCCAGTCACAGTCCCACCCCCTCCATTTTACTGTTTTGTATTATTCTGCCTTTTGTATCCTTTTATCTTTTTCTCCCTCTCTGAATTTCCCAGGTCTCTCTTTTGTCCCTTGAAGTGAATGCCTCTTGTGCCAGCAATATTCCACACATGATGGTAGATCATAAAGAATCCCGTATTTCTTGATAAGGCTCGGATTCGAGGGTGGTGTTCTCCTGAGCCAGAAATTGTTTTGTAGGTGTTTTTTTTTTTTTTTTCTCTCCCCCACCCCCTGCAGATCTCTGGGCTGTGAGCAAAATCAATTGGCTTGTAGCAGAAAGAGAATGAAGTGTGACACTGTGTGGATTTAGCATAATGTAAACCCATTCCGCTTCACTGAATTTCTCATTAGATAAACCTCGATTTAACTGGGAGGTACGTTATGGATAAATGTCTTACTTAAGAAAAGATTTCTAGCAGAAGCTGGAAGCCCCCAGACAAGATTTCTAAATGGTCAATAAGTCTTTTTCAATACAGGAAAGGTGTAGTGTCTTGTTTAAAATGTTAGAAAAGGAAAAGCATTGTCGGTATGGACAAGAAAGTCATGTTCAGTGCTTAAGAGCTAATATTGGAATGTCAAAAGCTTAAACTAAGTCGGACAGGATAAAAACACAACCTTGGGATTTAGTTTGAAGCTGCCTAGTTTTTTTTTTTTTTTCTATATTCCTGTAGTCTGACACTTTCCCAGCTTTCGTAGTTTATCAAACCGTCCTCATCTATTGATTTAGTTGGCTTAACTTAAAAAAAGGAACAAGGAAAAGTGCTTCATGGTAAACTTTATGTTTATCCAGGTGAATACGTTAGCATGTTCATTTACCTTGGAATTTTCTTAACAGACCAAAACAAAGTTATGCTGCATATATGTGAAGAGGAAGGAAGATGTCTGTTTTCATGTCGTTGTTTTTGTTTTTTTAACAAATAAAAGTGGGAAGTGTGGCATGCATTTGTATTTAATCTGACACCCCTAAGAAAATGCAGTGGAAATAAAACATTGCGACAAAATTGTGTTTCCTAAAAATGAAATCACTCGGACCAGCCCTGAAAAGCTTCAGTCCAACTTTGTTTGCTTAAAGAAGACTTTTGAAATGGGCTCTTTCAATTTAACTATTTTTATATGGTTAAAATAGTTAAATAACAAACTTCAGATAGGCTTTCACAAGATAAGTACATAAATACTAGAAATAATCACCAGGGATGCACAGTATGTCTGCATTGATGTTGGTATCAGTATTGCTGACAGTGTCAAAAGTCTGGAGAAATTTATATAATCTGATATTGGTAAATATATCAGGTTGGTACCTGATATATCAGTCCAAATTTCCATATCGGTGCATACCTAATAATTTCTCTTCTGCCTAGTAAATTCACCTGAAACAATAATAGTTCATTTCTTATGTGAACCTGGACAAAATTACACAAAAATCTGAAATTATATTCAATATAAACATTATAATAAAAAGCAGCAATCTCTCAAAGACACTTAAATAAATGTTTGCAGACTACTCCAGTATTTAGTTTTCATCTTCTTCGTTCTCAGTCAACCAATAGATGACCAGCCTTTTTTATACTTTTGGTCTACATGTGACCTTTGGCATCTTTGTTACACACAGAAACACACGCGCCAGCTATGTGCACGATTCCACCCACCCATTTGTTGTGACCGGGAAGGTAGGAAGGAAGTTTATTTGTTCGGCTTGTCCAACAGAATATGAAAAGTGGGCATATCTGGAGAAAACAGGATGTTTGGTCACCCTAAATAAATCCGACTTACATGTAATCTCAGTATGATGTCCTGTGAAGGCCTCAGAGTTTTGTTGGAGAACATCAATAAATCATCAGCAGCATGCTGATGATTTATCCTCCACACAGTTTAAGGAAATAGTTGTGAAGAAGTTCATAGCAGGGTCAGGTTATAAAACAAACGTCATCCTGTGAAGCTCTCACATTACAACAAATACAATGTTGTAATGTGACAAGGCGCATGGAAAAGTTCAGTGGGTGGTGTTGCTAAGGTATTGTAGATCTTGTGTTAGGTTTTTCTTTTTTTAAGTACAAAACTATTCATTTGAAACACAAGCCATACCTCAGAAATGGATTTTCATCAGCTCATACAGGCCGATTATAGTTAAAAAAATGCAATTAAGTTTGTGTGTTCTAGTGTAAATCTTTTAGTAAAGTCTTCTGATGCACTAACATGAGTAAAATGTCTTCAATTGAGTTCTTCTGATCTTAAAACAGGCTTTCCCTGTACAAAAGATGTTGGAGTTTGAATCAAGCTAGCCTTACCACACCCCAAATGTGGCTGCTATGAAAAGAGGTGGAAATTTATGCATTGTGAAGGAGCTGTTTTGCTATCTGTAGGTCTTGTTTTTATTGGGGCCTGCCAGATATTTCATAAAACCTCACAAAACTGTCAGCTTGTGAAAAAGGGAGCATAAAATTTATCCTGTAAGACAAAACCAAAAAGAAATACTCTTATACTTGTAGCAAGCTCTTTGACAGGAAAACACATAATTGTTATCTATCTATCTATCTATCTATCTATCTATCTATCTATCTATATATATATATATATATATATATATATATATATATATATATATATATATATATATATATATATATATATATATATATATATATATCAGGCAATACAATATTTAGTTCAGGCAATACAATATTTATTATTTAAAAAAGGAATTTAATTGTTAATTTGCATATTCTAATGTACTTATAATATTGTATAAAAAGACTTCCCTGGGTAAAAAAAAACTGCAGATTGTGCTGATTTTTTTAAAATCTGATTAATCAATAGGATAATCGATTACTAAAATAACTGTTAGTTGCAGCCCTACATGTAGTTTAACTAGGACTGAGTTGGAATAATGTAATTTAACTTAAAATAATTGTCAGTTGGAGTCCCAGCTGCAAAAACATTTCAGTCTGTGAAGAGTTCATGTTTTTAAAAATTGTTTCAGCTACCACACCAAAAAAAAAGAAAAAGAACTGTTATTTAATGTAAAGTCTAAAATTAATATGGCATTAACATAAAAGATGTTAATATGCCATTAACACTCTGTTAATGGCAAAAAGATGTTAGTAACATCTTTTGTGTTACTAAAACCTTACTCCATTTCAGTAATTGAGTAAGGTGTTTGAACAGAAACTACTGAAGTAGTTTATTGTTTTGGGACTTGAAAAGCCTCTTATGTGTTTTAAAGAAAGGTCTACCCCTTCCAAGCATTTCCGTGACACCAACCTTGATTATTTCCTCTCTGCAGATGGGAATGACCCATAGTTTCCTCCAGAGCTTTGTCTTACATATGAGAAGAGCTTCTTCTTTTTATGCAGCCTTTGCAGAAACAGCTGAGGCTGCCATTCCTTTGGAGGAAAACACATTTGTT
Organism: Poecilia mexicana; assembly: GCF_051168715.1. Lineage (NCBI taxonomy): Eukaryota > Metazoa > Chordata > Actinopteri > Cyprinodontiformes > Poeciliidae > Poecilia > Poecilia mexicana. The sequence continues at coordinate 30,795,286 of NW_028263382.1, read as the reverse complement.
TGACTGACAAACACTTTAATGTGATGGTCATATGAAAGCAATCCATTTTTGAACACCAAGGACACATGGATTATTGGAAAAAAAAAAAGTTACCCGGCTTGTGCGACTCAATTTCAAGAAAAGACTCAGGGAAAGAAACCGAACGCAGCCGTTTTGTCTCTGAAAGACTTTTGAGTCGTTGCTCTTGTTTTCCGAAAGAAACGATTTCAATGTTCGCGTCTGTCAAATCGATTGTATCCCCCTCCATTTTTCCTCTTATTGATGCATTTCTGAATAGTTCTACTGTCATGGTGTGTAAAGTGATTTCACAGTGTCTCAGCCATCCTTCCTGGAGTTAATTGCTCAAAAGAGTCCCTGCGCAGTTAAACCCAAACAGGATTAAACACCAATTGATCTTCCCCCTCATGCTTCACACTGACAACCTTTACCAATTAATGTATACTGGAAAGGCACTAACAAGCATTAGTCCTTGCCGCTAATCACACTCTGTTTTACAGAGCTGCAGTTTTTCTCCCTTCTTTTTTTTTTTTTTTTTTTGGGTCTCTCAACACAACTCTTTAAGACATTAATCAGACATAAATCATGTAAACTCAGCGTATTTGCTCTAGAAATGTGATGCCTGTACAAATCCTTTCTTTGACTGCTACAACATCTGCCGCATTTAACAAGTCTTGATAAGGCTGAAGCGCCCTTAGGAAGCTTTAATCACTGCGTTTTATTCGACGTATTGTCGTAAACCTTTTTCTGTCAAGATTTGCGTTGATTATTTTTGTCACCTTTTTTTTAGCAAAATCAAATTAAGTTTCCTTCAATTATGCTAAATATATTAAAAACTATTTGAAGGAAAAATTACTTTGCACCATAGCTGTAACTCACATCTTGAAATTGACCTCCGTCTCTTTAAGAACTTCCTACCGTCTCCAGCACTCTTCTTTCAGCATGTCATCACAACAATGCTTCTCCATTATGCCGCTGACAGCCACTCTTAGGCGCCTTGCACTAAGAAGTGGTTCATATGATGAGCTCAGCGGACCTGCAGTTCCACCAGGTGCTTGCTAGTTGCTGCTGCCGCTCGTCTGGAGGAGCTGAGTGAGGGAGACCCATGAGAAGGACAGCAGGCTGCGTGAGCCTGCTGTTAAGAACCACCAAATGGTTGCCATGGGAAATTCAAGGATTTCTTAAACAGGCATGAATGAATCAAAGCGAGACTCCAGGTAATATGTCGTTCCAGGGAATGACATAACATGATTTAGATCTCAAAAAAGTCAGTTTTGCAATAATACCCCTCCCCCACCCCGTCTTTTAAAACTTTCTCTGCTTTATATTGGAGACTTGATCTTTCCACACGTCAAAAATACGATAAACTTTTTCCAACCCAAATGTAGTAGGTTTTTTGTTTTTACCTAATGATTCTGATATGTTTTTTAAGGAAAGATAATGTACTTACTGGATCAATTCGTGTTAAATAAACCAGTTCCCTACTCTGAAATAATTTATCACTTCACTACTTTTCCAGTAAGAGATTCCAACGCATTTGCTTTACACTTTAGTGTTTTGTATGAGGTTGAGCTAAATTTGTAACCAACGGAAACACACACACACACACACACCTACACACACACACACACACACACACACACGCACACACACACACACACAAAGATATTGCTCTGCATCTTTGGATGAGTTTTTCAACCCACCATTTTTCTGAGCTCTGGTAATATTGATCAAGGAACGACGCTTCAATCTCTTGATCCACAGTTGTTGCTGAATAACACAAGGTATTGAATATTGAATGATCAGCCCCGGGGGAAATTAACAGGGAATCACAGCAAACGGTCCGTATCAAAAGTCGAGTTAAAATGACAGTGGCAGGAAAGATGGTGAGACGGCACTTCGGGGTTGGAAACGTTCAAAACGCTTAGTGTTATCTATTGAAGTCGTGGCGCTGCAGGTGCTGTGGGGGCCCTCGCTCCAGCTCCTTCTCCCTTCCTGTGTACACACTTGACTCCTCTGAGAAAAGAGCAGCAACATCTGTTTAACCTCAAGCACTTTTGTCCAACTGAGGGATTAATGGATAAAGGCCTGTCAGCGGAGAAACCGGAGCGAGCGGTTGCACTCAGTCCCATTTAGTCCCGTTTAAAAGCACAAGTGCAGTGAACAAAACAGCTGTTCTCCAACTTACTTCTTGCTTATCTTGCAAAAATGCTCAAACAAAAGGATGCCCCCGGAAGAAAGAACAGCAAGCTTCAAGGCTGCGATATCACACAAAATCTCCGGTGCTGGGGGATTTTCTGCACAGAGGGAACCTTGAACAGGCTGCTTTCAATGCTGGGCAGATGTACTGTTGGAATCCAACATTGTCTCAATTATAGCCAAGTCCCAGATCTACTTTTTGTGCCAGTTGGAAACAAAACATTGTGTATTTACAATTTTATTTCTCCTGCTGCAACCAGCAATAAAACCGAGAAGAAGAGGAGCCCGAAGGCATATATTGCAGAATGAGTCATGTTATTGTAGCACTATAATCCTACAACTGCAGGCTTGCCAGTTTGATACAAAATCACCATCGAACGCATAATGACTGTTTTGCGACATAGAAAACAGGGAAAAAAACCATGGTCATTTACACACACACACACACACACACACACACACACATGCAAACGCACAAACACACCAGGCATTCTGCAGGTTTCACCAACTCACACTTAAGGCTTTTAAAAGCCTTTTTTCAGATCACTGTTAACGAAATTCAAGACCTATTGCACAACAGAAATATACCATACAAAAGAAAATCACATTTATCAACTTGTGTTTGGATTGTTTTGTGTCAATTCAGCTTTCTAAGTTATCAAAATAAATTAGTTCCTTCTAAGCCTTTGATTAGCATTTTGAACCCCATCCCAGCCTAATTATGTGTTCCCTTTGATTACTGCCCCCATCTTAGAAATGATTAATGTGTCCTTAGCAAACAGATATGTACCACAGGCTTTTAACATAGCTCTAATTAAACCTTTACTTAAGAAACATTCTCTTGATCAAGATGAGTTAATGAATTACAGACCAATATCTAATATCCCTTTATCTAAAATCCTTGAACATAGTAACTAATCAAGTTTGTGAGCATCTAAACAGTAACAACCTGATTGAAGAGTTCCAGTCAGGTTTCAGAGCTCATGACAGCACTTGAATAGAATTTGTGAAAGTCACTAATGCTATTCTCTTGGCCTCTCTTGGACTTGTTTCTGTTCTGGTTTTGTTAGATCTCGGTTCTGCTTTTGACACAATTACAATATTCTCTTAGTGAAGCTTGACAATGCTGTAGAGACCAAATGAACAACAGTGGGATGGTTTAAATCCTATCTGTCCAGCAGCTTCCAGTTTGTTCATGTGAATGATGATTCTTCACACTGCAGAACCCTGTGGTACGCCACAAGTAGTTACTTGTGGCGTACCACAGGGTTCTATGCTTAGACTAATACTTTTTACTGTCTATAGACATGTTATAACTTGACAACCATGCAAAATCCCATCCCCCAGCTCCCTTTTTGGAGGGTAGAAAAACTGCTCACCATTGATGACTATCATTGGGTTTACTGTCATGCTATTTGTATGTTGTCCACATAGCAAGGCAAATCTTCAATGTGCACACGATACACACAAAAAAAGAGGGACACAGTGCTTTGGTTTTACTTCTCAACACAGAACAAGGTCCAAATGTGTCATATTTATATGGTTAGTAAAATGTTTTAATTTAAAGAAGAAGAAAAAACATGGCGAGGGAAGTAGGTCAGTTATACTAGCTTGACTTTGATAACCTTCATATGTAGATGTGGTGCAGAATTTGGTGCATTTCAGTTCAATTAAGTGATTGTCGCCATGTGTTCTCACCCAGGAGGAGTGAACTCTGCAGGTCAGTGACTCGATGCTCTTTATAAATGGCAATAATTGAAACTAAGTATAGATAAAGCATCTGGTATTTGTTGCTTCTGTACATGTTTGTAACCAGCCCAAAAAATCCTACAATATCTATTGGTACTGTTGAATTTCTTCTTTATGGAGTGTAAGGTAATGGTTAGTCCACGACTTATATGCTGATTGTAATGGATTTGCTTAAAAAAAAATTAAGAAAAAAATAATATTAATGTGGGATATGGAGCTTAGTTCTTTACAAATGTGGTGAGAGGTGTAGAAATGACTACACAATGTTTGCTAACAAACATACAGCTCATACAAGTGTTGACAACCACTTAAAGAAAAACTAAGTAAGTGATAAAGGTTGTGCCTTGTTCCTGCCTTGTGTTTAGTAAAGACAGTGGAACAGAGTACTAATTAGGACCTCTCACTTCTGGAGGGAAAAAAACAATAGATTCTGTCTTCTTAAGGCTAGCTAACATCGTCTCTCTGAGGTGGGGCGTTCGTGATGCGCTTTCAGCCTTCAACCTGTTTGCACTAAACTAATTCATTGTGATGTGGTCAGTCTAGCGTGTAGTTTAATTTAACAACTTAAAGATCAGACTTCAGCGTAAACTACCTACATACAATCACAGCTCTCGGCATAGAAAACATCCAGAACCCCCCTCCACTGCTGACAGTCTCTATGGATGACATAATGCTCATAGATGAAGTGCTCGGCTTAATAAAGTGTTGCACCATTGAGCACGAGTAATGCATAAATCTATGCCTTTCCTGAGACTGATTCACCCCGTGCCCCCACTGTGTACCCCCTTTCCCCCCCAGTGTGATTCAGGCAGCTTTGACATTCACCTGCCTGCCATCGCGGGCAGAGAAACAGACCAGTAGCTCTAACCTTTACTCAACCAGCGATTTAGCCTGCCTGCCCGCGCTGATAACACACTCCATCAGAGTTGCCCCTGAGAGGAAGAAACGCAGGTTGCTCTGCGGTGCTGCTGTGCTCAGGTTGGGCCTTTAGTCACTGCCACCCATCCTCTGTGTGTTTGCCAGCATCCTCCTTTTATCTCAGCCTCGCTAGCCTCTATTTCATACACCCACTGATCCCTACCACTCCTCTATTCTACAGCACAAAACCGTGGCGCAGAGCCTTGAAAGTCACCTACATTAGCTCGCACGGCCTCCGGATGCGTCTGCCGTGCGATTCAGATGAGAAATGCCTTACTGCGGATACATGCTTGACATTTCCCTCCACTGCAACTCTATCAGCAATGCTACAATGGTATGCTGTCTGACTAATTCGTTTTCATGAGTCCCTCTCTTTAGTTCAGCACGACAACGCGTGGCATATGACAGACCTTGACGTTCTCTGCTGCTTGTTAGCTGCAATTACGGTGCCACGGTTTGGGTTTTTGATATTATCTTACGAAACCTAATTAGGATGTTGCGTATTCTTAAGATTCTCAAGCAATGAGCATATTTCTAAAGCATCAGTTCATTTGGCTTGGCCGCCTGCAACGAATGAGTAGCTAATGAGTTCTCAGGTGTTATCAGGTGCTCCCCCATCTCTCTCCTTGGGCTTTAAAAACAGAATTTATCCAAACCAGTGCTAAGAAACATAAATCCGGACAAGTTACTTTTGGAAAATTATAGGGTATTCTGTTAAATATTTTCTTAATAATGACCAACATGATTTCATGTCTTTCAGTCCGGTTCACAGGCTGAAAGACCTCCCGGGTTTGGTTTAATATGTTTTTACAGGCCTAAGTGTAGACCTGTTTTAGATGAGACTAAACAGTACAACAACAACAACAAAATACAAAATGAGCAACAGTGTCCAGAATCAAACCTGAAAATAAGAATTTAATTTGTATTCTTTAATTAAATCTGAACTTACAGCACTTGTAGACCCAGAGAGCTTTGCTTGGTCTGATACTATGTAGGCCATGGCTATGAATAGAAATGTCTTTGACTCATGTCTAAATGAGGTCTTTGTATGGCTCCTGCACTGAAATCAAGTCTGTTTTAAACTGAAGTGCATCTCATTTGTCTGATTTGTGGAGTGCACAACTAATATTTGTCCTGTCAACAGATTCTGAGCTGTGGATCTGTGCCGCTTCTTCACAGTCACCACCGACGCACATAGTGCTGTGCCATCCCACCGGACTCAAGAGTCCCAGGTAAGTCAGCCGCTCCCAGACATCCCCATAAACCAAAGGCTACCACATAGCCACATGACTTGAGCCCCTTTCTGAATTTTAGTTGTGAAAATTCAGAAAATTTGTAGCATGTTTCCTTTCTTAAATTATGCTACAAATCGTGTCTGTCTGTCACATATAGCATATTAAATTAAATATGTTAAAATGTATAGTCAGGGACGTGCACAGATAGACAGTACTGCCTTTTTTCAAATGGACAAAAAAGTGACCTTATGAAATCTTTTTCTTTCATTTTTTGTTTTGTTTTTTACAATGTAGAGTGTGTGACCTACGGTAGCATTTCTGGATTTAAAAGCCTATATCACCAGTGCCCCACAAATTTGTATTTCTGCCTGACATAATTTTATCATCAGCTGTCATGACTAGTAGTAAATCTCATTAAAGGGGCAGTATTATGTAAAATCTACTTTTTTGAGCTTTTACGTCATGCTATGATGATTTTCCCTCATCAAAAACATACCTGGAGTGTTGCTTTGAGTCTTTCATGCATGTTTGAAAAACCCTTTAATCTCCCATGGCAACCATTCAGCTGTGCAAAATGCCTGGATGGACCTAGCTCCGCCTTCAAGACGCAGCTCCTCCTCAGAGTTGAGGTTTCCAAGCTTCTGAGCTTCCGCCTCATATAGTAGCTCTCTCCCACTCTCAGCTCCTTCAGACTAGCCAGCAACAATTAGCAAACACCTGCTGGAACAGCCTAGTTACTTGCCAACGCTGGTAAAAATGTTGTTAAAGGGTTAGTATAAAGCGGTGTTGTGATGACTTCCTGAAGGCGGAGTCTCATAAAGAGTAGGAGTTTTTAAAGAGACTAAGGTGCAATTACAAGGTGTTAAATTACAAAGTCAGATTTCTTCCAAGTCAAATTTGATATATGTAGCATTTTTATAACAACTGACAGCAACACAGTTACTTGATTGTACTATAAAATGGCACCATATGCCTGGAAAATACATAATACTGCCCCTTTAATCCTAATAATTCCTGTAAGAATAATTCCATGTGTATTACAAGGTTCCTTTTTTCCCCCCACTTGAGCACCTGCCCCCAAAAATATATGTGCACGCCTTTTTTGTAATGTAGTAAAATGTGAAAAGTTCAAAGGGTTTTATTATCTTTTCAAGGCACTGTAAATACTACACAGACATCCAAATCTGTCTACATTTCATAGGTTAACCCTCTGCAGAATGGAGGGTTATGTCATACTTTGCTGCCCTGGAAGTAAAGTGTCCAATCATATATTTGAGAATATTGTGTTCCAGAGCATAGGGGGGATTTTTCTTTTTACGGAGCAGTCATCACCTAATAATGTGCAGCTGAGAGTTGTCTATTCAGCACAAAAAAAAGGTGTTCAGCTTAGACGGTTTTTTTTCACATTATTTCCCACAGACAGATGCTCACTAAATCTGTGCTCCAAGTGATTATGTTTGTCAGGACAGTGGTCTGTTTGCTGAGCAGCAGAGAGTGAGATTGGAAGGTGAGAATAGCCACCAAAGATAGACAGCTGCAGCGTTGTGTTGATTGCCACTTCCTCTCGTGTGATTGGAAATAGAGTCTTTTTTTTTGTCTTTTTTTTAAGTCTGTGTCTGCCGAGCTCTTGATGGTACCCTTCATCTCTATGCCGAGGCGCTGCAGCCGCTTTCACTCATCCTCCGTCTGAAGGACGGCGATGGAACAGGGAAAACTGTGCTTTTGCACTTTTGGTCCATGTGAAGAATAAATCACAATACTTGTGTGTATGCAATCAGACTGTTTTGCTCCTGCAATTGGAGTAACAAATTGTCTCCCTTGTAATCAGCCTCCCTTTGCCTGCTGTTCTCATCAAAATTCCCTGAATGATCTGTTGCCATGGTACCTTGAAAAATCTGCTGGTGAGATATATATATTTTTTCTTCCTGAGATGGCATTTCTCCCTTTTCTATTTTTTTCCTCTCCTCCTCCTCCTCCTGCTACAGATAGAATTACTTTGAATCAATTCAATTCAATGTTGGCGCCTAATGTAGAAACAGATTGTTAGGACAAAGAACGACTTCTGCCGGATTGTTGTCAAATTATTTCACACCCTAAATGCATGAAGACTTTTCAGAAGAACAGGGTTGGAAATTACTCTCTGCGGGGCAAGCTGTTAAATACCCAGGCACCTTTTTCCTCAGTATTCGCACATTTTTTACTGTAGACAGAACAAATATGATGGGTTTTTAGTTGATCTTTAAATGCTTCCCCTCAAAACGATTCCCCTTCAGAGGAGAAACTGGAAGCACACTGTGTTTGCCTCGCTTTCTTCACACCATGGCCTGGAGTCATGTGGGAGCTGAACTCCCATAGGAAGGTGTCTGAACTTCTATATTAGCAGCTAGTCTAAAATCGGTGGGGGTTGCTAATGCACCAGGTGTCTGAAGAAGAAGAAGAAGAAAAAAACAGCCTGGTAAAATAAAACCTCCAAACATGAAATATTACACCCAAACAACCATGCTGGGAGATAAAATTCTTGAGAAAAAAAGTGTATAGAAAATTGTTCTCTGTGTCTCTTTTGAGCTATCAAAACCTAAAGATATCTGAGATGACTAGATTTAGCAAATATTATCTCACTTTTTCGTGATGGGATTAATTGAATTCTCAGAACTGATGTTCTCCAAATGTTTCTGTTTATGTTTCACATTTTCTGGTCAGTTTGACTCATCATAGCATCATTTTTTGAGTTGATTTTGCCCTCCTCCCGCCCCCCTGCTTTTTGCTACTTGTATGCAGTTATAAGATGTCATATATTATCAGTTGCTCTCATCATTATGATCAGAATCGTATGCTTCAGTTAAATTGAACAAATAAAAAGCCAACTTATTATTTAATTGTTTAAGTTATTGAATTGTAAAGGAGTTGGACAGGCAATTGTAAAACTAATACATGTGTTTTTAAGATTTCTGATAGAAATATTTGTTACATTATCAAATGACACCATTGCTCCATTATATTGCTCTCTGGTTAAAACAGGGGTATTATGTGAAATTCACTTTTTCAAGCTTTTTATCATGTTACTATGTTATTCCCTTATCAAATACATACCTGGAGTGTTACTTTGAATCTGTCATGCATGTTTAAGAAATCCTTGAATCTCCCTTGACAACCATTCAAACATTTGCTACCACAAAGCTCCGCCTATTTCCACGAAGCTCCTCCTTGGATCTGTAGTTTCCAGCTGAGCTTTCGCCTCACGGAGCAGCCTTTATATAATGATGATATAATGCTGAAAGTGGCGTGTTGGAAAGAGTAGGGCCTTCTTAAAGAGACAGAGGCAAATTTCAAGGCTTTAAATTGCAAAGTCAAATTTATTTTAAGTCATGTTTGGTGTTTACAGCATTATTATAACAACTGAAGGTAACATGGTTATTTGATTGTGCTAGAAAATGTCCCTATGTGCCTGCTCATCCAGTCCCCTATTAAATAGGGCCAGCAGACTAGATGAGATAATAAAATAAAATGTCAGCTGGCAAACATATGGGGCCTTTAAAAAGTATTAATGCTGTATGGACTTTTCCACTGATTGTCAGATAGAGTTGAGTCTTAAATTATTGACAGATTTCGTTTTAAAGCAATCTTTTCATTTAATCTGCATGCTTCTTTTGACTGGAAACCTTTTTAAAATGTTTTCGAGTGACCCAGGTAGAGCATGAACTTGAATTTTACAGAGAATCTGTATGGAGAGGCAAAGATTTCCGTGATGGCAAATAGGTTTTCAATTTTAAAGACTTGAGAACTATCACCACAGATAAATAAAGTGTAAGAACAGAAAGCAAAAAGCTTGTGAGCAGCTGTAAAACAAAAGTGGCTATATAAAATCAATATATATATTTTCAAAAGGACTGAAAGTTTCTTGTATTTATTTTGGCTGACAAGGATCACAAGTGTCCAAAACAAGGAATAGAAGCTAAATTATTAGAAAATGGTGTGAGATATCTTCAATTTAGAAAATCAATATATATAAAAACATATGATGGACTTGAACGTTTTAATGATTATTTAGCTCTATCATTCTTTGAAACACCAGTCACTTATGAAAAATAAAGTGAAATGCAGTTGTTTACAAGTACAAAATGAAAAAACATGTTAGGAGGAAATGGAAATGCATGTGCACAAATTGGAGAAGGGGAAAATTCATCTGAATTGGTGTTTTGTACATTGATAGTTTCATGTCCGTATATAAGTCACCATATACAGTAAGAACTTAAGTGGATCTTTATATTCAAGGTAAAAACCATTTGTCACAGCCTCTCAATAAGATTTATAAGAAGCAAAGGGAGTAATCCTTCGGGCCCCTGTAGAACAATGAAAATAAAAAGGGTTATAGTGCAAAAAACAAATGTTACTGGTAACCATGCGGACATTCTGAAACATTCGAAATGCCTACAGCCTTAATTGACCATACAGAAGAATACACAAAGCATGTGTAAGAGACTGCAGGCAAGGAAAAATTCATTAACTACAGAACAACAGAAATGATGGATGATTTCATGCTTTTGTGGAAAGTGAGACAGAGTGCTCTTTGAAATACTGAATTACTAAGTGCAGTGGCTCCATTAAGAGCAAATGTGTCAAAAAAATTCATGTAAAAAGCCCTTTTAAAGTAGACCAGACGTCCTGTGTCTGCTTATTTTACTGCCAGTGAGAGGGTGTCTGTTGGTCCGAGAGACGGTGATTTAAATTTTATCATAAAAGAAGGAAAGTGACCTTTTGAATCCTTCTCTATATTACAAGTCTTAACCCGAGATCATTAAATGGGAAATCCAATTTTTAAATGTATCATTTAGCTGTTTTAATAAGGAAAAATGTCAGTTCCTTAATTACACCCAGTGATATTATTTTTCATTCTTTTAGATTGTGCCACTGAGTATTCGCCTCTCATGCACTAAATTAAGATGTTACCCCTGAACAAAATGCTGTGTGCGAAGCTTGCACTCTTAAAGATAAGCAACATCGTGGTATTGAAGAGAAGCGTGCTCGTAAGTGAGCTGTATGTCACTCTTCCCCCCACATGGCCTGTTGTTGTCTTTAAGATCTTCAATACGAGGAGACATTGAGGGCTCCTTAAAGCAATAAAGTGGTTCTTGTTATTTAGACTAGATCAGACTGGCATACTGAAAGTATGAAGCACGGACACATTTAGGATTCACCATATGTCAGTGACACAAGTCAAAAAGTCATTTCTGATCACTGCAATTATTGAAATTCAGTCCTACTTGCTTTGCTTTTGATTCCCTGTATTGTAAAGATCTGAGCACGAATGTGATTGAATAAAAGAAAGATGAACAAAGCCCACTGCATAGAGGAGTTGTGTTCATGTAATGTGTCTGGTATCACACTCTGCCTTTTGTCGTTGTCTGTTTTTAGTCCTTACCTATAGCTGTGACAGATCTGCAGGAGTGAGTTATTTAATTTGTTTGCACCTTTTAAAACTTGCTTATGACGTTGCATAAATTCAGATATGATGAGTGTCGATGTGGTGGCATCGCACGGTTGCTGCAGATGTGTTAGCTGCACATCCATGATGTAGATCTCTCATTGCCATTACATCTGAAGGACGCTCTATTGGATTGAGAGATTATCTCCCAATCCATTACACCACCTCCAACAGCCTAAAAGGTTGATAAAAGGTAGGAAGGTTTCATGTCGTCTATGCTAAGTGCTAACCAACCTGTGCCTTTTAAATTTTGTTGAGCCTGTTCAAGTTGAGGCATCAGATTGCTAACAAGAGGGCCTCAAGATTCGGCCTTGTGGCGTTATATTTGCAAGAATCTTAGTTGTAAGGAGTGGTTTTGAGCTGCTGTTGCCTTATTAAAGGAGGAGTATTATGTAAAATGTACTTTTTTAAAACTTTATTTCATGTTATAATGTTATTCCTTCACCAAAAACACAGCTGGAGTGCCTAAATGTTTGCTCTCACAAAGCTCCGCCTATTTGCCTAAAGCTCCTCCTCAGAGTGTTGGAAAGAGCAGGAGCTCCTTAAAGAGACAGAGGCCCAATTTCAAAGTGTCAATTTGCAAAGTCAAATTTCTTTTAAGTTATGTTTAATAGATACAGCAGTTTTACAATAACTGAAGTTCTTACTTGATTGTGCTATTAAAAGTTACTGCTGTATCTTGAAAATACACAATACTGCCCCTTCAAGCAATTGAAACAAATCTCCCAACTGACCGCTGACTAGCAAAAACACACAACTAGATTTTTTATCTATTCAATACTGCATAGTTTATCAATTTGATACCAAATAAATACAGGGCCAGTATTGCTGATACTGATACAATATGATACAATACGATACTTTATTACTTAAGTATATCTTAAAATTTCTGATCTCTACGCATTTGTGTGGTTTTTCCTTTAAATTATTTTAAAATGTAGGAGATAATTTTGATAAAGCTTATATGTGTCTACAATATAATTTCTGTCCATATTTACACAACGAACAGAAACAATATAAAAAGAAAACAAATTTCTGTGGACTGTTTTCTAAATGAAGTGCAAAAAAAATGTTTGAGAGCTAATCAAAGCAAAATCTTTTATTATGGTAGACTAGAGAAACTACAATATAGAAATAAAGTAAAATTTCAAGAGGGAAACCAAAACTAAAGTATCAATGTTAGTATCAATACCATACTGCTATTGACTTGTAGATATTATCGATATTTTGGATCATTCTCCAGAAACTGGAGAAGCGGGTTAGCATCTGACACCAAAAACCAGTTCACACATAAATCAACTTAAACTTTTTCAATTTTTTTATTTGATCTTGTTTTTTTTATATACTTTTATTGTGATTCAACATATTTTTTTATTCTGTTTGGTTTGATGAATTTGATGCTCTAAAGAAGGCATAAAAGTTGTCAATTGCTGAAGTACTCAACACACCTGGCAGAAATAACTTTTACGGTACAAAACCAAGAAGGTACGTTGTTTGGAACTAGATAGATTTTGGGGTGCAGAGCTTGTACTTTACTATGATTTCGATGGGAGAGAAAAAACCTTCCAGTTCCATTTACAGCATGTTAAATAACACCTTTTTACTCAGTGACTGAGAGCAGCAGCACACGGGGTGATTCAATGACTGAAATAAGGCCGCGTTAATCCGTTACAGAGCTCTGTCGGTGCTCTAATGATGCTGCTCTTCCTGTGGGCAGCTTTTTATTGTCCCTGTCACCGCGCTAATTTTAATCCCATTTCAAGGTACGCATACACATGAGACCATTCACTCACAGGTTCAACTGCTGCAGCAGAAGACATTAAGGGTCCTCTGGGTTCGGGCAGAACGGGGGGGGGGGAGTAAAAAAAAAGGCAAAAATTTTTACTGTACTTAATGGAAACTGATTTGGACAATTTGTTAAAACAGCAATAAAGAACGTCCATGTTGAGTAGAGAGAGAGGGAGAGAGAAAGAGACAATTTGAGATGTCTTCACTCACTTCGACGCATATTAAGCAACCCCAGCATGTAATGTTTCCCAGGTCATTAAGCACACCTCTGAGGATATTAGCAGCTGGGTGGTATGTACTGGAACTAAATCCGGTCCCCTCCCTGCCTTCATGTTTAGCATTTTATGGGATTGCAGGTCTGCTGATTAGAGCGGATGGATCACACTGACCTAATCTGCTATTATGCTTTCAAAGAGTACAGTGCGGTAATTTCATCACTTCAGGGAGCGCGGACTGTTAAGATGGACAATATCTCGGTAACAGACTAATCAATCACTTTTAGAGTGCATTACTGAGATGGAGCTTTACGGAAGCGCATTGCTATCACGCAGGAAAAAAAAAATTTCGAGCGCTATCACGTTATAACGTGATACGTATCTCGTTAAAACGTGATACGTATGTCGTTAAAACGTGATACGTATGTCGTTAAAACGTGATACGTATCTCGTTAAAACGTGATACGTATGTCGTTAAAACGTGATAGTTATCTCGTTAAAACGTGATACGTATGTCGTTAAAACGTGATACGTATCTCGTTAAAACGTGATACGTATGTCGTTAAAACGTGATACGTATGTCGTTAAAACGTGATAGTTATCTCGTTAAAACGTGATACGTATGTCGTTAAAACGTGATAGTTATCTCGTTAAAACGTGATACGTATGTCGTTAAAACGTGATACGTATCTCGTTAAAACGTGATACGTATGTCGTTAAAACGTGATACGTATGTCGTTAAAACGTGATAGTTATCTCGTTAAAACGTGATACGTATGTCGTTAAAACGTGATAGTTATCTCGTTAAAACGTGATACGTATGTCGTTAAAACGTGATAGTTATCTCGTTAAAACGTGATATTTATCTTGTTAAAACATGATAATTTTAGGTCCAGGAAGTGGCGGTATTATGCTAGGCTAGTACAGTGGCTAACATGAATTGGTCAGGTTTCCTTTCATGTTTGGTCTACAACATGTAGAGATACGGATGCTGCTTTGCACTGTGGTTAAAGCCATTAATAGCATGCGTACTCTGAGCAGGATCCTAAACAGAACGGGACTGCACCGAAGGAAACGTCAGTCCGGTCCTCTAGCTGTAGCGGCGTTCCTGACTGGATCGAAGCTCAAGTTGGCTTCCGATTGTAGCTTCTGATTTGGGAAATGGCTAAAGGGAGATTATAACGGAGGCTCAGACGTATTTGCTGAACAGTTTCTGTTCAGATTTGTTTTAACAGTACACCAGCTGAACAACGGCAACGGCTGTTCGTAACCAAGCAACCGAAATCAACAGAAGGCTCAATAGTGGCAAAAGACAAAACTAGATCCTGTTAAGCATTCTTCAAAATAAAAGACTTCCTCTCTCCAAAATAAATCATACAGAAAGCTTTGAATTTAATTATTTTTCACGTCACCTTTTGGAATTGTGTACAATCAAGTTAAATTCGGTGAATAATAATAATCATGTAAATTATACTTAACATATGACTTGACATATGACTGTAAATAAGTAACTAATCATGGAAATTATATTTAACATATAAATGTTAAGAAATAATTTGTTCTGCTTTAAAAACTAACATACATCGACACTTCAAATCTGGAGTAGATTATTCTAATCTACGCTAATGGCAGAATATTTCAAACCTAGTTTGTGATTTGTGAAATCTTTATCTGAATTGAAACCTC
Organism: Poecilia mexicana; assembly: GCF_051168715.1. NCBI lineage: Eukaryota > Metazoa > Chordata > Actinopteri > Cyprinodontiformes > Poeciliidae > Poecilia > Poecilia mexicana. Next base: position 30,780,017 of record NW_028263382.1, on the reverse strand, counting down.
AGCAATGAGAGATTTAAAAATATGTTTGCATCTGGAATGCATTAGAAATAAACTCCTATCACATTTACAATATTTGTTATTATTTTAACCTTCTGTTTTCTTTCACTTTTTTGTCCTAGAGCACCTGCCTTTTTGTGTGGCTTACAAGGATCCATCAGCTGGGATAATAATGCCAACAACTTTTCAGATTCCGATTTATAGTGATGCAACGTAGCATCAGAGATGAATAATCTATTCCAGATCAGAAGTGTCTAAGTATGTTAGCTTTAAAAGTTTAATAGTTAAAGATGCTACTCATCTCCTTAATTGGTCACATCAATATTATAAAAATTACAATATTGCCAAAATTCTTATATGTTTTCCAATCAGTTTCAATTTCCTCACTCCCCTTCTTCTTTAAGGAGCTAAATATAACTTTTTCCAACTTCACTTAAATGGTAAACGCCCGAGAATGAAACTGTCTCTCTTATATCTGCCATATGACAGAGGGTGTTAACAATTATCAAACCTATTATGTTATTTCAACCCAGATCAGGGCAGCAATGTTTTACTTTACTTCCAGACAGCCCCCAGCATGGGTTACTATTGTGTCCCACTGGATCTCTATGGCTATAGACTTGTACATGTACTCATCAGGCAGGAAAAGGTCAATTAAGCAAACAAAATACCCATTTCTGAAAAATACAATGATGATCTGGCAAAAAACACTTGATTATTTGGGAGAAATGCAACAACTATCCGATGTAATGTTCATCCATGTAGAGCAGGATTTAAACTGCTAAGAATATAACTAAAGTGTCTGATCTTTTTTCAGGGAAGGTATTTATGTAACTTGAAGAAATTAAAAACAAACATGATAGTCCTACAAAATATTTCTATAACTATCTTCAAGTTCAGAGTTTTATTTTATCAAAGCAACACAATAATCTTTATCTACCCTCTTTGTCTCCATTAGAAAACATTATTTTAAGTCACCTATATGGTAAAGGAGAGATGTCTCTTCTTTGCTCCTTGTTTGTCGACAAATATTAAAAATTGTTGACCAATATTTGACAAATATTATTATTTTATTTTTTTTTATTTTATTTATTTTATTTTATCAGGTAAACCACGTTGAGATACACATCTTATCTTATTTTCAAGAGGGACCTGGGTAGAAGTCTGCAACACACAGCAACCTGGTTACAAAATAAAATTAATTAATGCATATGCAGAAGTGTAAAACAGTAGAAAAGAATTTAAAAACAGTGACACCTTTTAAGAGAATCTCGTCTGTTTTTAAGAATTGCTCGAAATAAGTCCAGT